>NC_141061.1:28493848-29093848 GCF_041138505.1 Cibotium barometz
TTTAGAAATTTGTGAAACCCCTTCTATACTAGATAGAAGAACTGCCTTTATGTCATCTTCATCAATGTTTACCTTAGGCTAGCAAGTTGCTGAAGAATAGAGCCTATGTTGCTCAAATGTTCTCCTAGGGTATTACTCTCATTCATTTTCATATTGAAGGACTTTTGCTTGAGAAATACCTTTGAATTGTTAATTTTGCTGCCAAAAAATTCTCTAGCTGATTTGTCGAAGTCCACAGGATGTATGAGGCTGTCTGCAAAACCTAGTCCAATGCAAGGGCTTAGTCATTCCTATCTTGCTCTGCAAGTTGCTTTTCGATGCCCTTGACGACATTCCACACTCCATCCCTCATCAGGAGAAGCATGATCTTTGTTTTGCCAGGTAGGAAAGTTGGAGCCATTGAAATTCTCCAATGCAATGTTGCTTCTGTTGGTCTCCATAGTCCACATTTTATCCCCAAACCAACTTTTGATGTGGCATTGCAGGTACAGTAGATAGTAGCGGCAGTGGCTCTGTCATGGGCCAACACAATGACAACAGGCGGAGGCTGCAAAGGCAGCAAGTGGTGGCAGCAATGGGTGGCAGCGGGGCAGGCTCTGGCGGGCGACCATCAGCTCATGGAGAGCAGAGGCAGCAGAGTATGGTATATAGGTTTCTATGGTATACAAGTTCATGGATTGGTATTATGGATTCCTACATTTGTTTTCTGGGCCATCTACAGGTTTATGGTGTGATATTGTGGAGATATGATCTTGCATTGGTCACTTTCAGCGTGATCAGTTCTCTCTCCAGCATTTTTTGTGGATGTTGAAGTCCATTTGCTTCATTGAAAAGAGTACGAAGGCAAAGGCTGAAACTGAACAACAGTCACCTCCATATGCTCTCTTGTTGCTAATCAAGCCAGGAACAGAGCTCCTTCAAGTTAGTGGAACTGCAAGATAAATGTTCTGGGGATATGCTACTTGCTGACTTTGGGGCTGATTCTGGGACGCTGTGCCATGTGGGCTGCCAGTCTGTCTCAAGGTGGCTCTGGAGTCTGGACTGCTGAATGGAATGAATGCAGAATGGGGAATTTTAGGACCTTTAATAGGCTCCCCTCCCTCCTCCCCCCCCAACCCCAAATAACCTGCTGGTCGGCCTGTCAGTGCCAGATCCATCACCTTTCTCCCCCTTATTGGGCTAATTTTCATTCCCTTCTGGCCAAGGCCATGCGAGCCTCGGCAGGATAGTTGTGGGTATGTGTGGTCAAAGCTGCCCAAAATGGTCGCCCTTCTTCTTCCTTTGATGTCCATGCTGATTAGCCCCAACTCTGTTTTCCAGATGTCTGCTCCTCAGCCTTCTGAAATCCCTTCACATGTCTGCTTCTACACTACCCATGTGCATCCCTAAACTGACCTTCACTTGGAGGTTCTGTCCCTTCATAATTATGGCTAGGACTGCCTACTAAACCCCAATCCTAAAGCCCCCTAGTAGTCATGACACATGCATCCTTATGTCTCGTAATGATAATGATGCATGTATTATCACAGCCCAGGGTTCTAGACCCATGCAAACTTACAAAGGCTGCAAATGAACCTATTTCGCTTCAAGTGCCGGATCCAGCCCCGCACTCTTCATCAACCCACACTGACAAATGCCAGAATAGAACCCAGACCCACTTTAAAAAAAGGGTGTTTCTGCCTTCCCCCATTGTATGAGATAGCCTTCTCCTCCTAGAGCGGCCAGCCGAAGGAAAAGAGCATCCGCCCCCTTTTATGCATCTTGCCTCTCATTTCCTAGTTGAGGATGATGTTGTATGTAGCCATTTTGGTTGTTTTCTTGGCCACTAATAGAAGGACCTTTTACCCAAAAGAAAAAAAAAAAAATCTCTTGCACTCACTTCATCAGCTGCTAGTGTAAAGTCTTTGTATTAGTGCCCTTACACAGGTGGGTGCATATGTAGATAGAAATGTGTTTGAGATTAGATAGCCAAATCAAGGGAATATCATATACACTTAAGTAGATTGAAATTAGCATCTTCATGGACTCGGCATCAAGCCACATGGACAATGGTAGAAATCAATACTCCACCCTCATCATTTGCGGTACTCAAGTTCCTACTCACTCTAGTTTACCTCCCTTTATGATGAGCAACAAAGGAAATGCCACATTCACGCATTATAGAAGTGATTAGGTGGCCACATCCACAGCACATGGTCATGAGAAGCTAATTAATTGAATGCTAAGTCATTTCCTATAAATGAGCACAGACCTAATGCGTGCAAGGTTACAAAACCTACTTACATCCATAAGGAAACCCTTAATCGCTATAAAGATTAACTACAAGCAATTACGAGCATAAGAAGACACAAAGGAGAGATTCGAATGTACTTGGCGACGCTAATAATGCACCAGCACTTCTGTTGTTGGATATGGCTGCTGGTGCTGTATAGAGTTGGATATGCCTGCTGCTGCTGGTGGTTGTCATGCATGAAAGCGACGTGTATCTCCTGTCCAGAGGCGAAGCGTGAAACGCACCGCTCCTTTAAAAGCTGGTGGACCTACATATCTTTTTAGTGCGGTAATAATAATAATAATAATATCAGTGCTTAAATTTGAAGCCCAAAATTTACCAAATGAAACGCTATTAAACTACCTGCATGGTATATACATATGTGTGTATGTACATATGTACATTTATAAATATATATATATATATAAATATATGTATATAAATGTATATATACATACACATATATATACATATATATGTATGTATGTATATATATGTATATATATATATGTATGTATGTATGTATGTATGTACGTATGTATGTACATACATACATACACACATATATACATGTTATATATACATACATGTATGTATGTATGTATGTTGTATATACATACATACATATATATATATATATATGTATATGTATATGTATATGTATATGTATATATATATATATATATATATATATATATATATATATATACATATACATATACATATACATATACATATGTATATATATATATGTATATGTATATACATATGTATATGTATATGTATATGTATATGTATATATATATATATATATATATATATATATGTATATATATATATATATATATATATATATATGTATATGTATGTATATACATACATATACATATATATATATATATATATATATATACATACATATATATATATATATATATATATATATATATGTATATGTATGTACATATACATATATATATATATATATATATGTATATGTATATGTATGTATATACATACATATACATATGTATATGTATGTATATACATACATATACATATACATATATATATATATATATATATATGTATATATATATATATATATATATATATATATATATATACATATATATCCTCAATAGAGACATGTTTTGTCGCTTGTGAATAAAGAAAGAAGGTTAAATACACAAAGAATTTTCTTTTGTGAAGATAGTGGCATGTGAAAATCAAACCCTCTAGCATGACTTTAGTTCATTGCACTTTGTGTCTGCAAAATGGTCACTTAACACCATGGACAACCACATCCACTCAACAAATAATTATAAAGTAATTATTGGATCTGACATCTCTATCTTGTTTCTATTTGGTCACCAATGTCCATTCATCACCCACACGATAATGCCACCAATGTCCATTCATCACCCACACGATAATGCCATATACATTTCCTATTACAAGCTCCCTTTAACCTTGAAAGGTACACCTTTAAGTCTTCCTATTACACCTTTAACCACATCCACTCAACAAATAATTATGAATCAATTATTGGACATTAGGAGAAATATGGACTCTCCATTTTGCCCCTTAAGGAGTGAATAAAAAAAGATTGGCCTGACCAATGAGAGAGTTGGGATTCTAGATCCATGTAACATGGATCTTTTTGTGATATCTTCCCAAATCTCTTAAGACAAAAAATAATAGAGCCCATAACTTTAAAAAATAGAGAAATGACGGATTTCATGTCATAAACTATTCTTTCATGTCAAATGTACCTTGTGGTCAACATGGAAGTTTGAAAACCAAATTTCATTTTTTCCCTTTTTATGTTTAACTTTTTACTTTCCCTCCTTTTGCATTTCACTACCTTTTCATTTCCCCCCTTTTTTTAGCGGAATTCAATTTTGCCATATCTTCTGTAACTCTAGTTCTTTCTTCATGAAATTTTACAGGTATATTGTTCTCCACCATAGCTCTCTCCTCATAAAATTTCATCTCATTTGAACAAAACCTCTATGAGTTATGTACGTTTTCTCACATGAACTTTCTCTTCTTTGCGCCACAATAGCTATCTTGATTTGAAGTGGTATCAAATTCTTATGAGTAATGATCATATGTTTAGGGTTTGTCTATGTTTTGTCTTGATGTAAGATAGGTTTGTTCATGTTTTATCTTGATGTGTTGTTTATTTTCACAAGAGCAAGGTTGTGAGTAACAAGATTGTGCAAATCAAAGCAGTAAGTTGCTGTTTATTTCGTGTTGTTTTAATCTTTATTTGTTGCTTATAATCTTCTCTACACCACAGATAACTATCTTGATTTTAAGTGGCATAAAATACTTGTGAGTAATGATCATAGGTTTAGGATTTGTTTATGTTTTGTCTTGATGTGTTTATATTCATTTTCATAGGTTGTAAGCAACAAGGTTGTGTGAATCAAAGCAATAGGTTGCTGTTTATTTCTTGTTGTTATAATGTTTATTTGTTGCTTACAATCTTAACATAGATATTTATTAATCATGCAATCTAACTTTGTTAATTTGGTGCTTTGTTTTTTATTGTAGATGTCTTCAACAAGGAGGAGGAATATCAGTAATATTCACACAGTGGAGGTGTTTAATAGGAGAGATGATGAAGGTAATTAGATCCCTAATCAATACAGTAAGTTAAATTGGATTTTAATAAGACCAAGTACTCGTGGGAGTTTCAAGGTCAAGCTCTAAGATGTAACAGACCCCAACAAACAATGGAAAGGTAGAATCATATAGTTCAGGAGACGCAGCAATGGTACAATAACAGAGGCTTTCATTCAGCATGTTTATATGCATAAAGAGATTCGAGTGCATCATGACAACTTCAGTGCGAGACATAAGCCTAACAGTAAGTTTACATCTCTGTGCTTTGTGTTCTTGTGCTTTAAGTCCATGGTTATTAGATAGAGTTTTAATACAAGCACGTTTGTTGCTTGCAGCTTTATATCCATTAACTCTGCATGAATGGAAACTGTAGAATGCTTAAGTGGAAAGCTAAATGTTTTACATGCAGAGATAGGTGCCTTGATCTATGACAACAAGAGTGCAAGCGAATTGGCATCTCAGAATGTTTACTTTTATGATTCCACATATGTTGTGGGGAGACATAGTACATTCCACTACCACCATTATCTAGCCAAGAATGGTATAATCCTAGCTTAGACATGTCAGAAGCATGTAGGGTAAAGATAAAAACTGATGTTCATGCTGCCATGAAACCCTCCACAAGCTCTAGAGATGTGCATCTAAGTTGGTTTGTTCGAGTTTGTTTGTTTACACATTTGCATCTAAGTTGGTTTGTTCGAGTTTGTTTGTTTACACATTTGTTTGGATCCTATGAAGTAGTAAAGAAAACTAAGATTACATACCAATGCAAGTGCCCATCTGAGGATTGGATGACTCAGTTACTAGGTGAGTCATGGCATCTCAAGAGAACTCACCACCGTGATGGTATCATTGAGTCCAGAATCACTGTGTAAGTTGTTACCTTTAGGTAAGATTGCACTGATGTTGATTGTTTATAGTTTTTATTCATAAGTACTTCATTGCAAGACACCGATCGTTGATTGTTGTTGTTTTTATGTTTTTATGTTTGTTGTTGATTGTTGATTGTTGTTTTTATGTTTTTATGTTGGTTGTTTGTTTTTTATGACAGGTACTCATTGCAAGACAAACTTTGTGCATTCGCTTCAAGTATAGGAGGTGGCGACTTCTACGAGGGGAGTGGCTCAGCTTGGACCAAGACATGCAAGATGGCACACATTCAGCACTCATTGATGTGAATATTCTTTGGGAGGGTCATGACCCTTGTCGTGTTAATGTAGAAAGTCATTGGCCCCTTGAGTTAGATTGAGGCAAGAAATCCAACTCATGTCCAATAATCCCTCTTGTAATTTTTATTTCAAGTTGGATGGTAGGAAGGTTGGGAGTTGAAGTGAACATTGCAAAACATACAAGCAGTGTGCTGCTCCACACATCCTTGAAATTGTAAAGTCCATGTAATTCTTATTCTTCCAAGTGAATATTAAAAACCGTTTCTCTAAAAGTGTTGTAAATTTAATTTTATTTAATTTTCATAAATTACAGTGGTTTTTTTAAGTCTAATGTGTTTCGAACCCATTAATATGTAAGAAAATAAAGATAAGTATAAGTAAGTACAATTATAAATATATATTTAAGTGTAAACAATAATATAATTAATTATCCTAGAAATATAAATATGATTTATGATTTCTTATATTTTAATAAAGTGTCATTAATTTTAAGTCTATGGATATAAGTATAAAAATAAATATAACTTTAAGTATATATTTAAGTGTAAATAATAATATAAGTAACTTTGTAAATAATATAATAATAATAATAATGATAATATGTAACAAGAAATAGAAGTATGATTTATTATTTATTATATTTTTTTTGTACACACCCAGGGCCCACTCAAGTGGGTGGAGCCGATTTCCCCTTCCAACAATTAGCCAATTATCATGGTCGGGCAAGGGCCACATACCATCGGGCAAGAGCCACGAATTAGGCATCCCCCATGACCACCGTGATGAGTCGAGCGCTGGAACATAAAGTGTCCTTTATTTAAGTTTATAGATATTTTAAGTATAATAATAAACATAAGTATAAATTGCATCCATCCAGCCTCACGAAACCCAAAGTCATGACCCACCACTAGCTTCATTGAGTGCCATCACCATTGAAGAGGTGGAGTACCTCCTCATGCAGGATGTGTTGGAGCTCTTGGAGTTTTAATGAAATAAATATTACTCCATTAAAATTTTAATAAAATATATATTACTTTATTAAAGTTTTAATAAAATAATATATAAATTTATATTTATAAGTATAAGTAGGAGTTATTTTCATTCACTTCTATTGCAACATGATCTCTTAAAAAGCATGGTGTTGAAATACACCTCAAGGCACATGATAGAAAAAGTAATTCTATAATCTTATTTTACATGATATCCATTTGTTGAAAAGACCATGTCATTACATCATAAATTCGTAATTGGTTAAAAGCTCCTCTTCAACCTTGATATTTAGTAATATGTGTATAATATTATAGCCAAATTCTTCTTAACAAACATTTTGCATGAGCTTTGTGAAACCATGGAGGACAATTCAGTGAATAGACATATCACAAGCATAGCACACAATGGTGCTTTCTATATAATATCTAGAGCTTGAGATAGCAAAAAACATTTCCATCTAAGGTGTCATGAACATGTACCTTTGGGAGTTACTCATTTGGAATTTGAGGATACAACTATGTGCACTTCACCCAAGGGCACAAAAAGTGCACATAGTTGTATCTAACCTTCATGTTGAAATCTCGGTCCACTATAATAATGTAGCAATATTCTTGAGAATTCCACAATTGCATAGATAAACGACCTAGTACTTTCTCCTTTGATAGTTGATGTCCTAACCTCATACTTATCACCTTGGACATAAATTTCTCCTCAATCTAAGTGGGAGATCATTTTGCCATTTTTGTCATATGCATGATGAAAGTCACAAACACATGACAACTATTTTAGATATACCAGATCTATAAAAAATAAGCATAATTAGATCACAAAACAAGTAAGCATAAAACTAAACAATTGTAAAACCAAAAATAAATAATAGCAACAATGTATAAAGGTGACACTTTTTCATTTTGTTTGATATACTAGATCTGTAAAGCGTAAAACCAAAAACAAACAATAACAACAATGTATAAGGTGATAATGTTTCAATTTGTTAGATTACATTAAAAACTCAAAACAATTAAAAAAATACTTATCTTTCTACTAGTTTATTAGTAGAAAGATAAGGTGACACTTTTTCATTTTGTTTGATATACTAGATCTGTAAAGCATAAAACCAAAAACAAATAATAACAACAATGTATAAGGTGATGATGTTTCAATTTGTTAGATTACATTAAAAACTCAAAACAATTAAAAAATACTTATCTTTCTACTCGGTTTATTAGTATCTTAACGATAGTTTCCTCTTGTTTAAAATTGTTAATGCTCTTTAAGTTGAAACATAAAAGCCTTTACTCATGTTCTTTTAGTATCTTGACATTAGTTTCCTCTTGTTTAAAATTGATAATGCCCTTAAAGTTAGCTTAGCCAGGTTCAAAGAGAGTGTATCATTTATAAAGAATAGTCTAAATCTTATCATTATAATGTAGAGCAGTTCAAAAATGAAGTGTCAACTTTAAAGTTACCAAATCAAGAGCTGGAAAAAAGAAATGTAGAACTTGAAGACCAACGAGCTCACAACATTGAGAAGATTAACCAACTTAAAAAGAAAGTTGTTGGGATCCAGAGAGTTTAATGTAGCGATTGACAAGCTGGATGAATATAAAGAGGAGACCTAGAATCTAAAAGCACATCATGAAGAATATACCAATTTAATGGAAAGAAGAGACAAGCTTTGGAGACACAGGTCAAAGAACTTGATAGCTCTATTCATGTGCTGGAAAGATGCACAAATTTTAATTAAAATGCTATGGAGACTTTACAGGCTATAGATTTGCCCATTTGACCAAACTAGCATGCTATACAAAGTGTTGTAGCACATTTCAATAAAGAAATTCCACCTCTTATTGCTCAGTATTAGCCTTTCTGCATGTCTCCAGACTATCCGTATCCTTTCCAAGATCGCTTAGATCTATTGTGGTTTTGATTTATTTAGTTGTTTTTGTTCTTAGAGCATGTTAGGAAATAGCTAAATTCATTTAGAATGCATGATTACATACAGTAGTAATTGTGAGAGATTTTTGCATTTCTGATTTTACTTTGGGATAAGCCTAGAACCTAAATCTACTTTTTTGTTTAATTTTTATTGTTTTTCGTGCAAGGTATTAGAAAGACTAATGAAGCAAAATTCACAAAAAAGAAAAGAAACTCTTGATTTTTACTAATTTTCTCTAATGAGAGATGAAAAAGTACGAAAATGTTATGATTAGGTCTCACTGAGTTTATAATTCCCATGATGAGGAGAAACGAATTGGAAAAGGATCAAATCTACCACTCAATTATTTTTTCACACCAATTGGTTTTTTATGCATGTGAAAAACTAGAGAGATGTTCATGGTGTAAATTTTTTCTAACATTGTGATTGTAGGGATTATATAGCTAAGAATTGACACAAGATAGACACCCTTATCCAAAAGTGAGGTTTTCAAATCGTGAAAACCAAGAGATTTTCACGGCCATGAGAAAAAGGATTTTTCATGCCAGAGTTTTTTAAAGTATACTAGTTTTTCATGGTACAACAAGTACAAGCTTTTCATAGTTCACACTTGTGAAAAGAGTTTTTCACGATAGAGATTTTCATGGTATGGTTAGTTGTATGAGTTTTTCAAGCTGTGATAAACTAGAGTTTTCACATTGTGAAAAACCAGAGCTAAGGTGAAGAAAGGCACACAAAAGAAGTGGGGGGAAGCCTTGGAGAAAATACTCTCCACACAAGCCCTAGAAGATGTGGAGAGAGAAGAAATTCAAACTCAAAACACCCTCTCAAAGTGAAGTTAGGGAGACAAGGGATATTTTTTCTCTTTAGAGAAAAATGGAGAGGCTTATCTTCTTTATTAAAAAACACCTTAAAGTCTTGCACAAAGTATTCACAAGAAAACCTCTATATATTTTGGGATTAACACCATTTTTAAAAACTTTAAGGTTAAGTGTTGTTAGCCACTCTAGTGGTGAACATGGTTTCACACTCACCCAATATATTTTAAGGATCTTACCCATGCAAACATGCACTTATCTATTGTAGGACAATACTAGAACATATAAAGTGGTCTTACTATGCACTTAATATCTGCAAAGTAGGTGGTTAGTGGAGGGGAATCCCTTGATCTTTTTGTTGTCATTCTCTTTACATTTTAAAGAGAAGTTGCCTTTGGTTTTAATAGTAGAGAGCATGTGGAAAGTCTTTAGAAGCTACGATCTGAAAGGGGCACTTAGTCTAAACATTATCCTAGAAAGAATTAAAAACGTAAGTTTTTATGTAATATGTATGGAGGTGATATTTGGACTACATCAGAAAACGAGTGAGTGAACTTAAATGTGAGTAAATAACATATAAATTACCTTTTTACTAGCATAATAGCCTAATACTTGGCTAGCTACTAACCTATGTTTACACAGAGTAGTTTAGTGGTCATTTTTGGTGCGTTCGCAGGGAGTGGTAGCACTTATTACAAAAGGGTAAATTAGCATGAGCATTAGTGAGGAATTAAATAGTTAAGACTTAGATCTAGCACGAGTTGATGAACTACTAGGCAATGCGAGGCTATCCAAAGTTAAGAGCCTACTTAGAAAGACATATAGTATATATATTAGGTATCCAAAGAAGAAGAAGAAGAGCGGCGCTAGTGAGGAAACCAAAGAAGAAGAAGGCGTTATATGCAAGAACTGAGTGATGACGATGGAGAAACAATGAAGCAGGGAGCTAAAGAGAAGTAAACTCTTTGTGTGAACATCTACAATTTAGAATACATAAAAGACTCATAACCTAGCCATTTAGCCATTCAACTAGCCACATTGGGGTTTAGTAGATGAAATAGAACTAGAAACCATTGCATTTTCCACTTGCAATGGATATTGGAGAGGCCCCAACCCACAAACAACCATACCACACAAGGTGCATTTTGAAGATCTTAGGAAATATTTCATTTTGTGTGGTGGTATGAAGGTAGGCTTTTGCCCAAGAGTCAAACAAGGAGCTAGAGGAGCTAGAGACCTTGTGGGACAAACAAGCTTCTTAATCCACTATATTGTGTAAATTCCACTAAGCAAACTGTCTCTCTCAATCGGTGGACTTTGGGATGAGGATTTAGATGCTCATAAACAAAGATTCGAGGTCACATGTGTGGCTAACAAAATCTTGGATGATGACCAAAAATTGCATATCTTTCCAGCTGCATTGAAGGATGAAGCTACTAGTTGGTATGGGAATCTTGATCCATCCTTAAGAGCAATGTATAACGACCTAACTCACAAGACTTTCTTGCAAAGTTTAGGAGGCAAGATTTCCAAGATCACCTAGCATAACAATTAGACTACCTATCTGAGGGGATTAACGAAAGTATAGACCATTACACTGAACAAATGGAAAAAATTGTGAGGAAGATAGGAGCTATTGCTTTGAATGAAGGGACATAAAAATGTCAATTCATCAATGGTCTTCGAAATGTAGAGGCACAAGTGCATGTAAGCCTTAGGCATCCTATAACATTAACAAATGCAAAATAAGGAGTGAGATATTGGGAAGAAGTACAATTAAGTCAGCACAACGATGATGAGATCCTAGGCCTTCACAAGATGACGTGAGTTGCTACAAGATCCTAGGCCTTCACAACCTGTAGTTGCTACACAAGCAAATACATTGAAGCCATTTCCACCCCATGGAGTGCCTAACATGCCTAGCATGAATCTGTAAGGATAAGCTATGATGGGCCATAACCAATTGAGTTACATTCCATATAGTCCTTATGTGTCAGCACCCACATATATGGTTCAAATGGGAACTCATCAAGTACCTTTAAGTGAGGTGAAGGTCACAGAGATAGCAGAAAATTCATTAGGGAAGCTCAAAGAAGAAATTATTAATGTAGTGAACTGCTACAAGATAAAGGGGTATATGTTATGGCACCACATAATTTGGAAAATTCTCAAAACCCACCAAGTTCAAATATTTGGTGTGGGAAGTGCCATGGGTATGGCCATTTAGCAACAGAATGTCTAGCAACATCAAGGATTGTTCTGGACCAACTCTTTTATAATTATTATTTATGAAATAATCATAGTGAAGACCAATGTTATATCAAGTGCAACCATCAACAAAAAATGACAAGCTCATACAAACTAATTATAAATTCATGGAGAGAACAAATTCTACTCATGAGATAGGCCCACCACCACAATATTTTATGAAAAGAGGATTGCTTGCACAAGGGCAACCTCCATTACCAGAACCTCATATCCTAACAATAGTGGAAATCTACAGAGAGGTTCTCCTTTCAAAAGAAACTTTGGAAATCCTAGAAATAGTGGAATGGGTGGTAAATTGTAATCGCTTTAGGCCACAAGGCCCCATAATATTCTATCATTGTCAACAAGAGAGGCATTTAGTGGCTTATTTCCCCAATGAGATGAGATATCAAGATTATACTGTGCTATGAAGAAATTGTAGTGGGTGGGAAGGCCATTATGAGCAAAATTGTCCCCACTGAAAACCAAGTCTTCGATACTGAAGATAAGGGTAAACAAGTGGTGAGTGAGAGACTTAGCTCTTCAGCAAATCTTGTAGAAATAGAAAATGAGGACCCCTTCCAAACCATTAAATCAAAATACATGCATCGCAAAGTAACCTTTGCAATGGAGCGCATAGTGACTCATTCACAAATAAACCAAGAAGGAGTAGAGAGAGACTCATCTCTCAGTTAGGTGAGAAATACCTAAGCCTAAGAAAGTGAGTGTGAGGGAAAATGTAAGCAACAACATTGAACCAATAGAGTCTAAATCCCAAGGACAATCTTTAGTTTTGCATATATTCCCATAACAATCTCTAGAAGCTCATAAGAGTCTAGAATGGCATTGATTTTGAATTTCCAAAGAGTGTAGTTTGTTCCATCAGGCTTGCCTTCTATGAAAGATGGTGGATGAATGCACAGGGTTGGTATAACAGTACAATAGTAGCCGAGATAAAATCCATCACTCCTAGTATTCTATGTAAATAAAGACTATACTTTATGCACTATTTCTTCTAAAAGCTCCCAAGATCCTGATGCCATATAAGAGTATAGCATAGAGAAAGATAGATAATAAAACAAAGTGCAATAGATAGAGAATGGAGAGAATTTAAAATTCTAAGATAGGTAATGTGATGGTGCTATCCACCCATGTGCTCTCAAGTTTGACACACTCCTACCTTTGTGCAATGTCGGCATGGCATATGTGGGGCAAATGAATGCTCAACGAGGTGCTACAAATCATCTCATACCGGTTAAAATCATTACCGGTTAAAATCAAGTCAAATTTCAACCCATAAACTAACTGTAATTTTAGCCCACAAATTAGCCTATTGATGAGGTAATTATGGATGATGCAAGGGCAGCCAACTAGGCATCCAGGAGTATGCCAAAATGGTTATTGCAGACATTGTGTGGAATAGCAAATTAGCTACTCCTTTACCTAGTAGGACACGTGCAAGTTCTCATCATGCATCTTATTCTTTTATGGATCATGATGTCATTGCTAGCATATGCAGTGAACAAGAACCTATTTCCTTTGAGGATGTACAAAAAATGATCATTGGATGCAAGCCATGCAAGATGACTTTGACTCAATCCTTAAAAATGATACTTAGTATTTAGCAGATTTTCCTTATAGTAAAAAGGCCACTAGTACGCATAAGCTTAAGTGTAAAGCTGATGGTAGCTACAAGGTAAAGCTTGTTGTAAAGGGTTATGATCAAGATAAGGATATAGATTATGATGAGACCTTTGCACCCACTTTCTGATAACTATGATCATGTTTATTATACGCTTAAGTGTAAAGTTGATGGAAGCATTGGTAGCTACAAGGTAAGGCTTGTTGCAAAGGGTTATGCTCAAGAGAAGGATATAGATTATTGATGAGACCTTTGCACCCATGTCTTTGATAACTACAATCATGTTTATTATTGCATTGGCATCTCATCATTGTTGGAAAGTACATCAGTTGGATATCAAAATCGCCTTCTTGAATGGTGATTTGAATGAGGAGGTATATGTAGTTTAGTCTCTTAGTTTTTTTAGAAGGAACGTGACGAGCCTAAAGTATGTAGGTTAAGAAAAGCTTATATGGCCTTAGAAGGAACATGATGAGCCTAAAGTATGTAGGTTAAGAAAAGCTTATATGGCCTTAAGCAAAGCATGGTATGAGAAGATAAATGCATACCTAGTTGTAAATGGATTTTGTAATAGTCCAACTGACCCTCTATGTAAAGAGGAGTAAAGATTTCTTTTTGTCATTGTTTTATATATTGATGACATGCTACTTACATAAGCCCTAATGCAGAGAAGGTTTCAACCTTCAATGTTGAAGTAAAGATTTCTTTTTGTCATTGTTTTATATATTGATGACATGCTACTTACATAGGCCCTAATGCAGAGAAGGTTTCAACCTTCAATGTTGAAGTACAAGTGTCATTTGAGATGACATATTTTGGCTCATTACATTATTATTTAGGCACACAATTCATGCAACATGATAATGGTATTGTGATGTTATAGTCAAAGTACATACAGAGCCTGCTTATAAGGTTTAGTCTTGAAGACTGTAGGCCTATTACTACACACCAGTAGAGATATGCTATAGTATTAGCCTCCAAGATACATGTGAACCATTTGATGCATTACTTTATCAATAGGCTATTGGTTGGGTGTATCATCTATCTATGTAATATGAGGCCAGACATTCAGTTTGGGGCCTCGAAACTGAGTAGGTTTATGCACTATTCCCCAGAACTAAGCATTGGTAGGCTGCCAAGTGAGTATTTTGATATCCATAGGGCACTCAGTCCCTCAGTCTATTCTATGCTAAGGGGGGTGATATTTAGTCGTATGCTTTTAGTGATTCTATTTGGGCTCGATGTTATGATACATGAGTGTCCACTAGTAGCTTTTCCTTTCATATTAGTGATTCATGTATATCATGGCTCAACAAGAAGACAATGACCACTTACAAAACAACAACTATGGAGTTTATATGGCAGCTTTTACAACAACTATGGAGTATGAATGGTAGCTTTTACAACAACTATGGAGTATGAATGGTAGCTTTTACAACAACTGTGGAGTTTGCATGGAAAAATGTAGAATTCTATTCAAACGTGGAAAGCTTTTCCACATTTGGCAAATCTTGGTGTTGGACAAAAGTCCCCCACCTCCATCTTCACTAACATGCAGAGTGCATTAGCCATTTACGAGGAACTTTCATGCTCGCACAAAGCACATTAAGATATACATATTATGTTGTTAGGGAGAGACTCATTGTATGAAAGATTAACCTAGCTTATGTCTCTACACACAATGTGTAGATATATTCATGAAAGCTCTCTTATAAGAGAAGTTCGAAGCTTTGGGATTATTACCATTTGGGGATTGATCAGCCAAACGATTCTTGTACATGTTCACATTATTACCATAGGGGGATTTGTAGCCATTTATATGGTAGTGACGTATGGATGTAGGGTAATAAGGGGCCAAGGCACTTTTTTCCCCTTTGGGAGGCTTTTTTCCCCGAGTGTATGTACACACTCTTATGAGTGTGTGTAAGTGACCTTATGATGTTACTTCACTCATCCTCATCAATCTACTTTGAGTGTTGTGCTTCAATCTCTCTCTCCCTCTCTCTCTCTCTCTCTCTCTCTCTCTCTCTCTCTTGGTTGCATCTATGTGTGTGTTGCTACTTTGATCTCCACTCCAATAAAAACAACTGCAAGCTTCTCAATTTCCCCATAATTAACAAAGTCTTCTACTCAATCACAAAGACATAATCGACCTTAAGAAGGGGCAATGTTGACTCATTTTGGGATCAATAGTTTCCACCACCAATATTCTACATTAAAGAGCAAATATGGACAAAGAAAAAGACGAGGAACTTTCATGCTCGCACAAAGCACATTAAGATATACATATTATGTTGTTAGGGAGAGACTCATTGTATGAAAGATTAACCTAGCTTATGTCTCTACACACAATGTGTAGATATATTCATGAAAGCTCTCTTATAAGAGAAGTTCGAAGCTTTGGGATTATTACCATTTGGGGGATTGATCAGCCAAACGATTCTTGTACATGTTCACATTATTACCATAGGGGGATTTGTAGCCATTTATATGGTAGTGACGTATGGATGTAGGGTAATAAGGGGCCAAGGCACTTTTTTCCCCTTTGGGAGGCTTTTTTCCCCGAGTGTATGTACACACTCTTATGAGTGTGTGTAAGTGACCTTATGATGTTACTTCACTCATCCTCATCAATCTACTTTGAGTGTTGTGCTTCAATCTCTCTCTCCCTCTCTCTCTCTCTCTCTCTCTCTCTCTCTCTCTCTCTCTCTTGGTTGCATCTATGTGTGTGTTGCTACTTTGATCTCCACTCCAATAAAAACAACTGCAAGCTTCTCAATTTCCCCATAATTAACAAAGTCTTCTACTCAATCACAAAGACATAATCGACCTTAAGAAGGGGCAATGTTGACTCATTTTGGGATCAATAGTTTCCACCACCAATATTCTACATTAAAGAGCAAATATGGACAAAGAAAAAGGATATACAATCAAGTCTAACAGCTCCTCGTTGATCCAGACAACTTCTTACAAAGCCAAAGACCCTTTAAGCACCCCTCTACTTTGAGGTTCAACCTCAGCTTTTAAAAATTGAGGTTTTTTAAGCTTAACAGGCAAAATCTGTATAATAAGTCTACTGAGTGCGTCAAATAGCCCCCTGCCAAAATACAGTGCAAAGTTTACCATCCTTCGTTTCTTTTTTAACCACACTTTATGATGGCTTAGGCAAAACCACCATAGGGAGATGTCTACAAGCTCCACTCCTTATCAAGAAGAAGATCTAGTATTTTAGCCCCCTACTGTGTAAGAGACACTCTCCAATTCTCTGCCGTCAATACCCTCGTATTCGACGGAATTGTCATCGGATTCGCCCTCTTCAGAAACTAGAACACTTCCCCCCTCAAGTATTTTTTTCAATACCATAATTCCTATTTTATCTCTAAAAGTGGATACTTTTACAATAGGGTTGTTGTTTCCAGCATCATTGAACATTTGGCCAAGTGTAACAATGATCAGCATTTCAATCGCATAATTCTCTATATCTATTACAACCATAGCAATGGTCTCTAGATCTATAACTAGCCCATAATTGTCCGATGAAATACTTATGAGACAATTCTTCTCGGTGGTAGCAAGCTATGATGAATCCCCTATGAATACACTTCATGTATATATTACGAGATTAAGAAATAGACCACTTTTATGAGCCTTGCATACCCATCGACCATAATTTAAGTGTGTGTGAACACACTTATGACCTTTTATATAAGTCAGTTTACCTCATAATATAACACACTCTCACATTGTGCAATTGAGTCTTGCTCTAACTTCTCTACTCTATCCTTATTCTTGTGTAGCTAGCATAGGTGTGATATAAAGGAGTGTATGGCTACCTAGTGGACTACATTCGAGTCCGTGTGATAACGGATCGAGAGGGATACAACAATGTAGAGCTCTCCTAATAGAAGAGAGCGTTGCATCCATTGCGGCACATTGATAAGTTCTCCATGACATATTTTTCTTATTCTTGCTTTCTCTTGTGAATGTGTTTCTAGGGGAGACCAAAAAGGGCCATAACATAGGGTTTCTTGGCTTCTAGTGATGGTACCATGTTTACTTTTATTGGGGATGCTCGTACCACTATGATCAAGTTAACTACTACTACTTATGGCACTGAATTAGATTTGTTTACAATCTTTGGTGGTAGTATCTCTTACATTAGACTTAGTTATTGATATGTATGTTGATCCGCATTGATGTGGGATGGATGAGTTAAAAAATAGACTTAGTTATTGATGTGTTTGTTGATCCTCATTCATGTGGAATGGAAAAGTTTTAAAAATAGATAAAAGATTTAATCTTTAGTTTTTTTCATTAGAATTAACATCTTAAACTTTTTTGAATTAGATTTTACTTGTACAACTCATTCATAAGGAGAAGTATGAGCACTAGTATGTATGCAATATGAACTTTACAACTCATTTTTGTGTATGTTGATCCTCATTGGATGAGGGATGGAAAAGTTTTAAAAATAGATAAAAGATTAAATATTTAGTTTTTTTCATTATAAATTTTCTAAATTAACATTTTAACCTTTTTTTAATTAGATTTCAATCATAAGGAGAAGTAGGAGCACTAGCATGTACACATTATGACTAACTTTTTGAAATAAATCTTTAGCTTACAACTCATTTTTAAAATAGATCTTAACCTTACAACTCATTTTTGGAATACAACTCGATTCTAAGAAGGAATAGGAGCACTAGAAATAAATGCAATTAAAAAAAGAGAAAGATTCAAAAATCTTGAACTTCTGGTATTACATATCTAACCAACTTAGCATCAACTAACCTTACAAGTCTAAGAAGTGGACACCAATATATTATAATGTGTCTAAGATATATAAAATTTTATGTAAAAATATTATCTATCGTAATGCTTAGAAATGTTAGTTCAATGGTTAGTGCAATACAAGAGTATACATGAAAATAATTATCATTTTTCATGGTCTTGGGACAAGAAAAATGCTATGTTAATGATTGTGAGAAGTTATAAAGATAAACCAAGAGTGGAGTCAAGGCTATACATTTGAAGTTATAAAATTTATGGAAGGGATGCTCATTTGTTAATCCATTCAATACCATTATCTTATATCAAGGAGTTAAGGTAGATACACCAAGAGATCATACATACAAGATATGAAGCAATGGTGTCCAAATCTACAAATTGGATAGGCACTCATAATGGTCCTATGTAATACTTATGGCGATTTTTGCTTTTCAACAAGAGCGTGTGGTAGTAAGTTAGGATGAAGTCTCAAGTGATGTACTTCATGGATATATTATGAGAGTAGTCATTTTAGTAGAATTAGGCCTTTTATGAGCCAAAAGTGCCCGACTGGCCACAGTTTAAGCGAGTGTGAATACTTATGGCCATGTATATAAGTGAATATCTCTGATAATACAAACACTCTTCCATTGTGCAATAAAGTCTTTCTCTTTCTAATCTCCTTACTAATCTCTCTCTCTAGTGCATACTAGTGAGTGTGTGAGTGATGTGAGGTGAGAGGAGAGACACGTACACATAGTGCAATGCGGCGGTGTGATAACGCTCGTGGGAGACGCTGTACGGGACCCTTTTAATCTTCTTGAAGAAATAATTAAAAACTCATAAAATATATCAAAATTAATACAAAGACTTAAATTAAATTGAAATCAAATATCATAGCATAACACAAAACAAAGGAAATAAAATAACATCACCATCAAGATAAGATTGGATGCAATCTCCCCCCCTCCATGTCGTGTAGCTTCACTTCCACGATATGAGTATTTAGAGAATTTTATTCATAAAAATAGCCCAAGGAGCTAAGAATAGATGAGTGTACAAATTGGGCTTGCTTTTTCCACTTTTGAGGTATTGCTTTACATATTTTTAATCATACTAAAATCCCTAAGGTTTGTACATATAAAAACCTTTGCCCAATTAAAATTGCTAGTGGGCCTTGTTACATAACATGACTTTGTGCACACTTACACATATATATTAATCTTGTGCTCACTTGTATATTGCATTAAGCTGAATCTTGCACAAATTAAATTAAACATATTTTTGTACGATTATTAATTCATAAAAAATATGATAAAATATACACCTGTAACAGTCCTCCCATTTAAGGAAGCAATTGTCCTTAGTTGTGTAAGAAAAATACCACGAGAACAAGACTCTTGATGTCGTAACCTGCAAGGTAAACTCAGAGGTCTGAACATGGCTCAGAGGCACAAAGGCATGGCTCAAAGGTTCTTATGGACATGGAATACCAACAAGAAAACTCGTGCGACACCAAAATTGGTGATCGTCACACTATCAAAAATAATATGCACAAAAATTTAATACATGATTCACAAAATAAAAATGATCATCATCTTCACACCACCTCTCAATCCACCAGCCATACGACACCTCAATCGGTATCCTTGTATAGTGCAACACCTCAATCGATACCGTCGCACTTCTCGTTGCTATACTCAGACGGTATCCATGTTAGTTAAACAATTAATTGAACACATCAAGTAATCCCAACGTCGTCTTGAGATATAGACAACCCATAAATAATCAAATAACAGCCACACACATGTTTTCTAGGCATAAGTACCCCGGGAATCAACCCTCCATACGAACCAACTGAAACAAACAGTGAAGCAAGCCACATACATGTTTGCCACAGGCGTAAGTACCTCGGGAATCACCCCTCCATACAAACCAACTGAAACAAACACTGGAGGCCCAAAAGCATGCCATATATGGGCTTCCCCGATATACAGTTGTATAAACGCATGAGAGAATGGCTTCATGATTGGTGTGGAAAACTAGATCTACACAAACTGCATATGCAATTAACCAATCAAATGAATGTATGTAAGATGAGTCTAAGTGTCCCATACCACATAGGCGTGTTGTACATACACACATAGGATGGTAAAAAGATAAAAGATATAAATGTGTCTGAAGTAAGTATATGAAAGCAATCTGATGTCCCATACCACCAGATTAGTTCCATACATCACTTCCTTTAGAATAGAAGTTTGAGGCGGAGTGGCTAGTTCCCATACTACCAGATTAATTCCATACATCACTTCCTTTAGAATAGAAGTTTGAGGCGGAGTGGCTAGTTCCCTCTGAAACTTAAATTTCGACACAAATTTTCTCTATCTAGAAATTTCATTTAAGTTATTGAACTTGAAATAATCTTAATGATTAATCTAAGGTTTATTAATTAGGTTCTTAGGTTGAAAAATAGTTTTAAAAAGTTGCATAAGAAAGGAATATATACATATACATATACATACCTCCATCGTTGGTGTCATAGAAATAATCTGTCAAAAACAATATTAACACTTGAAGTAGACGTGAATCGTTATTACTTCTATGGATAGGGTATATATATATAAAGTTATTAATTAGAATCTTATGAGAAACTTATCATCATAAAAATAAAAGTTAAATTGGTTATGGATATAAGGATAGGAAAATGCTAACCTTGAGTTGGAAAGGTTGTTTGAGGGGATGTGAGATTATAAATGAAAAATGGATAAACTTGATTAAAACACGAATGATTAGTAAATGATTCTAACCATTTTAATTAAGTGAACAAGTCTAGATGATGAAAGATTAATTTAGTTTTAAAGTTGAAATAAACTTAAATAATAAATATGAAACTGAAGCGTAAGAGAGTCGTACCTTTTATATATATATATATATATCCGATTGTCAATGATGCTCTATATTGATAAAGATGAGAAACAATGCGAACGGATTGAAATATAATTATTCTTTCAAACGTAACTAGGGCTATATTAAGTTACAATTTTATAAGAAATAGAACTAAGAGTTACATGAATTGAAATTCTATGCATAATTATTTAAGCATGATCATTATTGTAAGAATAGGGATGAGAAACTTACTTGGAAGGTGCGTCTGAAAGATAAAACTTACATAGAAATATCAAAAAATTTATTTACTAAGCTACGAAGGATAGCAATTTACTTGCAAGTGTCGGACAAAATACATCATTAAAAGGTCACAAATATTGTAAGTATATGTGATGTTTCAATTATGGAAAATACAGGAACTTATTTGGTAGTGCTAGAATCATCCTAAAAAAGAAATATTATTGCTCATGCTATAGGTACCAAACAAATTAAAAGAAGTTCTAGGATTCATATATCTTGAATTGATTAGTATCAATTTTAAACACATAATGAAATTAATGAATGGGTTGAATACGTACTCATATGATATTGGGAAAGCACATCTACATGGTAAGAAAAATTACCTCAAGGTGTGATGAGTTGAGAATAAAACAATAAAAGTGGTGTTCACATATCATAAAAATATGAAAACTCTACATTGTTGTAGATATCCTGAAAATATTGTAATCTCTGTATCACAAAAATAATTAGGCTGGAACAAAGAAATTAAGTGTCTTCTAAGCCTTGAAGGAAGATCTTGGAGCAAGATTTTGGTCTCAATGATCTAAGGTCTTACTCCCCAAAGTTAAGGCTTTTTTTTAAGGTTTACTACTGACTATATATTTATGATGTAGGAAGCTTGTTTCCTAAGCTTAATAATATAAGCTTTTTGAACGTAGGCCGCGTGTAGCAGAAAGGGGATGGAGACAAGTAAATAGAGCGTCAAGGGAGATAAAGAGGATCGGTCATTGCTTATCTCTCTCTCTCTCTCTCTCTCTCTTTTTCTTTTAAGAACAAGCTTTTTTTTAAAGTTTATATAAGCTTTATAGTATAAGCTTTATTTATAAGCTTATAATATAATATAAGCTTTAAAGCTTTTGAAAGAAAAACGGTCGAAAAACCCTATAAAATTTATATGTATATCTATAAAGACTTGATTATTTAGCCTTTAAACTAGGCTTATATAGCTTGATTATTAAGCCTTTTAAAACAAGGCGATAGACTCTTAGAACTCAGCCGCTTGAGTGAAAGGAAAAAAATAATAAAAGGGAGGTACATATATATATATATATATATATATATATATATATATATATATAAGTAAGCTTTATTATTAAGCCTTTAACAAGGCTTATAAAGCTTATCAAAAGAAAGCTCGTCGAATACTCGCGCAGCGCGCAAGGAGAAGAAGGGAAAGAACTCAGCCCCATCATCCATCGCGTCAGTGAATCGCCCATCGCAATTGAACGAGAACACATAGAAATAATGTTGTTGTTCGCCGCGTGAAGAAGAAACGAGAAGGAAAATTGAAGCTTTTCATTCTTTTTAAAAAAAAGAAAAAAGAAAATTTAAAACCTCCAAATAGTTTTCTCAATATATCTAATTGTGGGAGATTGAAGACCATCCATTATAGATTTTCTACACTTCCACTAGATCATGAAGAGGATTAATGTTTCAAATCATGAAGTAAAAACTCATCAAATATATCAAAATTCAAACAAAGAGTTGAATTAAATTGAAATCAAATATCATAGCGTAACACAAAGAAAAGGAAATAAAATAACATCACCATCAAGACAAGATTGGGTGTAATCTCCCCCTCCCCCCATGTCCTGTAGTTCCACTTCCACAACATGAGTATTTAGAGAATTGTATTCGTAAAAATAGCCCAAGGAGCTAAGAATAGATGAGCATACAAATTGGGCTTGCTTTTTTCACTTTTGGGGTATTGCTTTACATATTTTTAATCATACCAAAATCCCTAAGGTTTGTGCATATAAAAACCTTTGTCCAATTAAAATTGCTATCTAGTGGGCATTGTTACATAAAATAACTTTGTGTACATTTGCACATATATATTAATCTTGTGCTCACTTGCACATTCTATTAAGCTGAATCCTGCACACATTAAACATATTTTTGTACGATTATTAATTCATCAAAAATATGATAAAATATATACATGTAACAGACGCGATGAAATTGCTTCTCATCAAGGAGTTGTAGAGCTTGGATATCTCGAGGGTTACGAGCTCGGCCATTGGAAAGATCCTCATTGCAGTTCACCGGGTAATCTCTTGTTGGATGTATTTCAAGGGGGGTTAGGGTGAGCCATAACATTTTTGGCACCACTACCGGGGAATCATCCCTTAGCTTTTTTCATCGTTTTTCTCTAATCTACGCATTACCCATTGCCCATTGTCTTGATTAGTGGTTTTCCATGAAAAAGAAGTGGTTTTGATGGTGATTTGTATGTGATTTGTGATTTAGTGTAAAAAATCTCTCTTTTTTGTTTTATAAAGAATGCTTTTTTACGTAATTTTTTTCTTAGGTCTTGCACATATAGTGTATTAGGCTTAGTTTGCATCCATTGCATCAAACAATGCAATAGAATGCAATTTTTAGTGATTTTTAGCTCTCTTTAGAATTAAACATAGAGCTAGAATCATTAATTTTTGTTTGATTTGTATGTTTTTTATTTGAATAGTATACATTATAGTGTTAGCAAACATTAGGAGTAGCTTAATCATTGAAAAAATTTATCAAAAACATAAAAAAAACTCTTGAAATCAACTAATCTTCCTTTATTGACTGGTTTTTGTCATTAAGGGGTTATTAATCTAGTTCAAGAGACAAAAAGATTAGAAAATGTATTTTTTGGGATCAAATTTGATCATATAAGAGGTCAAAATTATTGTTTTTGAGTGTTTTGGGAGCATGCATCAAAACATCTAATTGCATCAATTTCTTCATCAATTGGAGGAATTGGCTCTCTTTTGCTTAATTTTTCATAATAAAGAGAAGATATTAGAATTAAGAGTTTAATTAATATATAATTATATATTAATCTACACATTAGTTGATGCACATACCTTAGCAATTCTATGCTCTATCCAATGATGTGCTTAGTGGTGTGAATTAATTAGTGATTAGTGGTTATTTAGAGCCCTTGATTAGTCTAAAAGTGGAAAAGGTTAGTGAAAGGATTAATTTTTAAACACTTTTTTACATACATTAAGGCTAATGAGCATTGAATGAGAAGATGCCAACAATGAGTTGTCAAATTCTCCTTTTTGGTTGTCATTTATAAAGGGTGTAAGTCCGGGTGTCATAAAGGGTGTAAGGGGGTGTCATAAAAGGGTTGACTTTTTTTATTCCCACTTGCCTTTTTGGGAAAATGTCCATATCTTTCCAATTTAAAATTCAAAAAATATTCTCCCCAAACACGGAAATTTGATTTTTCCACTAGACGTAAAAAAAATCACGCTTTAAGGGTTTCATTCCTTAAGACCTCACGCAAAAAAGAATTAAAAATCGAACATTTCACGCTTTTAGGTTTCACGTCGTGAACCGTACTATTGTTTCACGTTATGAAATAGCCTACGCAGAAAAAAGAAATTAGATGTTTCATGCATTAAGGTTTCATGCCTAAAACAGCACGAAAACAATTGCGAAACATATTCGGGCTACTTTTTAAGGATCTAAACCACAAAATCACGAAAAAATCAGAGAGACAAAGTTGTAGTGCTCCAAAAATACTACAACTCTCTCATACAGGTTTTTTTCAATTTCCTTTTGGGACACATTCAAAAACAGGCTGAGAAACAAGGAAATTCTTTTCGAAAAAAAAATCATCTTGAGACTGATGGAAAACAGGTTTTGAGACCTCCTCTTCCATCTGGGATGCTACTAGCATGTACTTAAAACCTTTTAACTTCAAGAGTACTATTGGTTTTGAACTAATTTCATGATACTCATACATTAGTAGAAAGACGAGTATTTTTAGACTTTTTTGATTTTCATGTAATTCACCAATTTAGTTGAGCCACACACAACTTGTGAGAGACCACCAATCAGAGACTAAGAAGAGTGTGGCGAGTGGGAGGGATATCACCACGTGTGG
Organism: Cibotium barometz; assembly: GCF_041138505.1. Taxonomy (NCBI): domain Eukaryota; kingdom Viridiplantae; phylum Streptophyta; class Polypodiopsida; order Cyatheales; family Cibotiaceae; genus Cibotium; species Cibotium barometz. The sequence continues at coordinate 28,519,375 of NC_141061.1, forward strand.
GAACGAGTGGGGTAGCACCTCACACGTACTATTCGCATGCAACCATACATCGACGAGATGGTGGCTGCATGTCTAGGTTAGCTTCATGGCATCAAGGGGTAGCAAATCTGCCAAGCGGATGGGGAGATTGGGATGTCGACTCTGTACAAGAGATGAAGCAGCTGCGAGATGAGGACGAGGGCGAGTGTTCAAGGGAAAAAAATGTGCCTAATTGGATGAATCATGCGCAAACGAAACAAAAGAAGGTATGTTTGTTGAGGATCACCCCGGAGCTGGTCAGGAATCAGGTGGGGCTTTTCTTCATGTGTAGTGTTATTGTTTTCTGTCGAAGAAGGCCGCCTGCTATATAAAGTGAAGATAGGTAGGTGCCTTCACGAAGATGTTTTGCATGATAAGGTGGTGTGTCCAAAGTCTTCTACTTAGGTAAAGGCTTTTTTAATGTGTTGTTTGTCAAAGGCCTGTGAGACTGAGCTATTTGCGAAAGGTCCCCTCTTCTTAGGACAGTAATTGGTGCATGTATTTCAATTTAATCCACTTTTTGACGTTAATAAGAGTCTACAAAATGCATGCCTTGTGTGGGTTGAGATCATAGGTCTTCCTCCCTAGGTTAGGCTAGCTCTGCGGGATATTGCTTATTCCCTGGGGACGGTGCTGTATCTCCCAAATGATGAGATGGGTGTGGTAGACAGGCCAATAGTGCCTGTATCTCATGGAATACTACCAAAGATACGCAAAAATCGGTTGAAGTGGATTTAGGTGACTTGGGCATCTTAGAGTTGGGGCTTAAGTTTGGAGCTTTCCCGGGTGCTTGTTTTAAATGCGGCGTGTTTGGGCACACTGCTATAAACTGTATAGAACAGTCTCTAGGCAAAGGAGAATGGGAAAAGGAAGTAAACAAAAATAAGGAAAAGAAAACTGAATTAATTGCTAGTCAGGGGATGGAAGCTAAGGGAAAAGAATTGTTAAAAGAGGGAGTTGAGGGGAATTCGGAAGGGGATTGGATCAAGGTTAAAGGGAAAACTAGGTACTCTAATCCCTATAGTCCCTTGAGGGAGACTGATAGTGGCCATTCTTCAGGGCAAATATAGATGGAAATCCTTTAACAATAAAAGGAAACCTGAGAGTTGTCTGTTTAAGCTTGCTAAAGGGACGAATAGCAAAGAAGTGGTGGGGAATATTTTGGATGAGGATGGACATTCTCTAGATAATATGGACTAATGCCCAAAAAATGGGTAGATTTGTTGGGATCTACACTAAGTTTGAAAGAGGACTACTCGTAGAGGAGGTTTCAAGTAGAAGATAGACTATTAGGCCTAATCAATCACTGTGTGGACTCAGATAAGGCTAGATGGTTAGAAAGGGATGTTGATGTTGATGAGTGGTGGTTTGCTCTCTTGAAATTGGGTAAGGACAAAGCCCCTAGGTGGGATGGCCTCTCTGTAGAATTTTTCATAGCCTTCTGGCCATCTCTGAAAGACCTTGTTGGGGAAATCTACAGAAAGGCCTTCAATTATGGCAGTATGGGATAAGGACTTCAAAGAAGGCCTTGTGAAGCTAATCCCAAAGAAAACTACATGCATCAAATTTGGACATTGGAGGCCTATTACTCTTTTGACTTTGATTTATAAGATTTTGGCTAGGGTGATTGCCCTCAAAATTACTCATGTGCTACAAGAAGTTATTTCTAAGAAACAGCATGGATTCATTTATGGTATATCAATATATGATCATATCTTTGCAGCCATGCTAGGAAGCAACATTGCCCTCAAAACCCAACAAAAATGCATCATGTTGCAACTAGACTTGGAAAGGCTTATGACAAGGTTCATTGGTCTTTTGTAGCAAGAGTTATGGTGAGGCTTGGATTTGGGACCAAAATGGGCAACATGTATATATACCTTGTCGTGTGGGGGGGGGGGGGGGGGGCGCATTCTAATGTTCTTCTAAATGGGAGGGTAGTGGGAGGGTTTGAGGTGAACATATCTATTAGACAAGGTTTCCCCCTAGGTCCCCTCCTATTTACTATTGCTTCTCACCCCTTGGTGGTGTCACTAGAGACTGCCTGTAGAGGTGGGAGCATCACTGGGCTGAAGCTAAGATACAGTGATCAACTGGTTGTACAATTCTTTGCTGATTATTCTCTTTTGTTTTTGAAAGCTGAGAACAACAATATAAGACTTGCTTTGGCCATTATACAAGAATTTGATGTGGCTTCTAGCTCCACCTGCATCACTGGGTTGAAGCTAAGATACAGTGAACAATTGATTGTACAATGCTTTGCTGATTATTCTCTTTTGTTTTTGGAAGTTGAGAACAACAATATAAGACTTGCTTTGCCCATTATACAAGAATTTGCTGTGGCTTCTGGCTCCAAATGTAATATTTAGAAGTCCAAAATTATAAGCTTGACAGAAGATAATGATTTTGACATGCAGAGATGGGGGTGTGAGGTGGTTCAAAAGGGAAAAATTGTTAGATTGCTGGGAATTCCTTTTGGGGTGGATGTTACAAATAAGTAGATGACTAACTGGGCAATTAGTAGGTTCATAGAAAAGCTGAGGAAATGGGAGGAAATTAGAGTGTTCTTTCACAACAGGATTGATATTTGTAATGCTGTGTTGAATGCTTATATAATGTATTTATGTCTAGTGATGGATTTTGGTAAGTGTCACTTGAAAAAGCCTCATATTCTCATCACTTCTATTCACATCACATCCATCCATCCATTCGCATATATCTAATTCACATCACATCCATCCATCCATTCATCATCTATCTAATTCACATCCATCCATCCATCCATTCATCATCTATGTAATTCACATCTTATCTCATCACATCTATTCACCTCATATTCTCATCACTTCTATTCACATCACATCTATCCAATCATCTATCTGATTCACATCTTATCTCATCACATCTATTCACCTCACATCTCATCACCTCTATTCACATCACACCCATCCATCTAATCATCTATCTGATTCACATCTTATCTCATCTTATCTCATCACCTCTATTCACATCACACCCATCCATCCAGTCATCTATCTGATTCATATCTTATCTCATCACATCTATTCGCCTCATATTCTCATCACTTCTATTCACAGAATTTAAACATAGAATTTAAAAGGATTCTAATTTTTGATATAAAGATTCTTTACGCATCTATTTATGCATAAATCAATTTTAAGGAAAATAACACTTTTGAAATAAAATTAAATCCTTTATGCATCTTTCTATGCATAAATTCAATTTTAATGAGAATCACTCTTTTGAAATAAAAATAAATCTTTTATGCATCTTCCTATGCATAAATTCAATTTTAATGAGAATGACACTTTTGAAATAAAAATAAATCTTTTATGCATCTTCCTATGCATAAATTCAATTTTAATGAGAATGACACTTTTGAACTAAAAATAAATCTTTTATGCATCTTCCTATGCATAAATTCAATTTTAATGAGAATGACACTTTTGAACTAAAAATAAATCTTTTAGGCATCCTCCCTATGCATAAACTCAATTTTAATGAGAATAGAACTTTTGATATAAAAATAAATCTTTTAGAATGCACAAACGGAGGGAATTACTCTTTTAGAATAACCTAATGATAAACTTTAGTTCCACAAAATTTAAGAAAATTTTACCATAACCTCCTTTGTATGGCTGACCATTTCTCAATTTTATCATTCAATTTATGACTTGAATTAATCCAATTTGAATTCTAATATCTCTAATCTATTCCATTTTCCAAAAATCAAGAGAGTAAACAATGAAAAGAGTTTAATCAATCTTTTAATTAAACTTTCTAGGATTGAGAAGGGCTGAATTGTAAAGAAGAGAAGAAGGTGGCCTTTCCATCAAGGCATAGCATCAGATTTTAATTCAACATTTACAAAGCATAAAATTTGAGAAAACCATTGATTTAAAAATTCACAATAAGTAAGAATTAAGCTGACATGGAGCTTGTAAGCTTTCCTTTGGCTTGAGGGATTGAGGGTTCTACTCTTGTTTGCAGCAAGAATTAAGCTGACATGGAGCTTGTAAGCTTTCATTTGGCTTGAGGGATTGAGGGTTCTACTCTTGTTTGCAGCAAGAGTGGCCACCGATTTCACTTGGAGAGGATTAGGCCAAAAAACAATTGAATTATCAAGAAATTCAATGTTGAATGGCTCAGGACAGAAGCAAAGTAACAGTGCATAAACACCATTAAGCTTTTACAAAGGGGGAGGCTTCTATTTATAGGAAAAAGTGAGCCTCTAACCAAGCAAACTGATTCTAGAATTTTCCAGATCAGTTTGGTCACTTTTTGACCATTTTTAGGTCAGTTTAGCTTACTTTTTGGATCTAGTTGAAACAGGAGAGAGGAGAGATAAAACAGGAGAGATGAAAATATCTCATTATTTATGAGTTTAAAACTCATCCACACATGTGAAATAGCTTACTTTTTGGATCTAGTTGAAACAGGAGAGAGGAGAGATGAAAATATCTCATTATTTGTGAGTTTAAAACTCATCCACACATGTGAAATAGGCGCCTCCTTCATGAGGGGAATTCCCCACACTGAGGTGTCAAAAAAACATCATTTCCTATAAATATCTCTTCTTTTTTAACTAATAAACCTTGTCCTTAGTCAACTCTTCATCTTATGTGAGTATTTACTCATTTTTGGGGGATTTTCTTTTATTCTTCAATTTATCTCTTCCCTACATTTGGATTAATCTTATTGGTCCATAGGAACCTTAATCCAAAATTTTTAAAAAATCTGGACCCTCAAGATAGGGTCCTTTTTAACTAGTTTCAATTGATTCCAATTGCACATTGGAAAGTTCTTTTTGAAATTCTGTTTCAGGGGAAATCATTTTAAACACTAGGAGGATTTTTATATCAAAAAATATCTCAATTTTGAATTACCTCCCTCCTCTAGAAATTTTCTCTCTCTAGGCCAAAACAGGGTAAAACAAGATCTTTCTTTTATTTCAGAGAGGGGAAAAATTATAATATCAAAAGGGGAGGTTCTTACACCTGCGTACCTCAGAAGTTGGAGGGATGAATCTTACATCCTATCCCATTAAAAAAATGCAAGATGTCCTCATCTCGCAAAATTAGAGGATAACTCTTTTCCTTAAGATCCAACTGATTTTGGGGTTCGTTATAGTCTGGTGAACCCAACAGAATCTTGGGATAAAGATCCCTTATATAGAACTCATCATTAAATAACAATTCACTCAGAATATAACATTCAAATCCTTATCACAATAATGGTCCATTAGACCGAACTTTCTATCTGAACAGTCCTCCATGGGAATTTTCAATTATACAGATTTTTAATTTAACATCCCTTAACTTGATCTACTAGGTCAAGTGTTAACAAGAGCAATCCACCAGCACAATCCACTAATCTCATAGTGATTTGCTGAAGTCATGAACGTCATTCCAGTTATTATGAACATCATCACAGGGACTCGTCCCATTCATCCTCATTATGGTTTTGCTGAGATTATTACATTTCAATCAAAATTCAGGAAACGTTATTTTTCAATCAGAATCCAAATCAACTCATCAGTTCTCAACCAAAATTTAAAAATCATAGCAACCACATTCGAATTCATCATCTGGATAGCATTTATGCTTACAATTTCAAGTCTTAGATTTACTTGTATATACTGCCAGTAAAGAGCTACAGTTATACCCTCGGTATATACGGGTAGTCACACGATCCTTGGAATTATAAGGTAAATACCATCATGTCTAGGCCTCAAGCAAGTCAGAGATTCCATGCAATTGCGGTACTTCCATTTGAAGACCCAATTACTAATTTATGAATTTCAGTCTGAATAACAATTTGTATGAATTTATCACGCAATTACAATCTTTTACTGCTTCTTCATAAATTTTTGACATTTTTGGCTTCTCGGTTGATCCTCATTAGCAGATTCGCTCTGATACCAACTATAGGATCCCTGTCCCCACCGCGCAACGAATTCAGAGGTGATACCAGCGGAAGTAGCACTTCTTGCGCGGAGCAGGGTCCCACACTCAAGGCCTCGCCCCACGGATATCTGGAAAAGAGACTAATCCATCAGTTCTTCCAAAACCAAACCCGAAAAAACTTCCCTTGCCCGAAAAGTATGGGCATTTCCTCCAAGATAAATTTTTCTCTAACGTAGAAGCCTCAACTAACTAAACTGATTTGACCGAACCCGTAAGTCCCATAGTCAGATCAAGAAAAAGATTGCACTTGGATCATAGAGACCAATGCTTTTTTCCTCGTTGAGAGGCACAGCCATTGATTCTTTTCCATAGAACAATTTTTGTCCGGGATTTACTTCATCTATCGTACCATAACAGAATTGAGTCTCAATTTAAGGATCCATCAGTCCAGCCTAACCCCATCCAGTCCCGTGGGTTAGCCAACCGCCCAACCACTGTAGTGATGGGATCCAATTAAGAATTTGGTTAGGTTTTGTCCCAGGTACTAGGGAAAAGAGTTCCCAGGCCCCCTAGCCAGATATTCATGCAAACTTAAAACTAGTCACACCACTTACACACCCAATATGAAATTGCCTTTTTCACAAAATCAGCTATCTTTTAAAAAAATAATCTTTTAATGAAACCATTGTGTCACTGATCATAATCCTCAAAATCTCTAGTTGAATCCTTATTTCCAATCATTCCTTCATCGGTGTACCTATGGCATCATTGGCAACCAAAATGCTCACCACCTATTCACTCAGGGGCCTTCTCGATAGTTCCTAGCTCATAGTAACCGGCAATATATTCACATATCAAAAATGGAATCTCCGTTGAAGATCAGCAAGATCAACCAACAGATCCATATAAAAGAGCCATGGACTCATCCGTTGAGGATCAGCAAAGTCAATCAACCAGATCCATGCCCGAATTCAAAAAACAACTCTTACTCCTTGTTCCAATATCTTCCACGATGCACGTGTGGGTATCGTTCGCGGTGACCGAGAGCCCGAGCACCGTATGGTCAGCACCCTCTAGGATCCTTCGCAGGTGACCTAGTGCTTCACTCATAGGCCGCTTCCTTGGTCCCTCATCCATCGTACCGGAAGCTCACCATTTTAATCAAACCGAGGCTAGTTCAAGACCTCGGCCGACCTTGCTACGTGAGACGTCCTCCGATGACTCTCTGTCAACTGTTGCAAATTTATCAGATTAGGTCTCCATGACCTCATTCACAAGACGGTCAAAATGCTTCTCCAGCATTCTTGACATAAAACAGTCATTTAAAAATAGTTTCTATAACAAACTCTCGTCTTTCCACATTGCTCCACATCAAACCACATTAATTAATTCCACAACCATTTCATAAGTATTCCTATTCTCATCCAATCACATCATTTTCATCTCATCACATCTTTCCTCAATTTATCCTCATCAGATCTCATCCACTCGCATCTACCCATATCCACATCTCATCATATCACATTCATTCACATCTCATCCATTCAGACCACATCACATTCACTCACATCTCATCCATTTAGACCACATCACATTCACTCACATCACATCTCATTCATTCACATCTATCCCGATTCACATCCCATCATCAGATCACATTCATTCATATCCATCACATTCATTCTCATCACCATTATATCACATCACTTCTATCCACATCATATCTCATTCATACACATCTTATCTCATTCATCCACATCCATCCAATCATTCACATGTACGACTACTCGCATCTATCCATACATTCATATCTATCACTTCACATCCACATATATTCATGTCACATCTCATCTCTTTACATCACATCACATTCTTTCACATACACATCTATATCCATTCTTTCACATACATCTACATCCATTCTTTCACATACTCATTCACATACATTCTTCTCATACACATTCACATCCATTCTTCACATACACATCCATATCCATTCTTTCACATACTCATTCACATCCATTCTTTACATACACATTTACTCACATCACATATCATTCATTTACATTCTGATTCACATGACATCACATCTCATCCATTCTGATTCACGTGATATCACATCTCATCCATTCATTTATATTTATCTGATTCACATCACATCTATTCACCTCACATCTCATCACCTCTGTTCACATCACATCCATCCATCCATTCATTCCCATCTATCTGATTCACATCACATCTCATCACATCTATTCACCTCACATTCTCATCATCTCTATTCACATCACATCCATCCATTCATTCATTCCCATCTATCTGATTCACATCACATTCTCATCATCTCTATTCACATCACATCCATCCATTCATTCATTCCCATCTATCTGATTCACATCACATCTCACATCTCATCATCTCTATTCACATCACATCCATCCATCCATTCACGTCTATCTAATTCATATCACATCTCATCACATCTATTTACCTCTCATCTCATCACCTCTATTCACATCACACCCATCCATCCATTCATTCACATCTATCTAATTCACATCACATCCATCCATCCAATCATCGTCTATCTGATTCACATCTCATCACATCTAATCACCTCATATTCTCATCACCTCTATTCACACCACATCCATCCATCCATTCTTCTCATCTATCTAATTCCCATCACATCTCATCACATCTATTCACCTCATATTCTCATCACTTCTATTCACATCACATCCATCCATCCATTCACATCTATCTAATTCACATCACATTCATCTATCCATTCATCATCTATCTAATTCACATCTTATCTCATCACATCTATTCACCTCATATTCTCATCACTTCTATTCACATCACATCTATCCAATCATCTATCTGATTCACATCTTATCTCATCACATCTATTCACATCACATCACACCCATCCATCCAATCATCTATCTGATTCACATCTTATCTCATCACATCTATTCACCTCACATCTCATCACCTCTATTCACATCATCACACCCATCCATCCAATCATCTATCTGATTCAAATCTTATCTCATCACATCTATTTGCCTCATATTCTCATCACTTCTATTCACAGAATTTAAACATAGAATTTAAGAGGATTTCAATTTTTGATATAAAGAGTCTTTTAATTAAATCCTGTATGCATCTTTCTATGCATAAATTCAATTTTAATGAGAATGACACTTTTGAAATAAAAATAAATCTTTTATGCATCTTCCTATGCATAAATTCAATTTTAATGACAATGACACTTTTGAAATAAAAATAAATCTTTTATGCATCGTCCTATGCATAAATTCAGTTTTAATGAGAATGACACTTTTGATCTAAAAATAAATCTTTTATGCATCTTCCTATGCATAAATTCAATTTTAATTAGAATGACACTTTTGAAATAAAAATAAATGTTTTATGCATCTTCCTATGCATAAATTCAGTTTTAATGAGAATGACACTTTTGAACTAAAAATAAATCTTTTATGCATCTTCCTATGCATAAATTCAATTTTAATGAGAATGACACTTTTGAACTCAAAATAAATGTTTTATGCATCTTCCTATGCATAAATTCAATTTTAATGAGAATGACACTTTTGAACTAAAAATAAATCTTTTATGCATCCTTCCTATGCATAAATTCAATATTAATGAGAATAGAACTTTTGATATAAAAATAAATCTTTTAGAATGCACAAACGCCATCCATCTAATCATCTATCTGATTCATATCTTATCTCATCACATCTATTCACCTCACATCTCATCACCTCTATTCACATCACACCCATCCATCCAATCATCTATCTAATTCACATCTTATCTCATCACATCTATTCGCCTCACATCTCATCACCTCTATTCACATCACACCCATCCATCCAATCATCTATCTGATTCACATCTTATCTCATCACATCTATTCGCGTCTCGTATTCTCATCACTTCTATGTTTAAGAAAAATAACACTTTTGAAATAAAATTAAATCCTTTATGCATCTTTTTATGCATAAATTCAATTTTAATGAGAATAACTCTTTTGAAATAAAAATAAATCTTTTATGCATCTTCCTATGCATAAATTCAATTTTAATGAGAATGACACTTTTGAAATAAAAATAAATCCTTTATGCATCTTCCTATGTACAAACTAAATTTTAATGAGTATAAATTCAATTTTAATATAAATCTTTTATGCATCGTCCTATGCATAAATTCAGTTTTAATGAGAATGACACTTTTGATCTAAAAATAAATCTTTTATGCATCTTCCTATGCATAAATTCAATTTTAATGACAATGACACTTTTGAAATAAAAATAAATGTTTTATGCATCTTCCTATGCATAAATTCAGTTTTAATGAGAATGACACTTTTGAACTAAAAATAAATCTTTTATGCATCTTCCTATGCATAAATTCAGTTTTAATGAGAATGACACTTTTGAACTAAAAATAAATGTTTTATGCATCTTCCTATGCGTAAATTCAATTTTAATGAGAATGACACTTTTGAACTAAAAATAAATCTTTTATGCATCCTTCCTATGCATAAATTCAATATTAATGAGAATAGAACTTTTGATATAAAAATAAATCTTTTAGAATGCACAAACGGAGGGAATTACTCTTTTAGAATAACCTAATGAATAAACTTTAGTTCCATAAAATTTCTTATCTCATCACATCTATTCACATCACACCCATCCATCTAATCATCTATCTGATTCATATCTTATCTCATCACATCTATTCACCTCACATCTCATCATCTCTATTCACATCACACCCATCCATCCAATCATCTATCTAATTCACATCTTATCTCATCACATCTATTCGCCTCACATCTCATCACATCTATTCGCCTCACATCTCATCACCTCTATTCACATCACACCCATCCATCCAATCATATATCTGATTCACATCTTATCTCATCACATCTATTTGCGCCTCGTATTCTCATCACTTCTATGTGTTTAAGAAAAATAACACTTTTGAAATAAAATTAAATCCTTTATGCATCTTTCTATGCATAAATTCAATTTTAATGAGAATAACTCTTTTGAAGTAAAAATAAATCTTTTATGCATCTTCCTATGCATAAATTCAATTTTAATGAGAATGACACTTTTGAAATAAAAATAAATCTTTTATGCATCTTCCTATGCACAAACTAAATTTTAATGAGAATGACCCTTTTGAATTAAAAATAAATCTTTTATGTATCTTTCTTTGCCATAAATTCAATTTTAAAGAGAATGACACTTTTGAAATAAAAATAAATCTTTTATATATCTTTTTATGCATAAATTCAATTTTAATATAAATCTTTTATGCATCTTCCTATGCATAAATTGAATTTTAATGAGAATGACACTTTTGATCTAAAAATAAATCTTTTATGCATCTTCCTAAAATAAAAATAATTCTTTTATGCATCCTTCCTATGCATAAATTCAATTTTAATGAGAATAGAACTTTTGATATAAAAATAAATCTTTTGGCTCAGGACAGAAGCAGAGTAACAATGCATAAACACCATTAAGCTTTTACAAAGGGGGAGGCTTCTATTTATAGGAAAAAGTGAGCCTCTAACCAAGCAAACTGATTCTAGAATTTTCCAGATCAGTTTGGTCACTTTTTGACCATTTTTAGGTCAGTTTAGCTTACTTTTTGGATCTAGTTGAAATAGGAGAGAGGAGAGATGAAAATATCTCATTATTTGTGAGTTTAAAACTCATCCACACTTGTAAAATAGGCGCCTCCTTTATGAGGGAAATTTCCCATACTGAGGTGTCAAAAATGCATCGTTTCCTCTAAATATCTCTTCTTTTTTAACTAATAAACCTTGTCCTTAGTCAACTCTTCATCTTATGTGAGTATTTACTCATTTTTGGGGGATTTTCTTTTATTATTTAATTTATCTCCTCCCTACATTTGGATTAATCTTATTGGTCCATAGGAACCTTAATCCAAAATTTTTATAAAATCTGGACCCTCAAGATAAGGTCCTTTTTACCTATTTTCAATTAATTCCAATTGCACATTGGAAAGTTCTTTTTGAATTTTTGTTTCACGGAAAATCATTTTAAACACTAGGAGGATTTTTATATCAAAAAATATCTCAATTTTGAATTACCTCTCTCTAGACATTTTCTCTCTCTAGGCCAAAACAGGGTAAAACAGGATCTTTCTCAGAGGGGAATAATTATAAGATCAAAAGGGGAGGTTGTTACACTTGCACACCTTAGAAGCTGGAGGGAGGAATCTTACATGGACAAAAGAATGCCAATAGGCTTAGATAACACTCAAGAAAGCCTTGGCAAGGGCTCCAATTCTCAGGTCCCCCAATTGGGATATTATCTTTCATGTCCACATCGATGCCTCTGCTTTTGTTGTTGGATGTGTGTTGGCCCAACCTGGTGAACACTGCTAAAATATATAAGTGAATAGGGTGTGTGCGAGAACAAGCCCTTGGCAAGAGACCGTAAAAGAGAATCTGTAAATGTGAGAGAACCTGTGAAAAGGTGAGAAGTATCTACTGGGAGAGAATAAAGGGTAGCATGAGGAGATTTAGGAGGTGTGGAGATATTCTGGGAAGAGGTGGAGAGAATCAAGCAAAAGAGGTGGAGTGAATCAAGGAGAAATCAGTGGGATTGGATGCTTGGATGTAAACTCTATAAATTGAGGCATTGGCATAATGAGAATTTACTGGTTTTTTATTATCTATGCCTACATTAAGCTATCAGTTATTTTCTCACTAATCATGTCTTAATTATCATCTAATCTCTTTGTTAATGATGTTGATTCTAGCATTTGATCCACCATAGCTCATCACATTGCTGCAAATTTAACATGGTATCAGAGCCTAGCCTAGAATCCATCAATTTATGAGCTCGTTATCTTGCTAATCACTTGGCTAATTAGGATTGGTAGATAATTAAGATTTTCAAGTAGCTTCTGTATCCCCAGCTCTGGTGGAGGGGTTTGATCTCCCTTAGGCTTAACAATAGCCTCCAAGCTCTTAGCCATACATAGTCATACTCCCAAGGCTTTAGCCCATTCAATCGAATCGTCAAACCGCCAAGCGTAGCTATGAATTTTTGCTAATTTTCTAGTGCCGTTTTTCTGAGGGAAAAATGAGATCTCTACTGCTCCAGATAAAATGGCTCTAATTCCTCTTGGCCCTAGGGGTTTTCAAGGGTGCTCTACAAGCTGGTGAAGACAAATTTTGATTTGATCAAGTCTACGGTGAGATCTAAGCTCTTCATTAAATCTGCAGAAGGTGACTCCCCGCATACTCTGTTTTTTGTACACAAAATAGAGGATTAATTTGCTAATCAGTGATTAATCAGCACTAATCACTGTATTTTGGTGCAATTGAGGGTTCAAATTAACCATTAGGCATTTGATACAGATCCCTATAACTTCAGATTGAGGGTTCAAATTAACCATTAGGTATCTGATACAGATCCCTATAACTTTAGATTGCAATTCGAAAATAGTTTCATACTTCAACAGATTTGTTACCCTTGATTTAATGTAATTTTTGGTAAAATTATGCCGATAAATTTGTGGTAATCATCATCTTGCATTTACCCCTTGGTTAATGCCTGCAAATCACACTCAAATTCAAGATTATTCATAGCCAGAGTTGCATTTGGGAATGTGCATAAGAATGAATGCTATATGCATTATGTAGTGGGGGCACATGGGTGATTACATCATTGTAAAAATGGGATAGACACTGCCATTGAGGACCAGCAAGGTCAATCAACCAGATCTATGCCCGAATTCAGAAAACAACTCTTACTCCTTGATCCAAAATATTTTCCCCGATGCATGTGTGGATATCTTTGGCGACCGAGAGCCCAAGCACCGTATGGTCAGCACCCTCTATACGATCCTTCGCAGGTCACCTAGCGCTTCGCTCATAGGCCGCTTCCTTGGTCCCTCATCCACTTACCGGAAGCTCACCATTTACATCGAACTGAGGCTGGTCAAGACCTCGACTGACCTTGCTATGCGAGACGTCCTCCATTGACTCTCCATCAGCTGTTGCAACTTTATCAGATAGGTCTCCACGACCTCATTCACAAGACGGTCAAAATGTTTCCCCAGCATTCTTAACATAAAACAGTCATTGAAAAACAGGTCATAAATACAGTTTCTATAACGAACTCTTGTCTTTCCACATTGTTCCACATCAATCCTCATTTATTTCATATGTATTCCCATTCTCATCACATCACTTTCCATCTCATCACATCTTTTCTCATTTATCCACATCAGATCTCATCCACTCGCATCTACCCATATCCACATCTCATCACATCACATATCACATCTATCCCAATTTACATCACATCTCATTCACTCACATCCCGATTCACATGACATCACATCTCATTCATTCACATCCCGATTCACATCACATCATATCTATTCACGTCCATCACAGTCATTTACATCAGATCTCATTTATCCACATCAGATCTCATCCACTCGCATCTACCCATATCCACGTCTCATCACATCACATATCACATCTATCCCAATTTACATCACATCTCATTCACTCACATCCCGATTCACATGACATCACATCTCATTCATTCACAAGTAATTCCCACCATTTTTGCATCTAAAAGAAATATTCTAATTACTCCATGTACATATTCACCTATGAATATGCATTTACATCACATCCATTTACATCCATCTCATTCATTCATTCATATCCACCACATTCATTCTCATAACCATCCCATCACATGCATTCTATCCACATTATATCATATCACTTCTATCCACATCATATCTCATTCATACACATCTCATCTCATTCATCCACATCCATCCAATCGTTCACATGTACAACTACTCACATCTATCCATACATTCATATCTATCACTTCACATCCACATATATTCATGTCACATCACATTCTTTCACATACACATCCACATCCATTCTTTCACATACATCCACATCCATTCTTCACATACACATCCACATCCATTCTTCACATACACATTCACATGCATTCTTCACATACACATTCACATGCATTCTTCACATACATATCCACATCCATTCTTCACATACACATTCACATCCATTCTTCAGATACACATCCACATCCATTTTCATCACATACACATCCACATCCATTCTTCAGATACACATTCACATCCATTTTCATCACATACACATCCACATCCATTCTTCACATACACATTCACATCCATTCTCATTTCTATGCAAGTTTTCAGTTTGATTTTCTTTTGAATACGAGGAGTATTTCTTGAATCAGTATCCCTAAAACTTCTTGATCGAAATTCTGAATTTCATACCAGAATTCCTCGAATTCTATAACCTTGATCCATAGGTCAATTCGAAGGGTCTCAAACTTAGTTTCAGATTTGGCGGGAGTTTTGAGTGTATTTTTTTTAACTGGTGACACCTTCTTTCCTCAAAACTGACGAAAGAGTTTGGTCTTGGTCATAGTCTGATTCAAGGTTCGAGTCGGATAAGAATTTTCCTAATCTATCTTTCTCAAAAAGGTTTCATAATTCAGTTACTATTTTACTGAATTTCTTTCTCTGAATATTCACTTAACTCATTTTGAATTCCAATGAGGAATAGATTAATCATTTATCCGAATATTTCGATCTCAATAGATTTTCTAAATTCTCTTTTTACAATCCATGTGAATATAAAATGATAGAAATTTCTCTCTTACAGTATTTAATTATTCATTTATCAAATACTCATAGAATTTAAACATAGAATTTAAGAGAATTCTAATTTTGATATAAAAATTCTTTATGCATAAAAATCAACTTCAGTGGGAATAACTCTTTTATAAAAAAATCCTTTTATGCATCTATTTATGCATAAAATCAAATTTAATAGGAATAACACTTTTAAAATAAAAAGAATTTCTTTATGCATCTATTTATGCATAAAAATCAATTTTTATAAGAATAATGCTTTTATAATTAAAAAATTTCCTTTATGCATCTTTCTATGCATAAAAGTCAAATTTAATGAGAATAACACTTTTGTGATTAAAAAAATTCCTTTATGCATCTTTCTATGCATAAAAATCAAATTTAATGAGAATAACACTTTTGTAATTAAAAAAAATCCTCTATGCATCTTTCTAAGCATAAAAATCAAATTTAATGAGAATAACACTTTTGTAATAAAAACAATTTCCTTTATGCATCTTTCTATGCATAGAAATCGATTTGAATAAGAATAACACTTTTGTAATTAAAAAAAATTCCTTTATGCATCTTTCTATGCATAGAAATCAATTTTAATAAGAATAACACTTTTGTAATAAAACAATTTCCTTTATGCATCTTTCTATGCATAGAAATCAAATTTAATGAGAATAACACTTTTGAATTTAAAAAATTCCTTTATGCATCTTTCTATGCATAAAAATCAAATTTTTTGAGAATAACCCTTTTGTAATAAAAAATTCCTTTATGCATCTTTCTATGCATAAAAAATCAAATTTAATGAGAATAACACTTTTGTAATTAAAAAAATTTCTTTATGCATCTTTCCATGCATAGAAATTAAATTTAATGAGAATAACACTTTTGTAATAAAAAAATTTCCTTTATGCATCTTTCTATGCATAGAAATCAATTTTAATAAGAATAAAACTTTTATAATTAAAATCTTTTTCTTTATGCATAGAAATCAATTTTAATAAGAATATCAGTGATATCCATGCATATTCATAGGTGAATATGTACATGGAGTAATTAAAATATTTCTTTTAGATGCAAAAATGGTGGGAATTACTCTTTTGGAATAACATAAAAACAAACTTTCTTTTTCGCAAAATTCTGGAAAATTTTGCCATAACCTCCTTTGTATGGCTGACCATTTCTCATTTTATCATTCTTTATTTAACTTAAATTAACCCAAATTAGATTTATAGAACTCTAATCTACATAATTTTCTGAATTCAAGAGAGTAAACAATAAGAAGAGTTTAATTAATCCTTTAGTTAATATTTCTAGGATTGAGAAAGGTTGGAATGTAAAGAGGAGAAGGGGGGGTGGCCTTTTTATCAAAGGCATAGCATTTGAATTTAATTCAACATTTGCAAAACATAAAAATTAAGAAAACCATAGATTCTTCATTAAACAAGTAAGAAAATTAGCTTACATGGAGCTTGTAAGGTCTCCTTTGGCTTGAGAGATTGAGGGTTCTACTCTTGTTTGAAGCAAGAGTGGCCACCAATTCACTTTGGAGAGGATTAGGCCAAAAACAATTGAATTATTAAAAAATTCAATGTAGATGGCTCAGGACAAGAGCAGAGTAACATTGCATAAACACCATTAAGCTTTTAGAAAGGGGGAGGCTTCTATTTATAGGAAAAAGTGAGCTCTAACCAAGCAAACTGAGTCTAGAATTTTCCATATCAGTTTGGTCAATTTTTGACCATTTTTGAGTCAGTTTAGCTTTTTTTTGAAATAGGAGAGATGAAAATATCTCATTTTATTGATTAAAAATTGGGGGTAATGATGAGAAAAAGGCACCTACTTCATGAGGGAAGATCCCCACATTGAGGTGTCAAAATTGAGTTTTTAAATTCTTTTCTTTGGTCCTTAGTCCACTCTTCATCTTATGTGAGCATTTACTCATTTTTGGGGGGTTTTTCTTTTATTCTTCAATTTATCTCCTCCCTAAATTTGTATTAATCGTATTGGTCCATAGGAACCTTAATTGGACCATAATCTAAATTTTTTTAAAAATCTGGACCCTTAGGCTGAGGTCCTTTATAACTATTTTTAATTAATTCCAATTGCATATTGGAAAGTTCTTTTTGAATTTTTGTTTTAGGGGAAACCATTTTAGACACTAGGAGGATTTTTATATCCAAAAATATCTCAATTTTGAATTACCTCCCTTTAGACATTTTCTCTCTCCAGGCCAAAACAGGGTAAAATAGGATCTTTCTTTTATTTCCAGCGAGGGGAATAATTATAAGATCAGAAGGGGAGGTTCTTACACCTGCACACCTCAAAAGTTGGAGGGAGGAATCTTACATCCTACCCCACTTAAAAAACGCGAGATGTCCTCATCTTGTAAACTAGAGGACAACTCTTTCCCTTAAGATCCAACTGATTCTGGGGTTCCTTATAGTCTGGTGAACCCAACAGAATCTTGGGATAAAGATCCCTTATATAGAACTCATCATCAGATAACAATTCTTTCAGATCATATCAGTCATGTCCTTAACACAATAATGGTCCATTAGACTGAAATTTCCATCTAAACATTCCTCCATGGAAATTTCAATTATATAGGTTTTTAATTTTTCATCCCTTAACTTGATCCACTGGGTCAAGTGTTAACAGTAAAAATCTGTTAGCACAATCCACTAATCTCATAGTGATTTGCTAAAGTCATTATGGTTATTCCAGTTATGAACATCATCACACAGGGATTCGTCCCATTCATCCTCATTGTGGTTTTGCTCAGCTTATCACTTTTCAACCAAAATTTAGGAATCATCATTTTTCAATCAAAATCCAAATCAACTCATCAGTTCTTAACCAAAATTTTAAAATCATATCAACCACATTCGAATTCATCATCTAGATAGCATTTTTGCTTATATTTTTAAGGTCTTAGATTTACTCATATATACTGCCAGTAAAGAGCTACAGTTTTACCCTAGGTATACACGAGTAGTCACGGTCCTTGGAATTTTAAGGTAAATACCATCATGTCTAGGCCTTAAGCAAGTCAGGGATTCCATGCAATTGAGGTACTTCCATTTGAAGACCCAATTACCAATTTATGAATTTCAGTTTGAATATCAATTTGTATCACAATTACAACCTTTTACTGCTACTTCATAAATTTTTGACATTTCTGGTTTCTCGGTTGATCCTTTTTAGCTAATTTGCTCTAATACCAGCTGAAAGATCCCTGTTCCCACCACGCAACGAATTCTGGGGTGCTAGCAGCAGCGGAAGTAGCACTTCTTGCGCGGGGCAGGGTCCCTCACTCGGGGCCTCGCCCACGTATATCCGGATAAGAGACTAATCCCTCGGTTCTTCCAAAATTGAACCTAAAAAAACTTACCTCGTCCGAAAAACACGAGCGATTCCTCCAGGATATTTTTACTCTAACGTAGTCAAGAGCCTTAACTAACTGAATTGATCTGACTGAACCCGTAAGTATCATAGTCAGATCAAGGAAAAGGCTTGCACTTAGATCATAGAGACCAACGCTTTTTTCCTCATTGAGAGGCACAACCGTTGATTCTTTTCCATAGAACAATTTTTATTCGGGATTCCTTCATCTATCGTACCATAACACAATTGAGTCTCATTTTAGGGATCCATCAATCCAGCCTAACCCCATCCAGTCCCGTGGGTTAGCCAACCATCCAACCACTGTAGTGATGGGATCCATTTGAGAATTTGGTTAGGTTTTGTCCCGGGTACCAGGGAAAAGAGTTCCCATGCCCCCTAGCCGGATATTCATGCAAACTTAAAACTAGTCACACCACTTACACACCCAATATGAAATTGCCTTTTTCACAGATTCGAGCTGTCTTTAAAACAATATGAAATTGCCTTTTTCACAAATTCAGCTGTCTTTAAAACAATCATTTAATGAAACTATAGTATCACTGATCATAATCCTCCAAAATTAATCCGGTTGAATCCTAATTTCTAATTTTTCCTTCATCGGTGTACTTATGGCATCATTGGCAACCAGAATGCTCACCACCTATCCACTCAAAATAGTACCCGATAATATATTCACTTATAAAAATCAAAATGGAATCTCTGTTGAAGATCAGCAAGATCAACCAACAGATCCATATAAAAGAGCCATGGACTCATCCGTTAAGGACAAGCAAGGTCAATCAACCAGATCTATGCCCGAATTCAAAAAACAACTCTTACTCCTTGATCCAAAATATCTTCCCCGACGCACGTGTGGATATCTTCGGCAGAGCCCGAGCACCGTATGGTCACCACCCTCTAGGATCCTTTGGAGGTCACCTAGCGCTTCACTCATAGGCCGCTCTTCCTTGGTCCCTCATCCACCATACCGAAAGCTCACCATTTAAATCGAACCGAGGTTGGTCAAGACCTCGGCCGACCTTGCTACGCGAGACGTCCTCCATTGACTCTCCGTCAGCTATTGCACCTTTATCAGATAGGTCTCCACCATGACCTCATTCACAAGACAATCAAAATATTTCCCTAGCAATCTTGACATAAAACAGTCATTTAAAAACAGGTCTCATAAATACAGTTTCTATAATGAACTCTCGTCTTTCCACATCAATCCTCATTTATTTCATATGTATTCCCATTCTCATCACATCATTTTCCATCTCATTACATCTTTTCTCATTTATCCGTATCAGATCTCATCCACTTGCATCTACCCATATCCACATCAAATATCACATCTATCCCAATTTACATCACATCTCATACACATTCACATCCATTCTCATTTCTGTGCAAGTTTTCAGTTTGATTTTCTTTTGAATATGAGGAGTATTTCTTGAATCAGTATCCCTAAAACTTATTGATCGAAATTTTGAATTTCATACCAGAATTTCTTGAATTCTATAACCTTGATCCATAGGTCAATTTGAAGGGTCTCAAACTTAGTTTCAGATTTGGCAGGAGTTTTGAGTGTATTTTTCTAAACTGGTCACACCTTCTTTCCTAAAAACTGACGAAAGAGTTTGGTCTTGGTCATAGTCTGATTCAAGGTTCGAGTCGGATAAGATTTTTCCTAATCTATCTTTCTCGAAAAGGTTTGATAATTCAGTTGCTATTTTATTGAATTTCTTTCTTTGGATATTCACTTAACTGATTTCTAAATTAGTTACGAATTCCAATGAGGAATAGATTAATCATTTATCTGAATATTTTGATCTCAATAGATTTTCTGAATTCTCTTTTTACAATCCGTGTGAATATAAAACGATAGAAATTTCTCTCTTATAGTAGTTAATTATTCATTTATCAAATACTCAAAATTTAAACATAGAATTTAAGAGAATTCTAATTTTGATATAAAAATTCTTTATGCATCTATTTATGCATAAAAATCAACTTCAGTGGGAATAACTCTTTTATAAAAAAATCCTTTTATGCATCTATTTATGCATAAAATCAAATTTAATAGGAATAACACTTTTAAAATAAGAAGAATTTATTTATGCATCTATTTATGCATAAAAATTAATTTTTATAAGAATAACACTTTATAATTAAAAAAATTCCTTTATGTATCTTTCTATGCATAAAAGTCAAATTTAATGAGAATAACACTTTTGTAATAAAAAAAATTCCTTTATGCATTTTTCTATGCATAAAAATCAAATTTAATGAGAATAACACTTTTGTAATAAAAAAAATTCTTTTATGCATCTTTCTATGCATAAAAATCAAATTTAATGAGAATAACACTTTTGTAATTAAAAAAAATTCTTTATGCATCTTTCTATGCATAAAAATCAAATTTAATGAGAATAACACTTTTGTAATTAAAAAATTTCCTTTATGCATAGAAATCAATTTTAATAAGAATAACACTTTTGTAATAAAAAAATTTCCTATATGCATCTTTCTATGCATAAAAATCAAATTTAATGAGAATAACACTTTTGAAATAAAAAAAAATCCTTTATGCATCTTTCTATGCATAAAAATCAAATTTAATGAGAATAACACTTTTGTAATTAAAAAAACTCCTTTATGCATCTTTCTATGCATAGAAATCAAATTTAATGAGAATAACACTTTTGTAATTAAAAAAACTCCTTTATGCATCTTTCTATGCATAG
This sequence comes from Cibotium barometz, assembly GCF_041138505.1. Classification (NCBI taxonomy): domain Eukaryota; kingdom Viridiplantae; phylum Streptophyta; class Polypodiopsida; order Cyatheales; family Cibotiaceae; genus Cibotium; species Cibotium barometz. The sequence goes on from NC_141061.1 coordinate 28,541,219, forward strand.
AAATCAAATTTAATGAGAATAACACTTTTGTAATAAAAAATTTTCTTTATGCATAGAAATCAAATTTAATGAGAATAACACTTTTGTAATTTAAAAAAATTCCTTTATGCATCTTTCTATGCATAGAAATCAATTTTAATAAAAATAACACTTTTGTGATAAAAAAATTTCCTTTATGCATCTTTCTATACATAGAAATCAATTTTAATAAGAATATCAGTGATATCCATGCATATTCATAGGTGAATATATACATGGAGTAATTAAAATATTTCTTTTGGATGCAAAAATGGTGGGAATTACTCTTTTGGAATAACATAAAAACAAACTTTCTTTTCCACAAAATTATGGAAAATTTTGCCATAACCTCCTTTGTATGGCTGACCATTTCTCATTTTATCATTCTTTATTTAACTTAAATTAACCCAAATTAGATTTATAGAACTCTAATCTACACAATTTTCTAAATTCAAGAGAGTAAACAATAAGAAGAGTTTAATTAATCCTATAGTTAATCTTTCTAGGATTGAGAAAGGTTGAAATGTAAAGAGGAGAAGGGGAGGTGGCCTTTTTTATCAAAGGCATAGCATTTGAATTTAATTTAACATTTGCAAAACATAAAAATTAAGAAAACCATAGATTCTTCATTAAACAAGTAAGAAAATTAGCTTACATGGAGCTTGTAAGCTCTCCTTTGGCTTGAGGGATTGAGAGTTCTACTCGTGTTTGTAGCAAGAGTGGCCACCAATTCACTTTGGAGAGGATTAAACCAAAAATAATTAAATTATTAAAAAATTCAATGTAGATGGCTCAGGACAGGAGCAGAGTAACATTGCATAAACACCATTAAGCTTTTACAAATAGGGAGGCTTCTATTTATAGAAAAAAGTGAGCTCTAACCAAGCAAACTAATTCTAGAATTTTCCAGATCAGTTTGGTCAATTTTTGACCATTTTTGGTTAGTTCAACTTACTTTTTGGATCTAGTTTTGAAATAGGAGAGAGGAGAGATGAAAATATCTCATTTTATTGAATTAAAAATTGGGGGTAATGATGAGAAAAAGGTGCCTACTTCATGAGGAAAGATCCCCACATTGAGGTGTCAAAATTCAGTTTTTTAATTCTTTTCTTTGGTTGGATTAATCTTATTGGTCTATAGGAACCTTAATCAGACCATAATCCAAAAATTTCTGAAAATCTGGACCCTTAGGCTGAGGTCCTTTATACCTATTTTTAATTAATTCTAATTACACATTGGAAAGTTCTTTTTGAATTTCTATTTTAGAGGAAACCATTTTAGACACTAGGAGGATTTTTATATCCAAAAATATCTCAATTTTGAATTACCTCCCTCTAGACATTTTCTCTCTCCAGGCCAAAACAGGGTAAAACAGGATCTTTCTTTTATTTCAGAGGGGAATAATTATAAGATCAAAAGGGGAGGTTCTTACACCTGCACACCTCAAAAGTTGGAGGGAGGAATCTTACACAATTCCTAGATTGCAAGAGTTCCTTATTACTCACACAGAAATTCCTCCCCCTATTAACCCTAAGCGAATGGCCAAGTAGAGAGCAAACAAAGTTTTGTGTGCCATTCTAACTAAAATAGTGGAGGCCAACCACAACTATTGGGAACAAAAGTTGTCAACAACACTTTGGGCTTATAGAACTTCCTACAAGACAGTTACCAATGCCACCTCCTTCAGTTTGACCTATGGTACTGAAGGCGGTCATGCCAATGGAGTTCTTGGTTCCCAGCTTACGCATCATCGTAAAAGAGGAGCTCACAAGAAACGTCTTAGGCTATCACCTTTTTAAGATTGAAAAGCTCGGTGAAACACGACTTCTAGCTATATATAGCATGATTATCAAAAAGCTAAGGTGTAAACAATGGTTCAATGAATAGCTAAAAGACAAACAGATGAATGAGGGCGACATGGTCCTCCTATTGGGTATAAAGATATACAAAAATAAACTCAAGCGCTCAGAGGCTTAGGACCCTTCCTAGTCACTGAGAAGATAACCCCACAAAGTGTTGTGCACATCGAAACACTTGATGGTGTTGAAATGGCTGGCTATTTTAATGGTAGCAAATTAAAATGCTACTATGTCCCACTCATTGAAGCCACCTTAAGAGCCATCCACAATAAGAAAAAATGTAAAAATTACCATGAGAATATGAAACAAGCCGCCCAACAAGAGGCCAAAGCAAGGCAAGCTTTGGTGGAAACAATTCATGGTAAACATGGCCCAAGTGGTTGACATCAAAGAGGAAGAATGGGGGGTGAAACTTGCTCGGTTGTGGTTAGGAATGAGCACCCCGATGAGCTTCATCCAAGAATTAGCTCTTGTAGATACAATGGCTAATTAAAATTTAATGTCACATGAAACATGGTGTTCCCTTGGAGAACCTTCACTGAAAGATACCCTTGCCACAGTCATCACAACCGTGGTATCACAGCATGTTCACTACTTAGGCACATTTATGCTTTTATTCCACATTAGAAATAATCCCTTGGAAGGAAAGTTATATGTGATGTCTACAAGAACGATGTGCAAGGAAATACTCCTTGGAAGGGGTTGGATGAGGCATATAACAGGTGCAACATCGACTGGGATGCAAGGACGACTACCTTACAAGTTACGATCCTCATGACGGATGAAGAGCCCATACCTGTTGAGATTACAAGCTCGATGATAGCTAAAGCCAGGCATGATATGTATTGGCATGGTAGATAGCAACATGTGTGTGTCAATAAATGGCCATGTTCAGCTGTCCATACACATTAGATAGGGTTATTTGGTGTGTGAACATAGCACATTTAGTGTGTGGTGTGTAGTTCTCTTCTATGATGCATTGTGCGAAAGTGGATATGGCTTCCCTCTTTGATTAGGGTTACACTAATGGATCATGTGCTCTCTTGTGTGTGTGCTCTCTCTTTTTCAGTCTTTTATCATGGTATCAGAGAAGCCTGGTGCTCTCTACTATTAGGGTTTTGTGAGTGAGTAAAGAAGAGGGAAAATTTCTGTTTTGGAGTTATCCATTGGAGCTTGGAGCTTGGAGCAAAGAGAAGCTTGGAGCACACCCCTACTCAACATATCTGAAAGCCAAGAACCATGGGTAAGCAAAGCTAAACACCCTTGAGCGGATTACAGGTGATTTGACACAAGCAAAGCAGGATTTGAGTTGCCCAAAGCAAGTGAAAATTCTAGTTTTTTGCAAGATTTAATGGAAAGCTTGAGAGCTTGATTGGAAAGAGGAAATGCATGTATTAGGTGAAGGACACATGTATGTGAAATTTTGATATGTAATAGCAACTCGGGAGCAAGCACAACCATCGAGATTTGAAGCCATTTGATGCATTGCAAAAGAGGGTAAATCATTGTTTTGGAACCCTCACAAAAACAGAGGATACATGCCCAAAATTGAAGCCATTAGAGCCCATTTATATGCAAATTGCAAGCATTGATGTGTGGGGAGCATACCTAGGACAATTTCTAAGCCATACATGAGCTCATTAGTGATTAGAAACTCTCCAAAGCCCCATAGGAGTAGGCGGCACTGGAAATACAGCCTCTTGGAGCAGATTTTAACCATTTTACACTTGTTTGATGCCTCCCAAAGCTATATAATGTGGTTGGATGCATATGAGCAATTGTGTGCATGTGAGCTTGGAGAAGCCTTTCAAGAGTTCAGTTGTTGTGAAAAAAAATAAGATTGGAGCTGATTTGGAGCAGATTAACAAAGGATTAAGCTTGTAACTAGCAAAACAGAGCTTACTAATTTGTCAATTACTCACTCACTACTCAAAATTGGATTAATTCCTCTTACATAGAGGTGGAGCAACATCATATGGAGCTGATGAATTCCTCAGCCCTGAATTTGGGTCTCATTTGAAGCAATTAGAGTGGGATTAGTGATTATAAATCACTGTTTATAGGTTTTTACCAAAACAAAGTACAACATTTGGCATGTAATGACCTTGAATGATGTTTATATGCTACATGGAGGATGTATGGATGTTAATGTATATCTTCCACACTTGATTTGATCATTTCCCAGTCTTTTGGAAGATTGGAAGGCTCGAAAAAACCCGTCACAACAAGGCAAAGTGGATTGTTTGTACATAGTTGAGCTCAAATGCTATGTGGATGATCTTGTACGCATAATACGAGCAAATTAAAGGTAGAAATCTAAAAAGTGGAGGACTATTTTGGATGCATTTCTCAGAATTTCTGAGCGGCACCAAGTTGTTTTTAGCATTTGCAAACATTGTTTTTGAGTCTAAGAAGTTATCGCCATAAAAATTTTGGGCTGTGTGGACAACATTGGTGCCGAGGTTTATGTGTGTATGTGCATGTCTGAGTTGATTATTGGAAATCCTCAATGAGCATTGTGGTAAACAAAATGAGTGACAGTCTTGATAAAATTATTGTGGTGAGAAGCTTGACAGGCATAACTTTCACGCATTTGGAAGTATTGAAGTATCGTATAACAAATTTTCTCAAAGGCAAAGGCCTATGGAACCTGGTGACAGACGATGAGGCGGAGCCAAGGTTCCCCAAATGAATGCAACACCTGCCGCCCAGCTTGCAACACATCAAGATTGGACCTATAGAGCCTTCAAAGTGTTGCATTACTTCTCAATATGTGTTACAAACACCATGTTATGTCATATACAGGACACACAAAATCCCAAGGATGCATGGGATACTTTGATAAAGTTGTATGATATGACTACAGCACCAAAGAAGATGTAATTGAAGAAGAAGATTCATGGTGTCACTCGAAGCAATAGAAGTGTAAATGATTATGTGCAAGTGATCAAAGAATGTGATGATGCACTAGCATATATTGGTGCTCCTATGGATGATGATGACTTGGTAGCCATTACATTGACTGGCTTGGGTAAAGAGTACATTTGAAACCTCTATCAAGGTTAGAGGTGGAGACCCCCCAGACTTTGATGAGCTGATTTCATTGCTTATTGTGGAAGAGATGAAACTTGGAATAGGTGCCTCATCTAGCATAAATGAAAATTCAAGGGATCAAGCGTTTTACACTCATCGTGGTGCTAGAGGTAGGGGGAGTTTCAGCCCAAGAGGACGTGCAGGTGGCCGTGGTTGGCAGGATTCGATCACCAACCACAGTCTCAACAGAATTTTCAACCATCATTTGGTGCTAGAGGTGGTCATGGTTTTCACCCTCATGCTAGCGGAAGATTTGTATATCTAGAGGCAGGGGGAGATGGCAAACACCGCAATAAAATGCTAGTAGCATTGAGTGTTACTATTGTGGTAAAAAGGGACATATGGCTAGAGACAGACTGCTATAAAAAGCAGAATGACTTCCATGGTGGAACAGTGCAGCATGGCAATTATGCATCATCTAGTAATGCAGAACATGAGGAGCACTTGTTTGCTATGAAACATGTAATAGGTACTATGACATCACAAAGGGAGAGTGATGATATTTGGTACATGGATTCTGGAGTGTCAAACCACATGACATGCCATGGTGAGTGGTTTGACAGGATGACGCCTACACATCAGGGCTATGTTGCTACTAGGGATGATACTCAACATCCTATTACACATGTTAGTAGTGTGCCATTGTGTATGCATGATGGTAGAGTAAAAACCATGTTAGATGTGTTGTATGTGCCAACAATTACAAAGAGTCTTGCACCGGTTGGTCAAATGGTGGATCAAGGAATGCAAGTCAGGTTCAATCAACATGGTTGTTTTGTTGAGGACTTCAAAAATGAAGTCTGCCATGTTTTCAAAAAGTCAAGGGGTTGTGCCAGACATTGATATTTGGCATAAGAGAATTGGGCATGTGAATATTCAAAAGCTAAAATCTATGAAAGCAAAAGGTATAGTTGGTGGTTTGCCCATGTTCAAACATGATGTAGTAATCATATATGTGAAGCATGTAGATTTGGGAAGCAGGCAAGGTTGCCATTTCCAAAAGATGGTCAAATCAACAAAAAACCATTGGAAATCATTCACAGTAACATATGGGACCCAACACAGACTCCAACTATCAATGGTTGCAGGTATTATGTCACATTTATTGATGATTACAACAAGATGACTTGGATTTACTTCTTGAAAGAGACGAGTGAAGCACTTGGGAAGTTCATTGACTTCAAAGAATTGGTGGAAAAATAGTATGGTCAATGGATCAAGTGTTTGAGAATAAATGGTGGTGGTGAGTACACATCACATGTATTTCATGCCTTCTTTTGAGAGAGCATGGGATAAGAAGACAAATTACATGCAGGTACACACCTCAGCAGAATGGTGTTGTGCTGAGAGGAAAAACTGGATCATTGGTGAGATTGCAAGAGCTATGCTTGATGAGAAGTCTATGCCAAATTATTTTTGGGCAGAAGCATGTGCTACTGTAGTGTACTTGTTGAACAGGACTCCTACCACAACTATACATGAGAGTACACCTATTATGAGGATGATAGGATTTAGGCCAGATATTGGTCACTTGAAAGTCTTTGGATGTATTGTGTACGTTCATGTACCAGATGAGAGAAGAAGGAAATTGTATCCAAAGGCTGAAAAATGTGTTTTCATTGGGTATGCGCGAGAGAGAACAGCATACAAATGCTATAAACCAGTGACAAAATAGTTTGTCATTAGCAGAGATGTGATCTGAGATGGGAACTTGTCGGTACAAATAAAGTAAGCATGTCATAGTTGATGACATAGATGCAAATGAGGATGTGAATCTTCCTATACATGAATCTACGAGTATGAGTGGACCACTTGAGTCATCTAGTGATAATGTGAGTCCATGGTTAGGAAGATTAAGACATGATGTGAGCATTAAGAGTAGTGCTGTGGACAAAGGAAAGAAGAAAGTGGAAGGTATTGTCATTGTTGGTACTATAGGTTATGATTCATCAAGCTCAGAAAGCCTTGATGAAGAATTGGGGATTCCAAAAATAAGAACTTCAGGTGTTAGAAATGACAGGTATGCGCTACCACATGCTAGAGCACATGAAGCTCATAGTGAGCTGCCATAACCAGTGAGGAGATCACAGAGAGTGAGATACCCAGTACAGAGGTTGACATACAGGGGTTATGCTATGCATTATGCATGTATGACGTCAGTGGTAAAGCATGTAGAGCCTTCATGTTTTGAAGAGGCTATTGGTGGTGGCAAGGAGACATGGGATAGATGCATGGATGAGGAGATGGATTCCTTGGTGCATAATGACACGTGGGATTTGGTAGATTTACCAAATGGCAAGAATGTGATTGGCTGTAAATGGGTTTACAAAGTAAAGTGTAAATCAGATGGTTCAATAGAGAGGCATAAAGCAAGGTTGGTTGCAAAAGGATATGCACAAACACATGGTTTGGATTATGATGAGACATTTAGCCTAGTGGCTAAGATGGCTACAGTTATGTCTGTGATATCTATGGCTGCTTCTCGTGGTGGATGGAATTTGTTTCAAATGGATGTGAAGAATTCCTTCCTCAATGGTGAGCTACAAAAGGAAGTATTTATGGAACAGCCAGAGGGGTATGTACACCCTAAGTATCCCACACGTGTATGCAGATTGAAGAAAGCATTGTATGGTTTAAAGCAAGCATCAAGAGCTTGGAGTGACAAAATAAGCAAGTATCTTATGAGCATTGGTTTTCATGTGGAAAACTCATATTCTTTACTTTATGTGAAGAAGACACAGAAGAAGCCTCATTTGTATGCTGTCAGGCAGATTATGAGATATGTGAAGACCACTGCCCATTATGGTCTATTTTATGAGTCAGGGAAAGAGTTGAATGTGTATGGTTACACAGATGCAGATTGGGTAGGAAGTTCATATGACAGGACATCTACTTGTGGGTATGCGTTTAGCATTGGGAGTGCTGCAATGAGTTGGAGTAGCAAGAAGCAACCCACATTTACCTTGTCTAGTACAGAGGTAGAGTATAGAGGTGCGGTTATGACAGTATGTGAGGTGATGTGGCTAAAAAAGCTACTTGGTGATTTGGGTCAGCATTGTGATGATGGAGTTGTCATACACACTGTGACAACATGAGCATTATACAGCTAGCTAGTAGCCCTGTCTATCATGCGAGGACCAAACACATAGTGGTCCATTATCATTTCATCAGGGAGAAAGTGTTGGATGGATAGATTGATTTGTCTTATGTGAAGACAGATGAGCAAGTGGCTAACATATTCACTAAGTCACTTGGGAAGGACAAGTTTGAGTACTTCTGAGACAGGCTTGGAGTACGAGAGATGGATATGATGAGCTTGAGGGGAAGTGTTGATAGCCCAAGCTCATCTTCTTCATATATGGTTGTACATCATAAGCTTGAGAGGGGCTATTGAGATTACAAGCTCGATGACAGCTAGAGCCACGCACGATATGTGCTGGCATGGTAGATAGCAGCATGTGTGTGTTAATAAATGGCCGTGTCCAGCTAGCCACAGTGTGTGGACATTAGATAGGGTTATTTGGTGTGTGAACATAGCACATTTAGTGTGTGGTGTGTAGCTCTCTTCTATGATGCATTGTGTGAAAGTGGGTATGGATTCCCTCTTTGATTATGGTTACACTAATGGATTAGGGTTTTCTCTCTTGTGTATGTGCTCTCTCTTTATCAGTCTTTTATCAATACCTGCTACTTGCACATGCCAAGAGGTCACCCCTCCACTCCCCCTCATCATTCCTCCTTCAAATCCCACAAATCCATCCCACTCAAGAAGAGGCCACTCATACTTGCAATCACTGTCTCTCCCACCCTCACCCTCACCACACTCGGTAGCAGCCAACTCCCACACCTCAACAATCACTACTGTTGACCCACCACAAAAAACTAACCATAGTAATACTTCTAACCAAACTAACACATGCACACAGGGGATTTCATCTCCCCATTGGGTGCCTAAGAAGCTTCTAACAGCATAGGGCTATTATGAGGGAACATCTACATTGTGGATCCCCCAATGATCCAATTCCCACCCTCATACAACATCGACACCTAGAGCTCCTCGTCCCCCTCATCAGCAAAACCAATTTGCCAACCACAAGCCTATAAGGTACAAGATAGATGCTAGCCCAAATTCTCTCCATGACATCCCTATCCTCCATTAAACCCTTAGCCGTGCCCCAAACCAGCCTCCAGGTGGATCCCCAAACCTCTCCTACAAGCCCAACACTTCTATGAGAGCAATCGTCATATTTGGATCCCCAAATCACCCCAACCCTAACTCCCACCTCATGTCACTTAGTAGTCACCGATGAAAACCCAAGGTGGCCTCCACCACAAAGACTTCCCAGGACAAAGGAAAGCAAAAGCTTCACAAAGACACTCTAACCCCCATTCTTCCACCGACAGACCTTACCAATGATACAGCCTCAATGTCGGCAACTCCTCCACCCATTATGGTAACGCTACCACGGAGTACTCCAAAGCCACTGTCAACCTCTTTAGTCTTAGGTACTCCCTTGTCTCATCAGCCTCTGTACCCCCCTTGGAATTGGACATCCCCACCTTGCCATCACCAAATTGGAACCAACTCCTAATTTTGGCGAATTGGGTATGCCATCAATACAAAACCCGCAATGGGTGCTGGGCAACATAGCCCATGGATACAAAACCTAACTCAGGGTTCCCCACCACAAACAATTTTTTTTTTTGATGAGTGATGAAGAAATGCCACGGCCGTACCATTTGCCTCCCCCATTTTCCCACGGTGATGACACGGAAGCGGTATAGCTATATATGCCTTTATAGAGTGTCACACTTCCACACACCGATACAAACACACCCAGAACACCAGACCCAAGAGTATGAAAAAAACTTTATTTCAATTCAAGTCTTCGTCTTTACAAAGTTAAACATCCATTACATCCTTAGAAACATCTTCATCTAGCACCCATTCACACTCAGCCCACTCCCCTTCAGTGATGAACTATGATTGACCAGTACCCTGCATCACTATCAGAATAAACAACCTCAAACATAAAAGCATCTTCAAAGTACAGTTCCTCGATATCTGGACCAAACTCCAAGACAAGGTACCAGCTTCAACAATGGTCACTTCACAACATCCTCCCACATATCCAAACTGTAGACTTCAAAGAAAATAACACAGACATCCTCTTCAGAACCAAGGCACTGCAGCACCACATCTCGAACAAAGCCTAATGTCTTCTATTATGTTTTAACAGAAGCTGCCCCATAACAGCTGTGCTTACAACCCCAAGCTGTCGGCTTCTAAGGAAACAGATGCTCTCTCACAGAACAACAGCCTCCCCTCATAGTCTTCCTCTGTGCTTCCTGGCCTACAGCCCGCAACAATAGGTGCAAGAACAAGACAGACTCCAACACATTCAAAATCTTGAAAGAGAACTCGGTGAAGCCAAACACACAACCCAAGCCTTCTCTGGATTACCCCTCAGGATTCAACTAGCCCGACACACAGGCTCACAGCAGCAGCAACTCCCCGGTCTCCAACGCTCCCCGGCTCAAAGTATCTCTTTTGCCCCTGAAAATCTCCAGCATAGCCCATGTAGGTCGCCTCTCTTCTTCTGGTTCTTGGCTCTAGAAACTTCGAAAGCCTCTTTCCTTTGCAATGGAGATGCAGTACTTCGACCAGCTCTCTCTTGCTTTCCTTAGCCTCCTGAGCAAATTCAGCAGCCTCCTATCGCCATCTTCTCTCCGGGCATCTGCAGAGCAAGCCCACAGTCGACCTCTTCTGCGTTCACAGCTTACAACACCTCCAAATTCAAAAGAACATAGGCGCCTGCTTCATCGCCACCACTCCACCCCTTCATCACCTTTCTTCTTCTTTTTTGCCTGCTAGCCCATCGACGTCCTCTCCTCTATCTCTTCTTCCCAATGCAGCAAGCTTCCCTTTCCATCCCTTGTTCACGCCTCTCCAGATTTTTGGCGCATGCGATGAAGGTAAACCTGCCAAGATGCCGTTGGCAGCCACCATTTTGATTTTCTGGAAGCTTGAAGCTTCTAATTTCATATTAGATTTTATTATCTATGGCTGTTCATACTACATAGCCCTTTCAGCCAAGTCCCCAAGCCACTTAAGCCTTCCCATCCCTTGTTCACATGCCATTAGCACCGCCCTTTTTGCCTCCTCATTAGCCTTAGGTCACATGCCACAAGTCATCCATGCTATATATTTACAAAGGGCATGCTCAAATGCAAAAAGTCAGCACTCATGCAGGCACTGACACACACACATACACCCGAAGACTCGCCAACAAAAGCAACAAGATCACCACATCATGAGGATGCATCATGAGGATGCAAGGCCTGATGGTTATGCCTCTGCTCCTCCTATACAACAGATTTAATCTCAACGAAAACTCAAAACTGACCCAAACTAATTACATATTTCCTGAAACTCTTAGTACTCTGCACAGTATGTACACATCATCAGTCTCTGTTTTTGTCCACACATATTTAGCAACCCCCTATTTCTGCTGAGACATTCATGTCCAGCAGCTGTACAAATAGGGATTATTTATCCTCCTAGATCAAACAGAAATCTCAGTGCATACACCTTCCAATTCTTCAAGCATTTTCCTCTGTCAAATAATCATTGATACATTCTGTCATGATCTTCCATTTTCAGCAACCCCCTAGGTTCTTTATATATGGCATCATCAATATATACTGTTGCATTTCCTCCTCCATACCAGCTCACATAATCTTGTGATAGAAACAACCATTCCTCACCTCTACTCCTCCTTAACACATCTGAATCCCACTCATAATCATATACTGAATTAACAAACATCTGATCATCAACTTCCATCTCATGGTCATCCAATTTGCAACCTACATCATTGGTTTCTAACTCTTCCTCTGGACAAACTGCCAAACTAAGACTATAGCCAAACCACTCATCCATATGTTGAGCATCAACATGAGGTGTATCCACCATAAACTCATTTCCCTTCAGCCCATCAACATCAAACATAGCAACTTCATGCACTGTAGACTCATCATTGCCACTTCATTGTAGTTTCTCTAGCTTCAAGACCATTGGTGATCCTTCAAGATTCTCCACATCTCGCACAGGAATCTCTACCAAATCTAAGCTTCCTAATTGCCAGGCAAAGAATCTTGGTCCCCTTGACCAACAACAATAACCTCACATGCATTCTCATTACTGACAATAGACTCATTCTCTTGGGCATGACAAGAAACACACACCTTATGATCAGCAACCGCACATGCAAAATCTATCACGTCATCATCCAAAATAGCATCTAACTCATCTCATCAGTCACACCATCACTCCCTTCCTGCACAATTGGTATGCAAGTATTTGTTATCTTCTCCAAGGAAGCCAATTCCAACAGATCCAATGCATTATCAAGAATACAGTTCAGCTCATCGTCCAAAGTCTTACAAGCTGCAATATCCAACTCATCACTTGGATCATCAATATGTACTTCATCCATAGTATCTTCATTAGTAACATTTTGATCATCACATTCTACCTTGACTGGCTGAAGTACAGGCACATGCAAGTCATTACTCATTTCTGAATCAAAGAGATCATCCAAGTCATTTCCATACTCAAACACATCAGGTTCCTCAGCATTAACATCACTTTCACAATCTACAGCATCATCAATAATCTTCTTAAACAACATATAAGGATTTCTCTGCCAAGAGTCAGAAGTACAATCAATAAGCTCATAATCAGTTTCAGCCTGTTTAATAGTATGATCAACAGCCTCTTCCACATTAAAATCATGACAAACAGACATACAGGAACCCTTATCCTCATCCCTGATATCATGCAAGGAAAAATTAGTAAACTGTTCACATGGTAGATAGCACACTGGAGTCTTCATCACTTCCCTAATCATAGGCTGAATCATAACTGGCTACACATCATCAATACTTCCATCCTCCTCCTCCTCATCTTCTGAAAACTCTTCAGGGATGATTCCAAAAACCTTACCCTTCTCCATTTCCAATAAGTTAATCTGTCCCATATCCTGCTCTGCAAATGTGACCTTACGGACTTCATGAACATTGGGCTGAATTCCATCCTTCATCTACATTCATCTGCATACTAGGGTCAATCACCCTATCATTCATTCCCATAGACAATTGATACATACCACCATTAGCTTTGGCTGGTTTCTCACATTGCGGACTGATATGACCCCACTCACCACAATTCCAGCATTGCACATTACTCGGATACCCTCTCCCTCTTCCAATATCTGCTGAATTTCCTTCAGAACCAGATGATGCATTAGTCTTCCTTCCCATAACACCTATGCCTCTTCCTCTTCCTGCGTAGACTCTTCCTTCCCATAACACCTATGCCTCTTCCTCTTCCTGCGCAGACTCTATCCAATTCAAACTTAAAGACTTCATGAGCTCCACTGCTTCATGAACATCTTTCTTCAATGAATCCTCCTGTTTAGGAATTGCTATAGCTTCTTTCTCAGGATGTACATTCACCATCTCTGGAACATTCACATACTTCTTCGGTACTTCCTGTATTCCCAACTGCCTCAGACGTTTCACCTTCCACTCCTTCTCACGAGCAACTCTGATAGCCTCCTCAAAGCTATCCAAATTCTTCAGCTCCACCTTCAGACGGAGGGTAGGCTCCAAACCAGCCACCACAAACCGGTCTCTCTTTATCATCTGCGGGGGTACTTCAGGAATCAAAGCCTCACACCATAGACTCCATAGTCTACCAAACTCTATCAGATAATGATCTACATCCTGACTATCCTTTTGCTGAATTTTGCACAACTCCTTCCATACTTCATTTCGGACTCCTCACATGGACAAACTATGTCAAAAATGCAGCTCTAGCTACACGACGGTACTCAGGGTCCTGTTGATGAGCATTCCTGTGTGTAGTCACAAACATCTGTAGCCATGCTTTTGCATCACCCTGTAAAGCAATAAGTCAAAATCTGAGAAAGGATCTCCGAGGTTGCCCTATCTTTCATCAAAGCTGTAAATTCCATCTTTTCCAGAAACCTGATTGCACTCTCCTGTGGCAATCCCCAATACTCTGGAAAATCCTGAGCCATCTCCCCAATCTTTCTTCACACAAACCCTTGTCTTCTTTCACAAACCGAAGGAAATTTCTTCCTCTGTGGAGGCACCAAAAAGTGATGACACGGAAGCGGTATAGCTATATATGCCTTTATAGAGTGTCACACTTCCACACACTGATATAAACACACCCAAAACACCAGACCCAAGAGTATGAACAAAACTTTATTTCAATACAAGTCTTCGTCTTTACAGAGTTGAACATCCATTACATCCTCAGAACCATCTTCATCGAGCACCCATTCACACTCAGCCCACTCTCCTTCAGTGATATGAACTATGACTGACCAGTACCCTGCATCACTATCAGAATAAACAACCTCAAACATAGAAGCATCTTCAAAGTATAGTTCCTCGATATCCGGACCAAACTCCAAGACAAGGTACATATCTGAGGTGGGCTATCCTCAAGGCTTTTCTTCAAGTTTACAAGACTGTATTTTTAGGACAGCAAAGTTTACAACTCAGCCCCAAAGCAATCCACAAAACTTGCATATAACTGACTCCAAGCTTAGAAAAAACATCAACACCTCATACAGCCGACCCTTCCACCATTTTAGAGCAGCAACGAGCAGGTCCCAAAGCTCCACGGCCCTAGCTTGCAGCATGGCATTTCTTAGCCATCTTGGCAGACAACCACCTCTCCAAAAGGCATCTTTCTTTGTCTTCTATTCCCTCAGCTTGTACACATATCGCCTCACGGCCACATAGCTCCAACAAAACCAGACCATCGGCCTTTGAGAAAATCCCAACATCATCACAACTCAACCTCAGCCCTGCGGCTCCCTCCTCTCTCCTGTTTCCAGCTTCAACAATGGTCACTTCACAACATCCTCCCACATATCCAAACTGTAGACTTCAAAGAAAATAACACAGACATCCTCTTCAAAACCAAGGCACTGCAGCACCACATCTCGAACAAAGCCTAATGTCTTCTATTATGTTTTAACAGAAGCTGCCCCATAGCATCTGTGCTTACAACCCCAAGCTATCGGCTTCTAAAGGAAACAGATGCTCTCTCACAGAACAAGAGCCTCCCCTCATAGTCTTCCTCTATGCTTCCTGGCCTACAGCCCGCAACAATAGGTGCAAGAACAAGACAGGCTTCAACACATTCAAAATCTTGAAAGCGAACTCGGTGAAGCCAAACACATAGCCCAAGCCTTCTTTAGATCACCTCTCAGGATTTAGCTAGCCCGACACACAGGCTCACAGCAGCAACAACTCCCCAGTCTCTAATGCTCCCCGGCTCAAAGTATCTCTTCTGCCCCCTGAAAATCTCCAGCGCAGCCCATGCAGGTCGCCTCTCTTCTTCTGGTTGGCTCTGGAAACTTAGAAAGCCTCTTTCCTTTGCAATGGAGATGCAGTACTTTGACCAGCTCTCTTTTGCTTTCCTTAGCCTCCTGAGCAAATTCAGCAGCCTCCTATCGCCATCTTCTCTCCGGGCATCTGCAGAAAGCAAGCCCATAGTCGACCTCTTCTGCGTTCACAGCTTACAACACCTCCAAATTCAAAAGAACATAGGCGCCTGCTTCACATTGCCACCCCACCCCTTCACCACCTTTCTTTTTTTTTCGCCTGCTAGCCCATCGACGTCCTCTCCTCTATCTCTTCTTCCCAATGCAACAAGCTTCCCTTTCCATCCCTTGTTCACGCCTCTCCGGATTTCTGGCGCACGCGGTGAAGGTAAACCTGCAGGGATGCCGTTGGCAGCCGCTATTTTGATTTTCTGGAAGCTTGAAGCTTCTAATTTCATATTAGATTTTATTACCTATGGCTGTTCATACTGCGCAGCCCTTTCAGCCAAGTCCCCGAGCCACTTAAGCCTTCCCATCCCTTGTTCACATGCCATTAGCACCACCCTTTTTGCCTCCTCATTAGCCTTAGGTCACACGCCACAAGTCATCCATGCTATATATTTACAAAGGGCATGCTCAAATGCAAACATTCAGCACTCATGCAGGCACTGACACACACATACACCCGAAGACTCGCCAACAAAAGCAACAAGATCACCACATCATGAGGATGCAAGGCCTAATGGTTATTCCTCTGCTCCTCCTATACAACAGCCCTTTCAGCCAAGTCCCCAAGCCACTTAAGCCTTCCCATCCCTTGTTCACATGCCATTAGCACACCACCCTTTTTGCCTCCTCATTAGCCTTAGGTCACACGCCACAAGTCATCCATGCTATATATTTACAAAGGGCATGCTCAAATGCAAACAGTTAGCACTCATGCAGGCACTGACACACACACATACACCCGAAGACTCCCCAACAAAAGCAACAAGATCACCACATCATGAGGATGCAAGGCCTGCTGGTTATGCCTCTGCTCCTCCTGTACAACAGATTTAATCTCAACCAAAACTCAAAACTGACCCAAACTGATTACATATTTCCTGAAACTCTTAATACTCTGCACAGTATGTACACATCATCAGTCTCTATTTTTGTCCACACAACGGCCACACCAAGTAGATTTCAGATTTTCCTCGTCTCTTCCGAATATGCCACAATTGCACCAACATTCACTGGAACTGCCACGGTCGTTCCAACTTTTGATCAACTTGCCAAGGCCATACCAACCCACAAAATTAAGTGCCACGGTTGTTCCATCATAGAACCCAACTGCCACGTCCATTCCAAATGTTCCACCGCCGCACCAAATTTTGCTCAAAACAACATGGTTGTACCATTTCCACAACTAAAGTGCCACATCCATTTCTTTCTCAGCCAAAGCTTGGTACGCCCGTTCCAACAACTACCAAGCCCGTTTTCTCAAGATGCCATGCTTATTTGCTAGAAATGCCATGCCCGTACCATCCACGTTGCCAACCGTGTCGTTCTGGAGAAAAGTATAAATATGAGTCCCACCGCCTCATTTCCTCATTTTCAGCTCACTATGTAGCCAAACTCTTGCAATTTTTTCTCTCGAGCCTTCCTTTTCTCAAACCCATTTTCCCTCATGGATGATACCTCTCAGGCTCCTCCCTGAAGGTGCACCCCACCTTCAAGAAAAAGCGTCCGGCAGGGGGCCACTTTGAAGAGAATGCCCACCACCCCACATAGCTATCACACTTGGGGGATCCCCTCATGAAACAGGTGAGAGGCCATATAATACACTTGTTGATGAAGAATAACCACAAAATAGAGCACAAGGTCCTCTACTTCACAGGGCCATGTTACAGGGTAGTGGCAGTATACCCTATCGTAAAGCTGGAGCGATTGGGGCTTGGAGGACTACCTACACTAGAGCCTAGGGGGCCGAACCTATACAATTGCCTTTATTTCACTAAGACGTATGATGCCAACTTGCATACAGGGGAAATACTGGACAATGAGGGCCATGCACAAAGAGTACAACTAAGCATGGAGCTTATCAGAGATGCTTTACAACTCCCCGCATGGAACAACCATATGTTAGGCTCACTAATGCCCCTAAGCTGACCAAGGGCACCTACAGGGGCACGACCAACAAGGATGAGGTCGAATGGGCGAACATTACTCAAGAAGATTTGGTTATGCCAGCAAGATCCCTCAAATTTCTTTTGACCACCCGTCGCTAGACCGACTAATTCAATAGATGTAGCATGTCCACCTTGGCTAGGGTGCACTAGGGGGACAGATGGTCAACTGGGCACAATATTTTCACAAAGAGCTCCACGCAATATGCTCTAATCCTCAAGGGAAGCTCACATCAGCCACTCTAACTGACAAAGGTACTTTATCATGCTGCCGGATGGGAAGAGCTACCTCGCACCATCCAACTTAGTGGCCTAGACACAGTGCAATTATCCATGCCCCCGTTGCAATACTCTCCCAAATCACCACCCGCAAAGCACCACCACCCCAAACCTAAGTGCAAGGAGCAAGTACCCCACCGCCTAATCACATGGCCCTACACAGGAGGAGCTGGCAGTTGAGGAAGCTCGAAGAAAGGCCGAGGAGGAGGAGAGGCAAAAACATGACTTTTCTCAACGAAATCTCTATGAGACATCACCCCTAGAGAGCTTCATAGATTTCCCCCCTCATTTCACAGAGGTTGGGCCCTCCTCCCCTCATTCTTCTCATCTCAACACACTAGAGGCCCCTGCTGGGAAAGGTTGGGAAGCTTCAGGTCAACCTAGGCATACACAGAGTGTACATACGGCCCATGGCACAGTGCCCTACTTTTCTCTTGGCTTTTCTCACATGGTTACGGAGTTGATTACTCAGATGATGGATTGTATCCACCGTCAATAGGAGGTGCCGCTGTTTCACAAAGAGAGATGTTACTGGCAAAGGCGCATGAGAGAGGCAGGTCTCAGAATATCTCTACCGTCAAAACAGGAGGTGGCCGATGTTTCACAAAGAGAGATGTTGCTGGAAAAGGCACAAGAGAGGCAAGTCTCAGAAGATCTCTACACGACGGCCAATCTAAATAACCTCCAGCTGTAGAATATGCTTGATGATGAGGAGCAGCAGCTTGGGCAGGCCATCACCAGGATAACAAAACTCCAGCATGCGCACCAATCTGCACAAAGGGCCCACCAAGAACTCGTAGTTGCAAATAACATTGCTCGATACTCCCAGAATAGAGCTCAAGCTATAGAAGAGGCACTTACGAAGGTACAATTGGATTTCCAGAGATACAGGGAGGTCTCAGAGGACACCATCCCCGAGATGGAGGATCAACTGGGTGAAGCCAAAGCCAAAGCCACATAGCCCACCACCGACTCCCTCTACTTCCTCCTCCAATGCCACAGACCGGAAGGTGGATACCCTTATGGATACGGCCACAGAGCTACCACTACTCGCCCTTCCCCCACATAACCCCTTCCAACTCATCGACCTCAACTACAGGAGTGTCCGGCTCAACTTACCCCAGCATAATGTCTTTTTGGGAGAGCCACTCTCCCGCCAAACATACACATATATCCTCACCAAGCTCCCTCTTGCTAGCATAACCCTCATCCCCCACTTTTACTTCCAGGGCCTCATCTCTTTCACCCACCCCCACGACTTCTATGAGCTGCCTCCCCACCCTCTCCAAGCCACATTGATTAACTGGTGTCACCTCCTTCGCTTTGGCTTCCCATCTGACCTAGCTAATCTTATTAACCTCTCCATCCTCCCTGAAGGCCTATATCCATACCCCTACTCCTTCCAAAGTACAACCAAAGCATTGCACCGCTCCCTCCACCATGATGGGATTCCTCCTTATTCCACGGCTGGCCTCTTAATACTCTAGCATAGATGTCATGTACAAATGGAAGTCATGGAAGCCACAGGAAGTCATGGAAGTCATGGAAGCCATGGAAGCCACAGGAATCTGCCAATTTGACAACTCACACGTGGCCTTCCTCATGGACTTCACCCTCGAGGAAGCGGCAGCACAGCAGCTGAAGAATTTTTCAGATCCCACACACAGCTGACTCAGCAAACGATGATCACAACCACGATGGCCATGACGGAGGTGACGACAACCAAGGTAGCCTCCCACCTCCACCCCCATCATCCTCATCTCCCCCCCACATCCCCCTCCACCCCCAAGTCTTCTCACTCAAGAACCATCACCCAATCACCTCCACACCCACCCCCATGTGGTACATTTTTAAAACCCTAAAGATCTCTCTAGCTAATAACCATGCATAAACATGCATGAACCAAGTATATACTCATCCACCCAACCACCCCTGAGCCCAAGGGTGCACACATAAATACAATGAAGTATCACATATCTTACCTTAGTGTCCCATACCACCAAGAGATATGACTTCACTCCAGCAGCACATAGCTCTAGCATGAAATAGCAAGAGAGTAGACACAATGCTCTACACAAGAGCACATAGCTCTAGTATGAAATAGCAAGAGAGTAGACACAATGCTCTACACAAGAGAACATCCTTTGAGAGTATCCCATTCCCCTATTATATAGGAGGGGCCTCAAGTGACTCTTGACTCTCCATTTCCATGTGTGACCCTTAGTTGCTTGACCCTAACCTCAACCCAAGGTTTGACCTAACCCTTGCCCCACTAAAGCATGTTCCCATGCTCCCATGTTCACAATTTGTAACACAAAAATTTGTATATTAAAAAAAATTTGCAACACAAAAGATTAGTTTCATTGTTGAACTTTTGCATGAATGAAGAGCCTCCTTCTAAAAAGGACTTCTACTATGGAAAGGGTTTGGTGAACAAATTTTCATTTGTCACCTTTCGGTTAGGAAATGTAGTGTGGAGTGAGTGGAGCGGTAAAGTATAAGTACAAATAAACAACTCATGGAAGCCATCCTATGCCAGTGTAGTGTGGAGCGAGTGAAGTGGTAAAGTAGTGGGTTAGGAAATGTAGTGTGGAGTGAAGTGGTAAAGTAGTACAATAAATAACTCTTGGAAGCCATCCTATGCTAGCAAAGTATTATGTAGAGAAAGAAACAAGTAGTCCCAAACAAAGAGTGTCTTAGACCCTCTCAAAGTATTGCCACAATAGGGTAGTTATATTTTTAGTTAGTGTTTCTTACCTTTATAAAGTCATTCATGTGCTTTAAAAAATGCATTTACAAAACTTTACCACCATTGCTTGAGAAAATGCCACTCAAGTGCACTTGGCTAGAGCACACAAAAGTGGAAATTAATCCAAGTGAGGCACTATCTAGATCCAAATAGAACTTTGTCCCATTTTGGTGAAACTTGCCATGGAACAATTTTTGCAAAACTTTCACTGCAAAAGTTAGTTTACAAGAACAGTTTGCTTTAAGAGTTTTTTATGTGAAAGCTTCTTGGAAAGAGTGCTCCCATTTAGCAAGACATTTTTTGATATGGGGCAAGAGATTTTCCATCCTTGAAAAGAAAGACACTTGCAAAAAGTTGTTTGTTTGTGAAACTTTGCCTTGAAGGTTAAGGCAAAAGTTACCATCAAAATTTGTATGCAACATTGGAAGAACTCATTTGCAAGCAAAGCATCAAGCAACTATTGGAAAATTCTCTTGGTAAACCAAACTTCCTTGTGAAGGTTCACTACAAAAGTTTTTCTATAGAATTTCACTGCAAAAATTTGCATGCAATTTGCTAACTAGTGGGAGAAATATAGAGATTTTACTACATAGAGATAACATATAGTACCCATGTTCAAGAGATATTTAGAGAACCCCTTTCTTGTAGATCATGAAATTTTAGCAACACCCTTTTTGTGAATTTGAGGAGCTTTAAAGTAACACACAATTTTTTCCTCTTTTTTGAATGAAATGGCACTATGTCAAACAATCCATGGTCAATAATGGTTCTTTTTCAAACAACTTTTTAAAACCCTCGAGGATTTTGTAAGAAAACATCACAAACGAAGGATATGATGGCCAAAGGTTGGTTGGTATAAGAGTCATTTGTGGATATATCTCAATATAGGCCTAACCCAAATGGATTCCAAGACACACAATCTTTAAGATGAAGAGAAGGATGACAAAATGGGGGGATGTGTGCCACAAAAAAAAGGTAGGTTCATTTGTAACACAATGAACAGTTTTTATGTCTTCAAGAACCATGTTATGAAGAATGGATTGACGAATATGAGGTAGCAAAGGCACTAAGGATTCAAGAGAGAGGAGCTTTCAGGATGAGTCAATGGAGTGAGGTTCTTCCAAAAGATTGTAACATCACTAGGCTTGATGAGGGTATCAAATAGGTGCAAAAGCATACATAGATTATCAATAAAGAGTGGAAGTATGCAAGAGGATATAATATATATGTAGGTGAACCTTTATAATTTGATTTTAACATTTAACAATTATTCTTTGAATTAAATTGACTTAGACTATCTTTTCTATGAAGCACTATAAAATGTACAACACCTTGTAGTAATGTTTGTAAAGGCATATGCCAACAAGAATTTTGGGTTGCAACAAGAGTATAGTTGAGAAGATTTCTGTGGTGTATACACTGTATTATAGACAAGCTAAAGAAAAGCAATTCTGTGGACACTACAATGGAGTCAATAACTTAAATGTTTTACGATCGCCACACAAGCAAAGCAAGTTCCCAATCTGTATACTGTACACAGTGCTCCTCATCAGCATTTTAATTACCAATTTTCTCTCATGATCTTTGCCTTTTCAAGAATAAACTTGCCCTCCTTATATTTCTGAGACTCTTCATAGGCTCTCTCATACCTCCAGCCAAGGACCTCTTGGCAGTCTGAACACTTGACGTCAGCAACAGTGTGAAGTCCAGTAAGCAATTGTCGGTCTTCTTTAGGACCCACCATGACATTGATCACGTTTGCAAAAAGGTATGCTCTTCCATTTCTACCCTGAAAGAACAAAAAAAATGTCAGAATTAAAAGAACGAAATATTCAAACACTATCTAGTATCACTCCAACAGGTTAAGGGACATATAGCAGCCCAGCCTCAGCAGAACACAACATGGCATATCTTGGACCGTAAAAACCAATCCCCCATGTATGTGTAATAGCCCACCACCTCTACATGCTTCCTTCACTAGATTAGAAGACGCTTTTGAGAAGTATGGAAGATCTTGACCTAGGCTTTAGCAAGGTTACCCGCTAACCGCTTCAAATGCTCTTCAAAATGGCCTCTTGTACAAATGATGACATGTGAAGCCCCTTAAGTATCAAGAGGACACCATGAAGAAGATGGCATAAGCTCCAAGATTACTGGCTTTTTTGGACGCCAGGAATCTAATGTACAAGCTATTGATTTACCCCATACAAAAAACCAGGAATCAGTATGTTTGTTTCTAGTGCCCAGGAGAATGTTAGCTGACATATGCATTGGCAGTGTAGCCAACAGGAACACAAGGACGTTTCTCGTGCCCAGGAGAATGTTAGCAAGATAAACCATGTGGTAATTCAGCATGAAAAACACCAAAGTAATTACCTTTGATGTTATCTAAAACCGTGTCTCCCATGAATCTAACACTACTGAATGTAAAGAAAAATCCCATATGAAAGGGGATCAAAAACACACTGTTACAATTCATAATCAGAATCATAAAGTATACTATTCAGTTCTGCTAAATTACAAGAGTCGAGAGTTGAACCACAAAAACACCCTTGAGACAAAAATGGACACCATCACACAAAAAGGAGACAGTATGACCCTTCGAGTCCACATGGACATCCTGGTTCTTAGCATAGAACCATTCTTTACAAGGTCTTACTTACCTTAATAGGTAGGGGGTGCCCAGACACACAAAGGCCCACACCATAATAATGAAGGGGCACTCTTAATGCCTTGGCCAGCTACTTCATAAATAGGTCCGGTCTCTTCTAAAAAGTGCCCGCCCACTTGTTAATGAGTGTGAACTTGCAAGGCATGTTATAACATAACAAAAGTTTTAAAATATACTAAGTGTAAAAGCCATACTTACCACTTGTTCACAGGACCATGAGCTGCATCAACAAACAAGTTCACATGCACGGTTCACGAGCGGGAGTACCCAACCCATGAACTCGACACAAAGACCATGCAGGCAAACTAGAACAGTTCACACGAAAACATCTGCCAAGCACGCAAACTGTAACGCATGGAAGCTCTGGGAGTCGTCTTTCAGCCCTAAACACTCTTGGAAACCATCTGATGCAAAACGCAGATATAGAGAGAGAGTAGAGAGAGAGAGAGATGTGCTGGAAAATTCAATATATTTCATATGGTACAAAAAGGGTACTTTGCTACAGCCCTAGGCTGCCTTCATAAAAAGGTGGTAAACACCCTAGATCTGGTCCCTACTTGGACCCCTAAGACCCAATCCCTAGAGGATTGAATGAAATGAATGATGAGCCTCCTAGCCTATTTATAGGCCCATTAAATCCTTGGAGAGATGGCCGAAAATACAAAAACGCAGCACAGCCTGGTCTTCTGGATGCGCTCCAGTCCCCTTTGCTCTCTGGAGTCAGGCGACAGCTCCTAGAAC
Organism: Cibotium barometz; assembly: GCF_041138505.1. Taxonomy (NCBI): domain Eukaryota; kingdom Viridiplantae; phylum Streptophyta; class Polypodiopsida; order Cyatheales; family Cibotiaceae; genus Cibotium; species Cibotium barometz. The sequence goes on from NC_141061.1 coordinate 28,565,230, forward strand.
CAGCCGACAGCATCCTCCTCCATGATCCCACCTCTTAGAGAGCTTGGGATGCATTCCCTCCTTTCCAAGGCCTCTTCCGAAGTCTGGCATTCTCGAATTTCAGCAATACCCAATCATTCTCTTTAATGTCCATTTGGCTTTAATGCTTGTCGGAAGCCCTCTTATGCTTCTCTTGAGAACACTCTATGGCTGTCCACAGCTGAGCAAAGGCAACGTCCAAATCCCTAATAAATTCATCGGCGGCAAATATCTCATCCTTATGGATTCAATACTTATGCTATGGAGGATGTGTGCATTGGGTTGGTGAGCTCAAATAACAACCATTGAAGATTTAATTGTCAAATCATTCTCTACTCTGTTAGCAGAAAACTGCCTCTGTTAACAGAGTAATTAGTGCTAATTTTACAATTAATTTTCAGAGCCATTTAAGGGTTCTACTCTACCATTGGGGTGTTGCTAAGCACTTCCACATCATCAAAACCACTTTTTACCTTGGTTTAGTACCCCAAATCTCTCTCAATTTCTGTTTTTTAAATTTGGGAATTGTTAATCTCATCAATTGCATATCTCCAAATCTCTCTCAATTTCTGTTTTTTAGATTTGGGAATTGTTAATCTCATCAATTGCATATCTCCACTTTTGTAAGGGACTAGACACTAGCTTTGGGTAATCCCATTGCAAAGACCTTCCCATCCCCATAAGGAAACCATGTCAAATCCACTCATAGTAGATAAATTTAATGGTGAAGGTTTGCATACATAGCAAGTAAAACTCAAGTTTGTTCTCATGAAAGATGGGCTTTGGGAGATATTAAGTGGAAGAGAGAAATGTCCATGATTAGGAGAAGATAAAAGATTGTGGATAGGGGGAGATGAGAGAGTTCTAGCCATCATTGCATTAAAGCTAGGTGATAGTTTCATCCATCACATTGCATCAAAAGATAACTCTAAATGAGCATGGGATGAACTAGAGAAGGTATTTGGTGCCAAACAAAAGAACTCCAAAATAAGTATAAAAATTCAGTTTTTTGGGTTGGACATTAAAGAGAGTGATCACTCCAAGTGCATTTAAAGAGAGTGAGTCACTCCAAGCACATTTAAATAAAAGGAAGTGTTATGAACTGCATGTGTTGGGCCTCTGGTGGAAGAGAAGGATGCCATAGGAATCCTTCTCAAGAGCATAACCTTAGAACTCAGCCCCGTTGGTGGCTACCTTAAAGAACCTACCTGACCCAACCGGACCTTCGCAGGATATGCAAAAGATGCTTAACCTTGCTAGGGAGAGTGTAATGACGGCCAAGATCACAGCTCAAACTTAACGCTAACCAAAAAAGATATCCCACGTTCTTCAACATGGGTTCTGGGGTGTACTTGAGGATGCCTAAAGATTCTAGTCCTATGCGTACAAGGAAACATTACAAGCTCTCTTCCACGTTCTACGGTCCATTTAGGATCGAAAGGAAGATTAGTGATGTTGCTATCCAAGAATTAGGCTAGGAAGAACGATTAGGCGATTCTAATATGGTCATTGCTATCCAAGAATTAGTCTGGGAAGATCAACGGACTAAGCATTCAAGACATTATGCTTATGATGAGTACTTGATTAAGCAAGGGGAGACCTGAGAGGGAAGCTATATGGAAATCTGTGAGAAACCTCAAAGCTCAATTCTCCGGCTTCATTGCTAAGGATATCAAGGGTCCTTAAGGGAGGAAGTATGCTACATCCAGGACCGGTGCACACGGTCAAGTTGGAGAGGCCAGACATGAGGCACTGGGGGGGGGGGGGGGGGGGGGGGGGGGGGGGGGGGGGGCGATGTCCCTAACATTGGAAGGGGCTTATAAGTGGAGGCACATTGTTATAAGTAATTATAGGGTCAAAAGCTTATAAAAACACTAGGGCTAATTATAAGCCCAATGGCCTATATAAGTGAAACCTAGACTCATAAGTGACTATAATCATCTGGTCTGACATCGTTGAGCATGGCCCATCCAGAATGTTCACCGCAACGACACCTGTAAGGTGTGGCCTGGTGGTATGGGAGGCCAAGTCTTATTGCAAGGGAGCTTTCCCAAGGATGTAGGTATGGCCTCCAGCTCAGGGGAGAGTGCGGAGGACTCTATGGCTATGAGGTGAGCCTTAAGCCTCACTCCTACGTGGTTCCTTGTCAAATAGTTCTAGGGCTTGGTCAAGGAGGACCTTATAGAAAGCAAAGCTTACTGAAACCTCCCCTACATCGAGATACCTTCTGTGTTTAGGTGGCTCTCATACCAAGTGTAACAACCCCATAGATCTCCTAAACATAGAACACACATGATTAGTACAAAACCCCTAAGAGTGGTGCAAGCAAGCTCACCTCCCAACAATAGGTTCTATGCTTCAAATATCTCCCGAGCCAGGGGCCAAGGTCTGACTCCCACAAATCAGAAACAAGCGGAAACATCAGGGAGCAGAACAAGCGGGCACGCGAGAAGATGGATGGGTGCAACAAGTGTGGCGGCCCCAGGCCAAGCCCAAGCCAATTTACTGCTAAGCCCATGCTCTAACATCTACCCAAGTTTACATGGATGATAATGTTTCATTCATTTCAAAGGTTAATGGGCTACAAAGACGATTAGATGCACCTACACTCTTGTTATGTACCTGAGGGTTTAATTTACTAATCCTTTAGGACCCCTAACCCACATATTAGCCAATCTACCCCTCAAGTTAGCCTCAAGCTACCAGCAGCATAGCACCTTGGCGCATTTGGCAAGCCCGATGCAGTGAGGCCATCGACGGCTTGATTACCCCCCAACAAAGCTCATCCGTTCCATTTGGGACCTCGGTGGATCTCTCACACACCCTCCAGGGTCATTTTGAGCACTTGACCGGTGATGTGAGTTGTGGGTTAAGGGGCCCAAAAGATTAGTGTAGGCTGATTATAGTGGCCAAGGTTCATAACAACTCTTAACATGAAACATGAGACCTCTTCAGACCACCTTGATAGAACCAATGTTATGAGTATCCATCTCCCAAGATGGCACACAAAAAAAAAAGTTCCAATATGCTGCCTTTACCCCTGCTAGAACTGCACATTTGGGATCACAAGGTCACACAAACCCAAAGTAAAGAAGAGAGTATGTGGAATGTGCACTCCCAGAGCCTGTGTAGCACGTGGTACCTGCTAGCTACATGAGATAGGAGAAATGGAGAGGGAAGAGAACTATTTTTCAAATGGTTAGTCTATGAGAAAATTCAAGGCCGATATATTGTTGTCTCTTCTCAAACGGAATCGGCCCTCTCGACAACACATTCAAGAAAAAGACCAAAGATTGTTGCAAGTTGACAAAGGGACAAGCCCAGACACACATCACTTGCATCTTATATACATGGGACATAAGAGATGATTAGCGGTGTGTATTAGCCCCATGGCATCATAAAATACAATCCAAGCATGCCCTGCAGAGGTCGCCACCTTCAAAACAAACCCCACCGGTGAAGGCAGCCACTCGAAAGATCACGAATGGAACAAGTGGGTTTTCAAAAGCTTGTAAACAATTTAAAGGTGACCATGTAGATAAATTGTGAGGTTAAGGATAAGGATTTTACAAATGGTTAGTCTTAAAGGGGTGATAAAGCATATTATGTGCCTAACCAGCAGAGCAAACTTTTCATGGTTAATGTATCCCATCTTTTCAGGATTAATTACTGTAGCTAAGGGGCCTAACACACTTATGGGTGGCCCATTTCTTATGGACAGGGAATACAAATGCCCGCCCCGTCTGATGGGTACGGGATGATGGGTAAAGTCCCTAAAATCTTCAAAATTACCAAACTCTTCATGATTAATGATGTAGTCCAACTCTTCATCAAGATTAATCAATGTATAACAAACTCTTCATAGTTAAGAACATGGAATCATGTATGTGGGCTCTTGCCCTATCCTGGAGGAGACACATGCACGCGTGCGCGCATCTCAAAAGGAAGATGTATGATCAATTTGTTTCAATCAAAATTTTAATCATACAAGTTAACATTTAATCAATCAAAGAGGCAGAAAGATGTGAATTTTACATGGAAGGCTTTGGAGATGACATCGTCGTGATGCGCCACATAACACCGACAGTTGTTGCAGCTGTATATGCGAGGTCCATCCATATGCACAGAACATATATACACAAAAGCCTGTATATTTGGGATATCTCCTTTTTTTGTCACCCACTGTCCACCATTTCCTGTCCTAACCCCGAAAAAAAAAAAGAAAAAAAAAAGGAGAGCAACAAAACCCTTTTCTTTAACCTTAAACCGAATCTAACATAGGATTAAGACAGTTAACCTCACAAACCCAATTAAACAGGAAGTATTGATCTCACAAACACCTTGAATAGGAAAGATTCCTCAGGATTACCTCGGAAACCAAGGGGGGGGTGGGGAAACTAAGAAGTTTTAATCATAAGAGATCATTAATCTCATAAAACTCCTTAATTGAAAGGATTAAGCGAATTAATCTCACCGAAGAGTGATTATTTCATTTGCCCTTTTCGTGCACTGCAGTTGCAGCAGAAACAGCTTTTATTATTAAATTGCAACAAGAGAGAATCATTTGCTTAATTGGGTTCCCGAGATAGAGACTTTTTAACAAACCCATCAACAAGAAACCTGGATCGAATGGAATCGCTTCTAAAAACGATGCGCGAGAGTAAATAATTTTTTTCCAAAAAAAATGGGCAAAATCACAGTGCAAAAAACAAAACAAAAAAAAAACATCATTGATTTGATTGAGTATTTATTAATCCTAAGGTTTTGAGCGAATTTTCTAGTTTTTTCTAAGGTTTTATTTATTAATTCTAAGGCGTTGAGTAGATTTTCTAGTCCTTTTCCTTATTAAATTTTCTAGTCCTTTTCCTTATTAAAAAAGAGGCCATGGAACAATAATAAAATGTGTAATTATGCATTACACTAAGGTTTTCTAGTCATTGTTTTTAAAGCCCACCACTAAGAGTCAACTTTTGTGTGATGTTTTGGGTTGTATTTTTTCAAAAAAAATTAGAAAACATTTTAGAAGCTCACTTGCAAGAGGTCACAACTATGCACAACTATGGACCATCACATCTCCCATTCAAGGTCATGGTTGGAAAGTAGTCCAAAAAAAAAAAGAAGGAAGTTGGTGTGCACTCACCTATAATAATTTACATTCAAATTATGCAAGGGCATAAGGATAAGGACAACACCAAGCTCGTCTATTCATCGTGACGTATATGTCATAAACATCTTTTCTTTTCTTTTTGGGATTTAGTGTGTAGCTTGCTTAATGGAGATTGACTCATCTGTTGAAGGCTGACTCGTTCGGGGGTTTGAAAGAACACTATCGATGATGTCACATGTCCAAAACATCTTCTCATAGTCATTGTAAATTTATATACAACTTCTCTCTCTCTCTATGTCTCTCTCTCTCTTCCCAATGGGCCCACATTCACATAATGGTAAACTCGCAATTGAAAGAGATGACATGCAAAAGCCATGCCTATATAATTTCCTAGCTAAAGAATAATAATGTACCGATGCTATTTACATGTGAGACAAGAAAGGAGGGAAAAAGACGTGGAATACATATGTATGTTGCGCATCGCTAAATTATGGACCATTGACACTACCATTGCTATTCTAATGCAAGAGACTCTATTGATCCATAGAAATACCATAATTGTACAATTAAACCTAAGCTTAAGGGTCATGGAGTGGCACTAGAGGCACATTGGTCCTACGTAAAGGAATCAAAGCTAGAGTTCAAGGAACATTTAAACTCCAAGAGCTAGCATCAAGTATGCCAAGAATATATGATTGAGAAAATTATTACGTTGTGGACTTTAGTGAAACCTTTCACACAACTTTCACATCACATGCCACATCATCAAACTTGCACATTACATGTCATGCCATCAAACTTGCACATGGCATGCCACATTATCAAACTTGTACCTTGCACATTTTGCCTCACAATATTCATATTCTTAATATATCCTAGTTGAAGCAAGAGGCTGGCAAGTGTATCTCAAATTTCCCTTTGCATTGAATACTTATGCCAAAATACTTAAATAGAGTAGATACGAGAGGGAGTGAGAGTGGGAGTGAATAGGAGTGGGGAGTGAGACTGAATAGGAGTAGGGAGTGAGAGCAAATAGGAGTGGGAGTGAGAGTGAATAGGAGCAAGGTATGGTGAAATCTAGAAGAGGGAGGAATGGGTAGATCAATGGGTCACCCTAGGCTAAGCTAGCTCACCTCAATAGAGATGAGTGCTCTTTGATCAGATGAATTGAGGTGGTGGAGGTTGTCATTTTGGCTACTATTGTGCAATATGAATGGAGGTGGTGGAGGTTGTCATTTTGAATACTATTGTGTAATATGAACAAATACGGATGTCTCATTGCAAAATCTTCCATTACATTGCATTCAATATCAATAAGCTTACTTAAAGGCTAACTTGACTAATTTGCATTAAATCACCTTAAAGAAAAGCACTATGTTGGGTCTAATATATCCCTACTATTCATCTCATAAGGAACATTAGTGTGACGAATGAAGATGAAGAGGAAGAGGAATCCGATGAATATTCCGATTAGCCATCTCTTCTTTGGCTACACTAGCACAAGAAGGCAAATAAACCATCAAGAGGTATTTCCATGCCTCACTTAATAAATTCCATGGACACAATCTAGGTCAGTCATTCCCCACTATGAAAGTCCAGCGGTATAAAATCTACAATGTACCTTATGCTTCTTTCTACAAGATTATCTCCTATGGAAATGTAGTCTTTCACCAAGAAAATAAAATGTTTAACAATAGTAGGTGTTATTATACTAAAAGGTGTTATTATACACACTCCTAAGGATAACCTAGTAAATTAGAAAGATAGAGCTTTAATAAAATTAAAAAGGTGAGATACAAGACCATCATTGCTCTATATCATTGGTAGGAGGAGAAGGCACAATTCCAGCATCATCTACACTAAAGTAGCATGACTAACTAAGCTTATACTAAACACACCCTTCCCAATTTCAAAGACAAATGTAAAAAACATATCAAAGTCAATAATATCCACATAAGAAGCATCTTTTGTGGTGTTATTGGAATACCTTTCTTGAGTTGCTTTTGCCAGTCTTTGTTTCTCTTTGGCTATATATAGTAAAGATACATTCTTTTTTTCTAAGGTTGTTAAACCTTTATATATAGCTACAAAAGCCTTTTAAATGCTAGAAAAGAGATCTAAAATGCTTAATAGAATAGATTAGGAAAATTAATTTTATTTTTATATGAAAAATGATTTAAGATTCTTGATAGAGGATCTTAGATAATTTAGTGTTTTTTTAGTAAATGTCATTTCACAATTAGACTATTTGGTCTTATAAATTGCTCTAGCATCTCATAAATGAGTTTGAGATGCTTGGAAGATTAGATTAGATAATTCTTTTTATATTTGATAAGAAAAATAACTTTTATTAGTGCAAGACTAATATAATTAAATTGTATTGTATTCTTTTCTTATAAACCATTTTTATGAATAAGAAAATTTGATTAGAGTATTTAAGTGATTCTTCTATTAGCATAAAATCTACCTTTTATCTCCTTTTATCTCCTTTTACAAGGATGATAAATTCTCTCTCCTTTTTAAATGAAAGTGTGCAAACAAAAAAGGGTCTATTTGTTGGTAAATAAGAGAGACCTAGTATATTTTTTCATTATCCAAGCTTACAAAGTTAAGAGATAAAATTATCCTTTTGTACTTGAGTTTAGATTCACTTTTTATGTCTCAGAGAGAGAGTGACTAGGAAGATCTCAATTGTGCTATAATTAAGCATAGTTGTCTCAACTTTGGTTTCCCTACCTTGTAGTTTATGTTTGGAAGAGATAGAGAGATGTCACAGGAGTTATGTCTGGAAGAGAGCGAGATGTCACAGGAGTTATGTCTAGAAGAGAGAGATTTTTGAAAGAGAGACAGAGAGAGAGAGAGAAAGATGTCACAAGAGTTATGTCATGAAAAGATAAGAAGCGTGTGTGAGTGTAGTAAATGTAGCATTATATGGTAGTGATGTGTGTGAACACACTTAGGACCACCAGGGCACTTTTTCCCTCACTAGGAGGTTTTTCCCCCCGTGCGTATGTACTCATTTTGGGGTGTGTACTTATCTTTTGTATTTGGCACACATTTGTTCATTCTAATCTAGTGAGTTTGTGTGCTCTCAAGCTTCTCTATCTTGTATGTGTGCATTATTGTAACCATAACCCTAATTCCAACAATTGGTAGTATCAGAGAGCTAGAGCTTCCTTGACACTTGATATCTAGTAGACTGCCTCCCTCCTCACGATCCTTTTTTTCTCTCTCCGATTAAGATACCCTCTTCGGAGAAGAAGGTATATACTATAGTGTGACATATACAAAGTATACAAAAATTTCAAGGTTCCAGGGGGCGATTCGGGTGCATTTTGGGCACCACAAGGTTTCTGTAGATGTTCTAGAGAGGCGTCATTTTGGATTGGTTCTGCTCGATTTTGGGTGTTTGGACTGTGTAGTAACGGCGAAGATTTGGTATGCAAACAGCATCTATAGTGTCTTCAACAACATTGACCATCATACTTTTGCTAGTAACACTCTATTCTCTACTCTGTGTTATTTTTCATACACTTTGCAGTTGATTCAGTCAGTTGTTTGTTGGCAGCCATTCGGGATTGCATTCAGTGAATACTAAGTACTTGCAGTGTGTTGAAAGATTTTGCATTTGGTAGACAGTCATGGCTACTAGCAGTAAAGATGTACTCAACATGTTCTGAGGAAAAACTTGATGGGACTAACTACCCATTGTGGTCCTATATAATGAGGCATGTACTGGTTGCTAAAGGCCTTTGTAATGTGGTCAGTGGTAGTGAAACTCGTCCTGTTTCATAACTACCAGTGCAACCAGGTGCTGTAGTAGGTACATCTAAAGTAGAATCTGATACAGATGTGGCTCCTCCACATGCACCACTAGTACCTCCCACTGCTGCTCAAACAAGATGGGATGGAAGAGATGCACAGGCACATGCATTGCTTGCACTTTCTGTGAAGCGAAGCATTATTCCTCATATTTAGTCATGTAATACTTCAAAACACGCATGGGATGCACTTACTAAACTATATCAGGTGCGCAATGAAGCACGTGTTGCATATCTGCTCAAACAGTTGGAGTCTGAGCACATGAATGAGGGAGACTCAATGGATAGCTTCTTGACCAAGATCAAATATTTTAAGGAGCAGCTTGCTAGTGTGGATGAGATATATCCTAATAGTACATTGGTGCCCATAGTTCTCAATGCATTGTCAGATTCTTATCAGAGTTTTTCCTCTACCCTTAGACTCATGAGATGAAGGAAAATCCAAATGCCCTTACATTTGATGAGCTGGTTTCAGTACTCTTGCAAGAAGAGCAGTCTAGGCAAAACAGATCTGTTATGTGAGTTGGTTTGACCAAGCTTTTATTGCCAATCAAAAAGGCAAAGGTAAAGCTTCTTTGCATAGTGGCTATAAGCCAAAATCAAAATCCTTAGATAAGGATGCAAAGAAAGAAGGTGATAAGCCTAAAAAGAAGGGCAAGTGTAACTTGTTGGAATAAGGGTTGCAGGAAAGCACACAAAGCTTGGAGAAGAAGAAGCAAGAATGCACACAACACAAAGTGTATTAGATTGTGTCAATGTACAAAGATAAGTTAGCCCTAGAGTGATGGGCGTATATATAAGCCGTGGGAAAAAACCTCCTAAAGAGGGAAAAAGTGCCCCGGTGGTCCTAAGTGTGTTCACACACATCACTGCCTTTATATATATATAGCTACAAATCCCCCCTGGGAGTGATGGTGTGAACGAGAGCTGGCACTCATGTATAGGGGAGTGCCATGCTCGAAGTAGATCAGTCCACAAAGGGGAGCAAGCCCAAAGCTTTGCGGAAAGCTTCGAACTTCTCACGAGGAAGCGCCTTTGTGAAAAGATCGGCGAGGTTGTCCTGTGTTGGCACATAGGCCAAGCTGATCTCTCCTGCTGAGAGTCTCTCCCTGACATAGTGATAATGCACCTCAATGTGCTTTGTGCGAGCATGAAAAACTGGGTTTCTCGCAACTGCCAATGCACTCTGACTGTCAGTGAAGATAGAGGTAGCAAACTCCTGTCCAACACCCAAGTCAGCCACCATAAGCCGTCTGAGCCACACACACTCAACCGTAGCTGTGAAAGCTACCCTGTACTCAGCTTCACAACTAGAAGTGGCCACAGTAGGTTGCTTCTTGCTCAACCAAGATATGCATGAGATACCGAACGAGCATGAAACAAAAACCACTTGTGGACACTCTTGTGTCATAGCAACCAGCCCAATCTGAGTCCGAAAAAGCATGTAAATCTGGCGGCAACGATCCCCCCTTGGGATAAAACAACCCAAGATGTATGGTGCCACTCAAGTAGTGAAAGATGCATTTAACTGCCTTCCAATGCTGAGACCCTGGGCTATGCATAAACCTGCTCACCTGTGAGACTGCAAACTGAATGTCCGGCCTCGTAATGCATACATAAATGAGGCAACCAACAGCTGTCTGATAGAGTGTGACATCAAAGTGATCTCCAGCATCATGAAGACTCAACTTCAAACCTGTCTCCATTGGAGTAGCAATAGGCTTGCAGTCTTCAAGGCCAAATCTCCGCAACAATGTTTCAATATACTTTGTCTGACACAAAGCAATACCTCCATCACACTGCTTAAATTGTATCCCCAAATAATGATGCAAATGCCCCAAATCTGACATCTCAAAAGAGGCATTCAAATCAGCCTTAAAATCAGCAATATGACTCTCATTTGGTCCTGTGAGCAGCATGTCATCGACATAGAGAGCAGCATGTCATTTGGTCCTGTGAGCAGCATGTCATCGACATAGAGAGCAATGATTAGATGTACACCAAGAATGGTCTTTATGTCCAACTGATGTACATTCCAACCATTATGAGCTGCCAATGCACAAATGCTACGAATGGTAGTCATACGACAAGTGGGAGCAAAGGTCTCATCAAAATCAATGCCCTTTTCTTGAGCATAACCCTTTGCAACAAGTCTAGCCTTATAGCGATCAACACTGCCATCTGGCTTTCGTTTCAATTTAAAAACCCACTTACATCCAATGGCCTTTTTACCAATAGGCAAATCACACAAAGACCATGTACCATTCTTCATTATAGCATCATATTCACTTTGCATTGCAACCAACCAATTTTCTGAATTTTGTGCCTCATCAAATGAAAGAGGTTCTTCCTCTTCACACATACTAGACACAGCCAAAGCATAGCAATCTGATGCATAAGAGGCATGCTGAAAACCTGAACGAGTACGACTAGTAATAGGTGCATCAATCTTACTATCACGCAAGGTTTGCACCAGCCATTTAGGCATACCTCTAGCCTGCTCATTTTCAGCCCTATCCTCATGAATTACATCTTGTAAATCTGCATCAGAAATAGGCTGATCTATGATGTTGTTTGAAATCTGCGTAGGCTGAATATTTACCTCATTAGGACTTACATTTGAATTCCCACCTGTAAAGAGAGGCAACAACGTATCAAATACATCCCGTGAGCTCACACCTATCTCTTTGGTACATGATAACAAGGGCTGCACAGCATCTTCCACAAAAACAACATCTCGACTAATCAAGATACGCTTTGACTGCGGATGATACAATCTGTAACCCTTGCTTTCAGCACTGTAACCAACAAAAATGCATTTGACAGCCTTATCATCCAATTTTCTGCGTTGTTGCACAGGCACTAAAGCATAGGCCAAGCAACCAAAGACACGCAAAGCATAGGCCAAGCAACCAAAGACACGCAAGTGACCAGAGTCTGGAACGCAGTCTTGGTTATATCATCAGCGTTAATACGCACTTGATGATATCTTGAACATAAATCAATTTTAGAAAAATACTTCGCACCTTTGAGTTGATCAAACAACTCATCTATCTTAGGTAGCGGGTATTTGTTCTTAATGGTTACCGCATTCAAGGAGCGATAATCCACACATGCGCATGGATCCATCCTTTTTCTTCACCAAAAGAATGGGCGATGCCCATGGTGAAGCACTATGGCGAATGAAGCCCTTACTAAGGTAATCAGCAAGCTGACGTTCCACCTCAGCTGCTTCAGTCGCACTAAGCCTGTACGACGGCTTACTAATTGGTTTGGTGCCCGGAACGACATCAATGCGATGAGGCAAAGCTCGTTCGGGTGGCAAACCCTCTGGTAAATCATTAGGAAAAATATCTTTAAATTCTTGTAACAGTTGTTGCAAAGACAAAGCATTAACTGGTTGCTTAAGATTATTTAAAGAGATTTTAGAAGAAGGTAAAGAGAAAGAAGGCATCGCTGAGGAAGATTCATTTGAAGAAGAAACATCATGCACATCAAACCCACTAGTTTGCGACACACAATAACAAAAATAGACTTCTTCTATTTGATTACTATGCTCCAAAAAAGAGAGTTCGGCATTACATATGAGTGGTGTTGGGGGTACATCACGTTCCCCAATAAGTAAAACATGCTTACCATTGGCCTCAAACGTAAATGTATTATGTTCATAACTCCTTTTGAGTGATGACCCTAACCCATACAACCACTCCCGTCCTAAGATGACATCCGCACGAGACATATTCATCACTTGGAAGTCAAGAATCATAGTGTGTTCTTGCACAAACACAGGCACTTGCCGTACTAGAGTATCCCACACATCGTGATCATCCCCCTGAATGGTGGACACCACATAACGATGAGAACTCTTTGTCTCCGGCAACTTTAATTTCTTAACTAATGCATAGTTCAAGAAATTGTGCGTGGCACCATCATCAATGAGAATACGTACTCGATGACCATAAATGGAGCCATGCATACGGACCAAATCATGTGGTCCAACTGTCTCTTGCCACATAGATGCAGTGAGATTACACTCATGCATCTCGGCAGTGTGCGAAACCTCTACCGCAGAATACTTAGGATCAGCATCCAAGGGAAGCGTTTGCACCATGTGTACAGCCTTCTCCTTGACCTTATCCTTATTCTTGCGAGGCAACTGTGGACAATTTTTCTTCTCATGATCACTACCTAAGCAATGATAACATAGTTTCTCCTTCTTAGCCCGTTCATAGTCTTGTGGAGACAATGGACCACTTGACCCTTTAGACTTCTTTGTGTTTTCATTAGAATTGCTGGCAAGTTTACGCTTATTAGCATTAAATTGCGAGCCATTGAATTTGGCCGGTCTATCCATGCCTGCCTGATATTCTTTATCAAGGCCTCTAACAAACCCACGAATCTTTTGAAAGTCATCCAAACCGTCTAGCTTGAGAATGACTTCACGATATTTGGACACATACTGATTAAGTGTAAGACCTTCCATCTTGCACTTGTCCCAGGCTGTCCAACTCCGATCTTTCTCGTTTTGCGATAAGAACTCCTTTTTAAAAGCTGCCGCAAACTCCTCCCAAGTCTTAGGGCGAGTTTCAATAGGTAGACTCATCCACCACTTGTAGGCTTTACCTTCAAGTGTGACCATAATAGCAGTGGGAGTGCGGCGTAAGCGATGCAAGTCTGTCCACTTGTGTAAAAATGTATGGACCGCATCCTTGTTACGATCGCGCTCCTGTCTCTTAAACACAGGTGGCTTCACGTTTTTCAACATAGCCCCTTCCTGCGTTGCAACAGATGGTACAATAGATTCTACTGTAGGATTTGGAACAAGAGGAGGCATAACTATCGGAATAGGCCCTCCACTTGCCGCCGATCCACTTGCAAAACGTGCCATAAATTCAGTAAAAAGTGTGCTCATGTTTGTGAGATTGGTATTGACATTTGTTATAGTGCGCTCAAGTGCAACTACCCTTGAAGTGAGACGCCCAAACTCTAACGTGTCTACCAAACCATAATCATCTATTGGACTCGCACCCCCTTCGGCATCGGTCATGTTGTCATCCCGATCAGGCGCAACGGCCTGTCGCGAATCACCCACACCACCACCCAAAGGGTGTGCCTCACTAACATCATGCATATCATTCTCAAAATCGAAGTGAACATGAGACGGTTCCGCTAAGGCCATGGTATGCACGTGCTTACAAATAGAGAACGGATTACCTTCAAAAGCGAACTCCAATTGAAGCGTCGTAGAAGAATTCCTCTTGCATGCACGGAAATCGAGAAGAAATCACCACTTGAGTCGTCAATCAACACATGCATGCAAAAAAGTGTGTTGCATGTAGCATGTCGTTGAAGATCCATCCACCAAAAACTTCCAAACTTGGAGCATAGAAAACTCCTCTCACAAATTGAAAGAAGGAAAGTTGAAGGTGAAAAGGTCACTTTCCTTGTAGTTTGTGTCACTTTCCTTGTAGTTTGTGTCCTCCCTTGAAAGAATAAGTAGAGTTCTTTTGAAGAGAAGAACAACACAAGTGAAAAGGTGAAGTGGCTAGCACACTTGCCTTGGAGCTTGCGGTGGTGGGTTCAAAACCCCACTCCTTGGATGGTGAAGCCTCCCCCTTGTGCCACTTAAGTAAGGAAGAATTCTCGCGCGCTCGCCAACGATCGCTCACCAATCGCCTTCTAGGACTGCCGGACTGCCTTGGTCGCCGCCTTAGGCGTCTGCTGTGGTGGCCGTACAGACGACAGGTAGGCGGCGAAGACGCTCGCTGTGGGCTGTTCACGCAGGCGCGCGTAGGCTGCGGCCGTACAGGCGACGGCTGCGCTCGTTTCTTTTGCTACAGCGTCGAGCTCTTTCTCGTGCAGGTCACGCCTGCCGCCGCTGGCTCTGATACCAGTGTAACGCCTCTGCTCTACGGCTGCGTCTTCCTCAAGCCGCCATAGCCTAGGTGTGGAGAAGAAGAGAGGGTGGAAGTCGGTTCACTTCCCAACCATATAATGACGAGTTAGGGTTTCTCGTTGGGTTTTATACCAAAATCCGGGCCTGTGTCCACACCTCCTAGCCCGGCCGCCCATCTCACTTAAGAGCCATGCTAACTTAGATGTGTACACACATCGACCAAGCCCTAACGCCCATTAACCCCTCCGCTACGGCTGCGTCTTCCTCAAGCCGCCATAGCCTAGGCGTGGAGAAGAAGAGAGGGTGGAAATCGGTTCACCTCCCAACCATATAATGATGAGTTAGGGTTTCTCGTTGGGTTTTATACCAAAACCCTGGCCTGTGTCCACACCTCCTAGCCCGGCCGCCCATCTTACTTAAGAGCCGTGCTAACTTAGATGTGTACACACATCGACCAAGCCCTAACGCCCATTAACCCCTGAACCCCGCTCTAGCACTAATAATACTCTCGAGACTCCGAAAGCTATTAACTTATGCTAGGGTTCGACTTCCGTAGGACCATAGTCCTGACATTCGTTCAGCTAAAACAGCAAAACAGGCTTGGGATATTCTAGCTGGTTTGTATGCAGGTCGTAAAACGAGGCAAAAATCGCTTACCTGCGTAAAGAGCTAGAATTGAAGATTATGCAGGAAGATGATGACATGAATGTTTTTCTTGCTGAGATTAAAGATCTCAAAGAACAGTTGATTTCTGCAGGTGAGATTATTCCTGATCATTCTCTTGTGCAGACTGTTCTTGATGCTTTACCTGAGACATATCAGACTTTTGCTTCCACGTGGAGACTTCTTAATGAGGACAGACCTGATGCTGTCAAGTATGATACTTTAGTCAACAAGCTCTTGCAAGAAGCGCAGTCCAGGCAAAACAGGGCCAAGCAACGTGCAGTTGATTAAGCATTTATTGCTGCCCAACAGCAGAGAAGAAGTGGTAAGGCAGCCCCTTCCACTGTTTCTTCTCCTATTAGTAGGTCTGCAACTTCTTCTCCTTCCACAGGTAGCAACAATAAGTCTGAGAAGGCTCTTGATAAAGGCAAGAAAAAGACCAGGTGCAACTATTGTAACGCAAATGATCATGTCATTAAGAATTACCCTAAGCTAAAGGCTAAAGAGGCAAAGAAGAAAGAGTCAAATGCAGCCACAATAGCGGATGCTTCTACAAATGCAGATTCTGCAAATGTTGTGCAGGATACAGAATGGGCGTTTAGCGTGTATTGCTAGTATGACCCATCTGTACATGATGCATGTTTGGCAGTTTCTGTTGACTCTCATGTATGGTATTTTGACAGTGGTGCTACAAAGCACATTACCTCGCATCGTGATATGTTCACTTCTCTTGAGGCTGTCCCTAATGGGAATACTGTCACATGTGCCAATAATGCTTCTTACCCAGTGAAGGGCATTGGTAAAATTATGCTTACTGCTGCAAATGGCAACGCTTTCACACTTTCAGATGCTTTGTATGTGCCAGGGATATAGAAGAATCTATTGTCTGTCTCTGCGCTTGCTAGACTTGGATTTGTAGTCAAATTTGTGGATGACAGATGTACTGTTCATGATTTGACTTATGGTGATACGATTATTGCATCTGGCATCTTGTTTCGTGGGCTGTATAGGCTCAATTCTTATGACAAGTGTGTGGAAGATTCAGCAAATGCAATTTCTGATGAAAAGGCAGTTTCAGATGCAAAACTATGGCATGCTCGTTTTGGTCATCTGAACTTTGCTAGTTTGCTGCGTTTGCAGAAATTTGATATGGTTGCTTCATTGCCCCCTCTTGAGGCACCATTGAAACATGTTTGTGAAGGCTGTATTTTGGGCAAAATGCAGCGTTCTGCATTTCCAAAGGATGGTTCTGTGCGGGCCACTCGCAAATTGCAGCTTGTACATAGTGATGTATGTGGGCCTATGCAAACTCCGTCATTTGGTAAACACTTGTACTTCGTGACTTTCATTGATGATTACTCAAGGCATGCATGGGTATATCCACTGAAGGCAAAGTCCGAAGTGTTTTTGTGCTTCAAACAGTTTTTTCTTATGGTTGAAAATGTATCCAATTGTACTGTGGGCACCCTCCGTACTGATCGAGGGGGGGAGTACATGTCTAAAGAGTTTGATGCATTTCTGGCTAGTCGTGGAATAAAACACCAATGTACAGTGCCGTATACCCCTTAGCAAAATGGTGTTGCTGAGAGGAAGAATAGGTCACTTATGGAGATGGCACGATGTATGGTCAAGAGCCAAGCTTTGCCACATGCGTTTTGGCTTGAGGCTGTCATGTGTGCTGCATATGTACTCAACAGGTGTCCCACTAAGGCCTTGCAGTGCTTTGGACACTATGAGTTTTTGGTTATGCCGTTTGGGCTTACTAATGCCTCGGCAACGTTTATAACACTTATGGATAGCGTACTAAGGCCGTACTTAGGCAAATTTGTCATTGTCTTTCTTGATGACATTTTGGTCTATAGTTCGACTTTAGAAGAGCATTTGGAACACTTACGAAAAGTTTTTCAGTTACTACGCGAGAATGCACTTTACGCGAAAGAAAGTAAGTGCAAATTTCTCAAGGATAGCATACAATACCTAGGTCATGTAATTTCTGCAGACGGAATTGCTATGGATGCTAGTAAGGTTGATGCTATTATGCGATGGCCAGCACCTCGAAGTAAGGAAGAACTTCAAATCTTCTTAGGAATGGCAGGATTTTATCGCAAATATGTGAACGGTTATGCAAAGATTGCCGCTCCCATGACTGATCAATTGAAAGGTGCGGTAATTACCTTTCAATGGTGTGAGGAGCAACAACGTAGCTTTGATAAGCTTAAAGTTGCTTTGGCTACGGCTCCCATCTTGGCAATTGTGGATCCTCAAAGACCATTTGTGATTGAAACGGATGCCAGTGCTAAGGCAGTGGGTGCGGTTCTCATTCAAGATGGTCATCCTGTTGCCTATGAGAGCAAGAAGCTCAATCGTGCTCAACAAAACTACTCAGCTTATGAGCGTGAGCTCTTTGCCATCATATATGCCTTACGAAAATGGCGACATTACTTATATGGTGCACAATTCAAGATTGTTTTTGATCACGAAAGCATAAAGTGGTTTATGAACCAAACAGATTTGCAGGGTCGAAAGGCCAGATGGGCTGAGATCCTTCAGGAGTATGATTGCAAGCTACGCTATCGCAAAGGACGTTATAATATTGTAGCTAATGCTTTGAGTCGTATGCCAGAGATTAATTCGCTATTATTCACAGAGTTGAAAAGCGAATTGTTAGAATCTTTACGAGGCAAATGCAAGCAGGATTCAACATACTCAAAGGTGTGGAATCATGTTCAAATGAGGGGTCCCTCTCACTCAAACGGTAGTGTTCCCAGTTCTTCCACACATGGTTCTTCTTTATCACAAGATGAACTACAGCGATGGAAAAGCTTTTCCATCGATGATGGATACTTACTCCACAAGGGGAGAGTTTGTGTTCCATTGGACTTAGACACTAGGCGCCAAATTCTTTTTGAGTGTCATGATAGTCCAAGTGCAGGTCATGCGGGCATTCGCAAAACGTATGCTCTCGTAAGAAAGCATTTCTATTGGCCTGGACTTCACAAGGATATTACTGACTATGTTCTCCACTGTCAGAAGTGTCAAGTGAACAAAGCAGAACGTCTTAAAGCTAGCGGGTTACTGCATCCATTAGAGATTCCCGACGGAAAGTGGGAAAGTATCTCTATGGATTTTACAACGGGCTTGCCCACAACGAATCGTGGACATGATGCTATTTGGGTAATCGTGGATCGATTAACCAAGCTTTGTCGGTTTGTGCCTACTAAGAAACAGTTACAACTCCAGAATTGGGACGCCTTTTTGTGGAGAATGTTTACCGACTTTATGGCTTACCGTCCAATATTGTCAGTGATCGCGATCGCAAGTTTAACAGCCATTTTTGGCGAGCAGTATTCAGTAAGCTGGATACTATGTTGAACCTTAGTACAGCCGCAGACAGATGGTCAGACTGAACGGGTTAATCAAGTGCTGGAAGATATGCTTAGGGCATATGTCAGCAAAAAACAATCTGATTGGGAGTCTGATTTGCCTATTCTTGAGTTTGCTTACAATAGTGCAAAGCATGTCTCGACAGGCTTTAGCCCTTTCATGTTGATGTATGGTTTTCAGCCACGTTCACCAGTGTCGGTGTGGGACTGGCGAATGAGAAAATCAGTCAGGTTAAGGATTTTATCCAAGACCATATGGATATGTTGCGCCTTGCACGATTAAATGTTCGTCAAGCGCAAGATCGTTACAAGAAGTTTGCGGACCAAAAACGTAGGCCACTTCACTTTCAAGAAGGTGATTGGGTGTTTTTGAAGGTACCAGAAAACTCCACCAGTTTAAAAACAGGTCCCGTACCAAAATTATCGCCCCGATTTTGTGGACCGTTTAAGATACTCAAGAAGGTGGGCCCAGTAGCCTATAAACTTGAGTTGCCAGCACATTCCAAGGTTCATCCCATCTTTCACGTAAGCCGTTTGAGGAAACGCCTTATGGGTCATGAAAGGCCGGTGGATGATTCTTTCTTGGTAGAATATGTAGAACCCCCAATACTGCCTCATGAACCAGAAAGAGTTTTGGATTACCACATGTTACGTACTCACCACCAAGTTCGGAAACAAGCTCTTATCAAGTGGAAGGACTGTCCAGAGGAAGGCTCCACTTGGGAAAACATTAGTGTGATGAGGAAACGTTTCCCCACTTTTGTTTTCGAGGACGAAAACTCTTTTCGAAGGGGGGAGTAATGTCAGGACTATGGTCCTACGAAAGTCGAATCCTAGCATAAGTTAATAGCTTTCGGAGTCTTGAGAGTATTATTAGTGCTAGCGGGGTTCAGGGGTTAATGGGCGTTAGGGCTTGGTCTATGTGTGTACACATCTAAGTTAGCACGGCTCTTAAGTAAGATGGGCGGCCGGGCTAGGAGGTGTGGACACAGGCCAGGGTTTTGGTATAAAACCCAACGAGAAACCCTAACTCGTCATTATATGGTTGGGAGGTAAACCGACTTCCACCCTCTCTTCTTCTCCACGCCTAGGCTATGGCGGCTTGAGGAAGACGCAGCCGTAGCGGAGGCGTTACAACGAATATGTGGGGTGATGTTACGTTTGACAGAAGGTGCAATCAAGGCATGAGCCTGCGCATCTTTACCATCCCAACAAGCTTGTTCAGCAGTGGGTAAAACAGCAGCAACAGTAGAGCTGCTAGAACTTGCAACATCCTCAACAGATCCTACATCCACAGAACCTGGACGTACATCCGTACCCTGCACAATGTTCCACACTCCTTTTGCAACCAAAACATGCTGCATCATGTATGCCCAAAGTGGGTAGTTGCTGTCTCCATCCAGTTTGTCTTCAGCAGACAACATGCGAAATACATCATTGCTGTTATCAGCCATGGCCACTGACTGAAACTGATATAGTATCTGAATTGCCAAGGCATGATATGGTATCTGAATTGCCAACTCTTGAGACCCCTACTAGACATGTATGTTGAGGGGTGTATTCTTGGTAAAATGCATCGGGCATCATTTCCAAAGGATGGATCTGTGAGAGCTATTAAGAAATTACAGCTTAGCGATGTATGTGGTCCTATATGAGGACACCATCTATTGGGGGATCTGTGAGAGCTATTAAGAAATTACAGCTTAGCGATGTATGTGGTCCTATATGAGGACACCATCTATTGGGGGATATCTCTACTTCGTCACTTTTATTGAGATGATTAATCTAGATATAGCTGGGTGTATCCATTAAAGCAAAAGCCAGAGGTTTTTATGTGCTTTAGGCACTTTGTATCCACCATGGCTGAAAATGCATGTGAATGTAAAGTTGGCACCCTTCATTCAAATCAAGGGGGGGAGTATATGTCCAAGGAATTTCATGCACATATGGCTGAAAAAGGCATAAGGCATCAATGTACAGTTCCATACACACCTCAGCAAAATGGTTTGGCTGAGAGGAAGAACATGTCTCTCATGGAGATGGCACGATGTATGGTGAAAGCCCAAGATTTACCTCATGGTTTTTTGTTAGAGGCAACTATGTGTGCAAACTATGTGTTGAACAAATGCCCTACCAAGGCCTTGCAGTCTAAAACTCCTTATTATGAAGCTTGGCATGGCAAAAAGCCCTCTGTGGCTCATTTGCATGTTTTTGGTTGTCTTGCTTATGTAAGCTTGATGGATAAGGCAGTTAAATACATATTTGTGGGATACAGTTCAGAAAGCAAGGGATATAGACTCTACCATCCGGCCTCAAAGTGGATTTTGGTAAGTAGAGATGTTGTCGAAAACTCAATTCAACCCATGCTTTCATGCAAAAAATAGCAGAATGTATGCTCACGGGACATGTTTAATTCGCTCCTACCTTTGTTTAATGGAGGGCAGCCATATGTAGAGCAATTGGCCAACTGCTACAATTCAGCCTTTGTAGGTGCAAAATCAGCCTACAAATCAGCCTTTTGATGAGGCAATTATTGAGGATGTAGTGGATAAGGATAGCGCAGCCATAGAAGAATCTAGGCATGTGCCAAAATGGCTTGTGCAAACATTGAGAGATAGCAAGTTGGCAACTCCTTTACCTAGCAGAACTTGTGCAGGTTCTCATCATGTAGATTATTCTCATGTGGATCATGTTCTCATTTCTACTTTATGTAATGAGGAGGAACCTATTTCCTTTGAGGAAGCACAGGATGATGATCATTGGATGCATGCTATGCAAGATGAGTATAACTCTATACTCAAGAATGACACCTAGTATTTGATAGATCTACCTCATGGCAAGAAGGCCATTAATACTAAGTGGGCTTACAAGTTAAAACACAAAGTAGATGGTAGCATTGATCGCTACAAGGCCAGACTTGTTGCAGAGGGGTATGCCCAACAAAAGGGCATTGATTATGATGATGAGACCTTTGCACCCACATCTCGTGTGTATAACTACCATTAGGTGTCTCATTGCTTTGGCAGCACATCATGGGTGGAACATTAAGACTGCATTCTTGAATGGTGATTTATATGAGGAGGTGTATGTATCACAGCCTCCTAGTTTTGCTGTGATAAAAGAAGAAGAGTCTAAAGTATGTAGGTTGAAAAAGGCTCTTTATGGCCTTAAGCACACTCCTGATGAGAAGATTCATGCACACTTGGTTGAAAATTCTTTTTGCAATAGTCCAATAGGCAGTACCCTCTATGTGAAGAGAAGTAAGGATACATTTTTGGTCATCATTCTATACGTTGATTACATGTTGCTCATGAGACACGATATATATTAGATTTCAGCCTTTAAGGCTGATTTGCAGTCATCATTGAGATGTCAGATTTGGGGCCCTTGCATTACTATTTGGGGATTCAGTTTATGCAACGCAATGATGGCATTGTTATGCTGGAGTCTAAATATATACAAAAGCTATTGAAGAGGTTTAATCTTGAAGACTGTAAACCTATGGCTACACCTATGGAGATAAGTACTCGACTTAGTCTTCAAGATGCAGGATACTCTTTTGATGCTAGTTTGTATTAGTAGGTTGTTGGATCCCTTCTTTATGTGTGTAACATGAGGCGAGATATACAGTATGTAGTCTCACAGTTGAACAGATTTATGCATAGCCCAGGTACGAAGCATTGGCAGGATGTTAAGAGGGTTTTTTGCTATTTACAGGGCACTCAGTATTTTGGATTATTTCATCCAAAGGGGGGTGAGTCACAGCTACATACTTTCAGTGATTTTGAGATTGGGCTGGATGTTATGATATACGAGTGTCCACTAGTAGTTTTTGCTTTCACCTTAGTGATTCATGTATATCATGGCTCAGCAAGAAGCAACCTACAGTGGCCACTTCCATCTGTGAAGCTAATTACAGGGTAGCTTTTACCAGCTACAGTTGAGTGTGTGTGGCTCTCAGATATCTTATGGCTTATTTGGGTGTTGGACTATCATCTAGCACTACAATTTTCACTAGCAGTCAGCCAGAGCACATTGGCAGTTGTTGCAAGGAACCCAGTGTTTCATACTCGCACTAAGCACATTGAGGTGCATTACCACTATGTCAAGGAGACTCTCTATAGAGATCACCTTGGTGCCTACACATGACAACATGGCAGATTTATTTATGAAGGCTCTTCCTCGTGAAAGTTCAAAGATTTTCGTAAAGCTTTGGGCTTACTACCTTTTAGGATTTATCGGCCATACCCTGTACATGTTCACATCATCACTCTAGGGGGGATTTGTAGCATTATATGGTAGTGATGTGTGTGAGCACACTTAGGACCACTAGGGCATTTTTTCCCTCACTAGAAGGTTTTTTCCCCCGTGCGTATGTACACCCTCTTATCTACTCATTTGGGATGTGTACTTATCTTTTGTATCTGTGGCACACATTTGTTCATTCTAATCTAGTGAGTTTGTGTGCTCTCAAGCTTCTCTATCTTGTGTGTGTGCATTGTTGTAACTCTAACCCTAATTCCAACAATAAATAAAGGTTTCTTTTCTGCATTTAAAAAGAAGGGAGCATAGGTGAAATAATATTAGTATTTAACCTAGATTAAAGGTGCATGTATAAATATAATGTTGATTTTTCTTTAAAACAAATTAGACTAAAGGTTTATTGTAAAGTTTTAACATATATCTGAAAAGGATAAGTGTTATTGAAAGTGGGTGTGCCTAAAAGTTTATTGGAAAGGATAAGTGTTATTGAAAGTGGATATACCTATGTTCCTCCCATTTTGAGAAGCATGTGGGTGAGTAATTTAAATTTAATCTTCAAAGTAAATTCATTTTGCAATCTCATGTTGTTGAAATCAAGTTATAGTTTTCAATTAAATCCCAAATGATATTAAGAATTGATGTATGCACAATCGAGCTAAGGACTCGCACCCAATGAAATGAATATAATAGATGTGGCCAAAGTACTCGACAAGACTGGTAAGGTTACCCCCACTGGTCGGGGTAAGAGAAGGGAGTCTAGGGTATGACCCACTCATCAGGTTAAGAGAAGGGAGTCTAGGGTATGACCCTAGGTTCCAAGTCCTTTGACTTGGCATAGGTGAGACCACTTGAAGCGGCTTAGTCGATGCTTAGGCTGGTGAGAGGCCCAAAATGTTAAGGGTTTCTTTGTGAACAGAAGAAGAAAATGTGATGCATTAATTGACAAAGAAGGGAAGGGTAGGGTTGATGGGTGTACCTGCTCCTTATTTGAAGGGATGATCTCTATTGCAGGGTATATTAAGAAGCAGTATATTTGATTTTGTGGCATTGATATTGGTCATATACTTAGGAGGTTGACAATGTGTGATAGAGAAACCTGAAAGCCATCTAATTAAGTGGCCAGTGGGGAAGAGGATGCAGGTTTTGATTTGTTCAACATTGGACCATCTAGGGGAAGGCGTGTAAGAGATAAAAATCATCATGTTGTTTTATAGGAAGACCCTGGATTGCCTGAGATAGATTTGCAGCCTTTGCATCGTGATGGAAAAGCTATGGTGATGGTTCAAGTGATATCAACTTATATGAAAAAATGTATGAAGAAGGCTGCAGACTTAGATTACATTGTGGTCAGCAAACAAGAGGTCATCCAACATGGGCATGCAATGTTTATCATAAGCACATCAGGGAGTCATCGGCATGGACATATATATTATGATGTTAGTATATCCACTTTCTCTACTACATGCACGTGTTGATTTCATGCAGAGGTCATCCAACATGGGCATGCAATGTTTACCCATAAGCACATCAGGGAGTCATCGACATGGACATATATATTATGATGTTAGTATATCCACTTTCTCTACTACATGCACATGTGTTGATTTCACGCAGAGGGTTGAAGGTAGAAAAAAGTATATGCCGTGCAAGCACCTTTACTTTGTGTACACAAGGCATCTTGGGTTGGATGCCTCTAACCAAAAGTTTGCTCACCAAGCCACACTAACAAAAAGGGAGCTCCATCATGCAGTAGGACAACAGAAAGGGAGCTCCATCATGCAGTAGGACAACAGAAAGGGAGCTCCATCATGCAGTAGGACAACAACCTAGGTGCCACATAGTTCTCCTGCTTGGGTTACTTCTCTAAGATTTCTTTTTGAAGTGGATACTTATAGTATGGTTTGTATTGTGAATGTTCGAGTAGGTATAGTTTTGGGAACTTTGCAGCACATGTGGGTTTTGGAATTTTTAAATTTTGTGTATAAAGAAATCAATCTTTTTATTATAAACAAGTTTTGACCTCTCCACCTATTTCTATTATACAAGTTAAACATGTCTTCAATACATTGTGTGAAGGCTACTTTTTAAATATTTTTTGGTATAGTTGTAAAACTAGAATGGGGTTTCTAAGGGAAACTAATACTTTAAGGTAAAGTCTTTTTTTAATAAAAAAAAGTGGGTTTTTTTTGCCGCTCAGATACTCGAAAGTTTCTATCACTCCCCTTTGGAACTAATGCGTGTTGGTAAGTCTCAACCCATGTCGTCGGGCCCTCTCTCGGCTACTTTCCAAATTCTTTATGGGCCCACATTCATTACAAAACATTTGTCTCTAGGGGTGTTGCACATCAGCTGCATGAAAAAAGAGTCAAAGAAAGCAAAATTAAAAGAGTCAAAGAAAGCAGTGTGTTAGAATTTTCACTAAAAGGAGCTTCGATATGGACCCACATTTGATACTATGGTTAAGAAACCTTGCCCAAGTGGTAGAATATCTAAATAGATGTTATTGCTTCTTTAGTAGGATTTCAATTAATGATCAAAAACAGGTAGACAACATGACATGGTTGATCCCCCCTCTCAAGAATCATAACTAGGGAGCCAACAATAGGATTAGATTATGAGTTTCTATTAATCTATAATGGGAAATAATAGGGAGTAGTTGGCCGCGCTGTTGTGCTCCTTGACGAGTCCCTCAAGGCAATGCCTTGATGTGGGCAGCCAAACCATTCTAAAAAATGGGAGTGATGAAGCTAACAATAAAGAGTTTCTATGTTTGAGTCTATGGGTGGCATTTTAAGGCCCATTAGACCGTGGCTTAGGAAAAAAAATAACCAAAAATAAAGAAAAGTTATAAAGACTTTATATAAGGTTGGCTATGTACCAAAGTGGGCTATTTATTATCCAATGAGATACTAGACCCAAAATATCACCAACTTAAATGTAGAAATTTTGATTTAAAGAGTGGCTCTATAGCACAACACTCAAAGTAGATTGATAAGAATGAGTGAAGTATAAGTGAAGTGACATGATAAGGTCACTTACACACACTCATAAAAGTGTGTACATATGCTCAAAGGAAAAAAACCTCCTAAAGAGGGAAAAAGTATCCCGGTCCATTATTAGCCTATGTCCACACCACTATCATGGCTACAAATCCCCCTTGTAGTAGTGATGATATGAGCATGTACAGGGATCATGTGCCTCATCAATCCCCAAATGGAAATGAGCCAGCTAAAAAGCTTCAAACTTTACTCATAAGAGGGCATTTATGAACATATCTACCACATTGTCGTGTGTAGAGACATAAGCCATGCTAATCTCATGTGTAGAGAAATAAGACATGCTAATCACTCAAACAACGAGCCTCTCCCTAACATAATTGTAAGATTCCTCTCTCTAACATTTGATGATGTAAAGATGTAAGAACCTCCCCTTCAGTCTCTTATAATCATCCCCCCTTTCAGAATGGAAAAAGATCTTGTTTGACCCTATTTTGGTATAGAGAGAGAGAATATAGTTTTGAGATATTTTTGGATACAAAGTTACCCTTTAATTTTAAGATGAAGTCCCCTGAAACAGAAGTTTAAAAAGAGTTTTTCAATGTGCATTACAAATTAATTGAATGTGTGCACTAGACACCTTAACCTAGGGACCTATTTTCAGAAAATTTTGATTAAGGTCCAAAGAGTGTTCTAATGGGCCAATGGGATTAATCCAAGTGTTTAGATAAGAAAAATGCAAGAAGAAAAGAAAATCCACCAAAAATGAGTAAATTCTCACATAAGATGAAGAGTTGACTAGTGCTGGTACTTAAGTAGTATAAAAATGTGAATTATGACACCTTGGGAAAGAGAAAACCCCTCATCAAGGAGGAGCCTAGAAATCACATCAAAGGGGTATTTTTTTATTTAAAAAAAGCATAAAGTGGCTAGATATTTCATCTCTCATCTCTCCTCTACATAAATTAATTTTTATGCTAAAAGTGTATTTTTTAGTATTCTCATTTCATAGTAAATGTGGGGAAGCTATGGAAAAATTTTTAGAAAATGAATTTAAATTTATGCATAATAAATTTTATGCTAAAAGTGGAATTTTGAGCATTCTCATTTCATAGAAAATTCGAGGAAACTATGACAAAATTTTATCATTAGAAAATGAATTTAAATTTATGCATAATAAATTTTAGGCCAAAAGTGGAGTTTTGAGCATTATTCATTTTAGAAATTACGAAAAGGTTATGTATAATTCTTCTCTAATTTTCAAATGGGATTATGAATATAATTCATTTAGATAAAAATGAATTAGTATGTGTGCGAAAGTTCTCTCAGTATGAAAAGTAGAGTAACTGTACTCTTGACTTGGTTGATTGTGGAATAAAAATTCTGATAACTAGATCAAGGAAATTTGATAATCAAACCTGATTCGCTCAAAGCGAAAAGAGACCATCTTGTTTGTAGAGATTGGATTGATGTGGAGCGATGTGGACTAATGTGGATGGATGTGTGGATTGATGTGTGGAGTGATGTGGATTGATGTGCGAAATGATGTGAATGATGTGGAATGATGTGGGATGATGTGAATTAATGAGAAATGATGTGACTGATGTGGGATGATGCGAATTAATGAGGAATGATGTGTAATGATGTGGGATGATGTGAATGAACATGGAAATGATGTGGGATGATGTGAATGAATGTGGAATGATATGGGATGATGTGAATGAATGTGAAAATGGTGTGGGATAATAATGTGAATGAATGTGGAAATGATGTGGGATGATGTGAATTGATGTGCAATGATGTGAACTGATGTGGAAAAATGTGAAATAATGAGAAATAATGTGGAATGATGTGGAATGATGAGAAATGATGAGAAATGATGTGAAATGATGAGGAATGGTGTGGAAAGATGGGAATTTTACTTGGAAACTGTATTTGCATGTGAAACCTGTTTTTTTAAAGATTGTTTTACGTCAAGAATGCTGGGGAAAGCATTTTGACTATCTTATGGAATGAGGTCGGGACCTAAGTGGAAAATGTTGCAACAGCTGACGGATTGTCAAAGAAGGACGTCTCGCATGGCAAGGTCGGCCGAGGTCTTGACCAGCCTCGATTTGGTTAAAATGGTGAGCTTCCGGTACGGTGGATGAGGGGCCAAGGAAGTGGCCTATGAGTGAAGCGCTAGGTCACCTGTGAAGGAGCCTATAGAGGGTGCTGACCATACGGTGCTCGGGCTCTGCCCAGGATACCCACACGTGCATCGAGAAAGAAATAGAATAATGATTGGAGTTTGTTTTCTGAACACGGGCATGGATCTGGTTGATTGGCCTTGCTGGTCTTCAACGGATGAGTTCATGGCTCTTTTTGATAAATGTATCTTGTTGGTTGATCTAGCTGATCTTCAGCCAACGGAGAGTCCATATGGATTTTATGGAAAAATCTTGATTATACTCCTGGGTACTATGAGCTAGGGACTATTGAAAAGGCCCCCTGAGTGAAGTACTAGGTGAGTCTAGAGGGACTGACTAGGTGGTGAGCATTCTGGTTGCCGATGATGCCATAGGTACGTGGAGGAAGGATTGAATGGAATTTGGATTTTATGGTTGGAAATTGGAAAAGCTGGACCCTGGAACTGGAATACTGGGGATTATGATGGAAACACTGTGGTTTTATTGCAATGTTGTTTTGGAAATAGTTGAATCTAAGAAAAGGTAATTTCATATTGGGTGTATAAGTGGTGTGTCTATTTAATTTTTGCATGAGTGCCGGCTAGGGGGCTTGGGAACTCTTTTCCCTAATACCCGGGACAAAACATAACCAAATTTTTATAATGGATCCCATCAATACCAGTGGTTGGATTGGATGGGATTAGGTTGGATCGATGGATTCCTACAATAAAATTCAATTCTGATATGATAGTTGAAGTAAGTCACGGGATAAATCTCCTTCTATGGGAAAGAATCAACGGTTGTGCCTCATTGAGGGAAAAAAAGCGTTGATCTCTATGAACCAAGTGTAAAGATTGTTCCTCCTTCAAGTTGGTCATCCGAGTGAAGGATAGCCTAGACTCTTGACCCCGTTAGATGAATCTCCCTTAGAAGATTTTCCTGGAGGAATCTCCTACGCTTTCTGGGCGAGGGAAGTTTTTTTCGGGTTCGGTTTTGGAAGAACCGAGGGATTAGTCTCTTTTCCGAACATTCGTGGGCGAGGCCCCGAGTGCGAAGCTCTACCCTGCGTGTGAGGTTGGTACTACCGCTGCTAGCACTCTAGAGTCTGACGCGCAAAGAGGGCAGGGGTCTCACAATAATGATAATGCACCTAAATGTGCTTTGTGGTGCAAGCATGAAACACTGGGTTCCTTGACTAATGCACTTTGGTTGTCAATGAAGATGAAGGTGGACAATTGCTATCCAACACCCCAATCCACCAAAAGGTGTGTGACCATACATACTCCACAGTCACCACAAAAGCTGCCCTGCACTCAACTTCACAGCTCAAAGTGGCCACTATCAGGTTGAGCCATGATATACATGAATTACCAAGATGAAAGCAAAAGCCACTATTGGGCACTGTCATAATATTCAACCCTATTGAAATCAATGAAAGCATACAGCTAAATATCACCCCTTAGCATAGAATATCACCCTATTGAAATCAATAAAAGCATGCAGCTAAATATCACCCCCCTTAGCATAGAATAAGCCAAGGGACCGTCGAGTGCCTCCAATGTTTACTTTCAAAACCGTGCATAAACTTGATCAACTGGGAGATCCTGAATTGAATGTCTAGCCTCATGTTACATAGATAGATGAGGCACCCAACATCCAATTAAGAAAGTGATGCATTAAATGGTTAACCTATCCTAGAGACTTACCCTAGCACCTATCTCTGGTGATGCATAGTCTTATTGTAACCACTCTGGTTAACATCATTTTTCAAGCATGGTTACACTTCTTGTAATCTACCATTTTGTAACTGCGCGTTAAGTTTTTATTTAAAAAAAGATATATGGGATGACCAAGCTTACGGCTTGTGTAATGCCGTCGTAGAGAGCTAGATGTACATAGAGCTAGGAAGCCAATTTTGGGTCCCCAATTGTAAATGGGCAACCGACCATTGTAAAAAGTGAGCTCATGTATATAAATAATTTTATGGAATATGAAAAGGGACAATCCCATTTGTCACAATTGAGTCGTGCTCTCTCTCTCTCTCTCTCCCTCTCTCTCTCTCTCTCTCTCTCACTCTCTCACTCACTCACTCACTCTTGTGCTTATGGTGGTTTCATGCTTGTGTTTGTGAATGCTTGCTTGCTTGATTGTTGTGTATGCATGGAGTGGATGGTGTTATTCTAGCTTCTCTTCTCTTGTCCCTTCTTTTGTCTTCCTCTCAAGATCCTTCTTGCATGCACATTGGCATTGAGTGGAGGTAGAGATTTCCATAGCTCCCTTCTTCTTTTCTCATTACCTAGCTTGTGGATCTCCACTTGGGTGACACAAGTGGTGGTGGAGCCCCTAGCGGCCTCACATATAGGAGAGTTAACCCTCATTATGGTTGGCTAAATGCAAGTCTTCGAATCAACGCTTGCATGGCTTTATTCTCCGAATCAACGTTTGCATGGCTTTATTCTCTTCTTCTCTCCCTCTCTTGTGCAAAGTATTATGTTTTGGTTAACATCTTTGGCGTTGCTGCCAGGGACAAGCATTTAGCTTAGGGTCCTCCATACATTTCACTTGCTAAAGCCATCACATTGCCCGGTTGGAGTGCAAATCCATCGGTTGTTGCATGTTGTGTGTGTTTGTTTGCTTGTTATTTGATTTTGTTTACTCTTCCCATGGAGAAATGGAGATCAATGGAGCATGAGAAGCATCGAAGTCTTCATTGGATGCGGGAGACACAAGTAGGTGCTTGAAATTTGCTCTTGAGATTCATGCAATTTTTGGTTTTGTTCAACATTTATTAAGTTTTGCACAATTAGCTTAATCCTCTAATTAATCTCAATCAATTAGGTTTTCTTAGGCATTCTAGGCATCGCTTGGTAGCTAGAGACTAGCTCTAGCCTCCTATAAAAAGAAAAACCCAAAAAAAACATTTGGAAAGTACCTGAATCAGCAGAAATTTGAGGAGGAGAAGAAGCAAAACTTTCATTCTAGTGGTTTCTGAGAAGCGTACAGCCGTACCCTTCTCAGTGCCACGGCCGTGGCGACTTTGCCATGCTCGTTCCATTCTCCAGAGCATATCTTCTTGTATCTCCAGCATTAAATTATGCAAGGGGCATTTAAAAAGGAATAAATTGCATTAATTAAGCATAAAGAGAATTAAACAAGGGATATAGCTGTACTGTCAAGGAATTTTAGTGGGTGGCTGTCAGCACCTGCACCATTGAAAATCTCTTTGAACTGACAAGCATACGGCTGTACCATTTAAAGCGTACACCCGTACCATCTGAAGTGTACAACCTTTCCTTCCTTGAAGCCATGCCCGTTCCATTCCCTTGCCAGGAAGCGTACAACCGTGTCTTCTTTGCCACGTCCATTCCATTCCCTTGTCGAAAAGCATACACTCGTGTCTTCTTTGCCATGCTTGTTCCATTCCCTTGCCAAAAAGTGTACGCCCTTGTCTTCTTTGTCATGCCCATTCTTCTTCCCTTTGCCAGTTGAGAGTACGCCCGTTCCTTCATTTTCCACAAGCATATGTCCGTACCCTTCCTGTAGCCACGCACGTGTCTTCCTGAAAGCATACGCCCATGTCATCTTGCCATGCCCGTTCCATTCCCTTGCCTGGAAACGTAAGCTCGTGTCCTCATCAAAGCGTACGCCTATACCATCTTGAAAGCATACAACTGTACCATTCCCAAAAAAAAACATAGAAAGAGAGACTATCACAGGGGGGTCCAAGACTACTATTCCACACATTCATGCACTTATGCTCGAGAAAATTGATGCAAAACAACCCTCTATTTGAAAATATAAACTCTCATGATGCTCCCTTGCTCATAAGATCAAACCCATCAGTCAACACACCTTGGAGGCAAACAGTGTTAGTTTTTTATAGCACTAGTGAGAGTGAAGATCATCCCAGCACAGGACGAGTCACTCCTGACCTAGAAGTAGGAGGACCAAAGGCTCAATGCATGGATAGACCACCTGTCCTGGAGAAAGAGCCAACATCCCCTACCCATTCACAAAGAAGCCTTGCTTTGGGCTCCGGAGATTTATCCTGGGAAATGCACAGTCAGACAAGCCACATCCCAGGGATAGAGGTATGGAAAACCAACCTGAAAGAGAGCCCACGCCACCTCTAGATCCTAGAACGGTGATAGGGCAAAGTGAGAGTAACCAAACCCAGACTCATCCACCAATCTGGAGGGCCATGTCTACCATAGGAATGGCCGATTCATACCAAGCCCAGAGACTAGTACTAAATCCAAGACAAGAACCAGCTCTCCAAGAGCCCAAGATGTCCTACCAGAGAGAGAGGGCCTACCCGGCCGCGTCAAATCATCCTGGGGCACCAATGTACCAACAATACTCGCCTCTCGAGGAGTATACCCAAGATATCATGTGGGACCATATGAAGCACAATCTAATCCTCCCATGAGACAAGGACCCCTAATGGTCTATTATCCACCCGGCCCAGCTTCCCCACCTATTATTCCCCAACCAGCACCCGCCGCTCCAACCATGGCAAGGCTAACCCTTGAAATGTTAAGGATAGCTATGGAAATAGGGAGGGGGTAGCTGCCGGCATCACGCCTGCAAAACCAACCCAGCCTACACAAGGGCCCAGACAAGAGTGGAATAAACCCGTTAACATCTCTAAATCGATCACTAAGTTTGATGGGACTAGATACCCCATACCGCACTTAGAGATGTTTAATCATATCTGTGAAGCCTTCGGCCATGTGGATGTGGATGACCAAGTTAAGGTGAGTGCCTTTGGCCTCACCCTAGATGGCAAATATGGCCACCAAAGGTTTAGGTCCTTGAAGAGAGAAGATAGGGCCACCTTCAAAGCCTTGAAAGAGGCCTTCAAGGTTGGATACTCCTGTCAATGAACCAGATGGAGTCCTATTGAGTAGTTACACAATGTGAAACAAAAGGATGGTGAAACCATTCGAGACTACATCAACAGGGTAAGGTATCACCACTCCCGTTGTAGTGCCAGAGACAATTTTTCTCACAACCGAAAGGCTAATTAGGAGATTTTTGGAAGGCCTAGATGACGTACCCTTACATAATTCTTTGTGTGCCCTGGCCCATACATCCTTCGAGCAATAATGCAGGAGTGCTATGGAGTTCGAGGATAACTTCAAGAGGGAACACATTCTCGAGAACTTCAGGAGGGTACATCTGAGGCCTCATTTAAAACAACCAGCACCATATTTGAGGAAAAAAGCAAGGAGTCCACCTCGGGACAAAAGGTCAAACAGTTGGCTACATAAATGTAGAAAATGGTCCAACACTGAAGAACCAGCCAAGGCCAGGATAGAGTGGCCAACCCCATAAGAGGGAGCTAGTGTGGTGCTCGATTTGTAGAGCTAACCATACTAGCATGGAATCTCCTTATCTGCGACCCTGCCCCACCCCTCTACTTCACATACTACCAAAGATGGGGCAGTCATGAAATCACAAATTGCTATCAGCAAAGGGCTGCTCAAGCTCGAGCCCTGCCTCAAGACCTACCAACAAACCCTAGGCAACCGTTAGCCTTGCCAGCACCTACACTACATAACGCACCTCAACCAGGCCAAGAAGTGGCCCAAAGAGGAATCCCTAGGGTACCAAATATGCCCTTACTGCCTCAAGTGCTCCCACCTCAACCCCCATTACACGAGTCACCCTTGTTCATCGTACAGCTAACCTTAACGGAAATTAACTAAAATGTACCATGGTTGATAGTAACACAAGAATTATCATAGTCTAATTAAGTTTACAATGTTCACAAAAAATTCAAAGGTGTAACCAATGATTTTCTCATGTATCTATGGGATAAATATTATGTGTGTATATATGGGATACATATATAACCTATTACCTTCCCTATATTATACACATATGAGTAATATAGTGTCATAGTACATGTACACAATAAATTTGGATGCACTTATATGGTGTCATACATTTCCACATTAAAGCTTTTGTACAATTTTGCAAGTGTCATAGTGCTCATAGGTGCTTCTCTATCTTGGTCATTGAAGTTCTAGGTCACTTTAGATACACTAATCAAACAATCGATTGGCAATATGGAATTTACATTTCATGTTACCCTATATTCCCTTGAGTATGATGTCGTCTTTGGTGGAACTTGGATAAGTGAATCGTTGTATTCACTAGATGAATCCATGCAAACAGTCACCTTGAACACTCCTGTGCAGGCAATGTACAATTGCTATATGGGAGGAAGAAACCTTGAAAGAGCTAGAACTTCCAACATACCTTACTGAAAAGATCCCTAGAATTTTGGTGGGATTGGAAATTGCAAATAAAATCACCACAGCTCAAGAACAACTTTATCCAACACAAGAACACAATCTTATGACCCTCGAGCTATGGGATTTATTAGGTCACCAACACTCACGGCACATCCTACAAGGATTACCTTTACACAAGACTTAAACATGCCATGTTTGGGGTACTTTGAACATACAATGTATATTGAAACTAACCCCCTTACTTGTTGCAAGCTCTTTGTGGTTGAGTATGTGTTAGAAGCAGATTTGATTATGGGGCATAAATGGACTATTGCTGCCCAAGCACCACTGTGCTTTGCCTAGCGATAGAGTCATCATGATGGTCAATGATGAAAAGTTGACAATACCATACTGCAAGGAAGAGGATCCAACTTTAATGGATATCTATGATGTTGAGTATGTGTTAGAAGCAGATTTGATTATGGGGCATAAATGGACTATTGCTGCCCAAGCACCACTGTGCTTTGCCTAGCGATAGAGTCATCATGATGGTCAATGATGAAAAGTTGACAATACCATACTGCAAGGAAGAGGATCCAACTTTAATGGATATCTATGATGTTGAACGCAAAAGGATACAAGCCTCTTCCACAAAATCCCCTCTACACAATGACCTGCCATATCTGCGTCAATGATCGACTCCGATAAAGCATCTAGTCCTTCAACCCCATCCTCACCTACGAAGTTCGATGCCAAGACCTCGCAATCAACATCTATTCCTAAAGAAGTTCCCACATCCAAACCATCTATCTCTAACAAGGAACTCAAAGGAAAGACCCTGGAGCCTATGCATCTTCATCGACAAACCTCACCAAAGGAGATAACCACATGCTCAAAGGCCTCATCGACAAACCACTCCACAAGTGACTCTAGCCTCATCATCATCAACAATGCCCATGAGTCTCAAACCTCAGCCTCAGCGCCAACCAAAGTCAAGGAGGGCCCTAAACCTTCCACATCAATCCTAAAGAAAACTCCACCACAACAACAAACCTCACCAAAGTAGACAACCACACGCTCAAAGGCCTCATCGACAACAAACCACTCCACAAGTGACTCTAACCTCATCATCATCAACAATGCCCATGAGTCTCAAACCTGTAGCCGCAGTGCCAACCAAAGTCAAGGAGGGCCCCAAACCTTCCACATCAATCCTAAAGAAAACTCCACCACAACAACCACAATCAAGGTATCTTAATAATATCAAAATGTGGGTGGAGAAGCAGCTACTTGTAGCTCAAGGCTACTATGAAGGTGCCAATCAAATTTGGGTGCCTCGACAGTTAAAGCCTCTTCCTCAAACGTAACACTCGGAGCCAAGGAAAAAGAAAACTACTCGCAATGTCCCCTAAGCTTGCACCAAGAAGAAAGCCTCAGCACCAAACACATCGGCCACCAATTTACAATGTTCATCAAAGATGGGTGCCTATTCATGTGCTTCAAAACAAGGATACTATAATGGCAATTCCATCATATGGTTGCCAAAACCGAACAATGTGAAGAAAACCTCACCACCAACTTCAACCCCAAAAACTTCACCTAAAGTTCGACAAGAATAGAGGCCCAAGCAACGACAAGCAAATCACTCAACAACTCTCGTGCATTCAGCACCAACACAAGAGCTTGTGTGTTAAACCAAACAATCAGCAATCTTTCCTACTACCTCGACAACATCAGAGCAACAAATTCTAGAATCAATACCCACATCTGCAATGCGGAGACTTATGAGCACATCAAGGATAAAATAATAATGCCCTTGTCACCACTCTCGATGTGAGAAATAAGTGCATAAGATGCTGTTGTTTTTCAAGTCATGACCTAGATGACCCATTTAAAAATAAATAAATCAAACTCTCGGGGTCAAAACCTACAAATTCACCGAATTAGGCCATTTCACACGAAATAATCCTTCACGGCACGAATTATAGTCTCACGGCTTAAGAACCTACACTTTCACAATTTAAGCCCCATCATGGATTAAGCCATATCACACAATAGCCACTATATATTTGTTACGTTTATTGCTTAATTACTATTATTTTGGCTAAATTAATGTAGCAGCTGCTCTATGAGTACATATCCATACTCATGCACTTGAGAACATTTGCACCAAAGCCTCATCAAATTGACAACTTCCAGGTACATCTCTGGATGGGGGGGGGCATGGTGGATGAAAGCCTGCTCAATGGTACAACCCATCGCTTGGAATTTTCCTTCAAATTACAAACCTCTCCAAACGACGCCACCATCTTCACAAATCAATGATCTTCAATCCTTATTGGAGATATCTATATTACCTTGCAAATCGACATTCTTTCAATCCTCACCAACAAGTGGCTACTTCAACACACAGAGCAGTTCAATAAGAGTCTATATGACTCAATTCTTTTATTTCATGTAAATCTGCTTCATAAGAGCACTTAATATACATAAAAACATAAAAAGCACATGGGCAGGAGAAGACAGGAATAGGTCCTTCTCAACAACATTTGACAAGAATCTTGCCACACAAAGGGACATCATCAAAGGCCAAATTCTTCAAATGATGAATATCGCTTCAATGAATCAAAGCAACTGAGAATCACCATCTCGTTTCTGATGATTAAGTCTACGTTCCTCCGAATCCATCCCTCTCTTCTCTCCCATTATTAACATATCTTAGTGTCCCCACTAACACACAAAAATCACATGTAACCTTGTCGATGATTGCCGAAAACAAATTGAGCCAAAAAAAAGGGGTTCAGACAAATATAAAAATGCAATCATTCGTAAAAACCCCCACCCCCCATCCCATTAGGAATTCCCAATACACCACTAACCTCTTCATTCATTAACTAGCTTTTCTTATTTCTTCCATAGGAACAAAAACCATTGAACATCACTCAACATCAATGCCATTGACAAATCTTGTTCATTCTCCCCACACAAAGGTCTTCAACGCGATCACGAGGACGCAATAGCCATCAGGAAGCAGGGGATGTTAATCCAATTCTAGGATTAACAAGAGCTACTGCCATTATCTTACATATCAAGGAGTCACGATAGATACACTAATGGGTCATACATTCAAGATATGCAGCCATAGTGTTTAAAGCTACAACTTGGACGGGCGCCTGTAATGGTGCCACGGAGTATTTATGGCAATTCCCGCTTCAAGAGCGTGTGGCAGCAAGATAGGATGAAGTCCTAAGTGATGTACTTCATGGATATATTATGAGAGTAGTCATTGTAATAGGATTAGGCCTCTTATGAGCCTAAAGTGCCCGGCCAGCCACAATTTAAGTGAGTGTGAACACTTATGGCCATGTATATAAGTGAATTTCTCTCATAATACAAGATACTCTCCCATTGTGCAATTGAGTCTTGTGATTGCTAATCTCTCTCCCTAATGCATGCTAGTGAGTGTGTGTGAGTGAAGTGAGGTGAGAGGAGGGACGAGGACCCATAGTGCAACAACGCGGCAGTGTGACAACGCTCGTAGACCTCAAGGGTTACGAGCTTGGCCATTGAAAAGATCCTCCATGACAGTTGCGGTTCACCAGGTAATCTCTTTTTTTGGATGTGTTTCAAGGAGGGTTAGGGTGAGCCATAACAGAAACCCTCCGCTTGGGTGCGCACTAAGAGCTTCCGCTCACATGAGATATTTTGAAGGCGTCTATCACATGGGGAAGTGCCAGAATTCGCCCAGGGCTTCTCCCATTTGGCCCACAAGCTTATCGCTCAGATGATGGAATGTATGTATTGCAATGCCCAGCAGGAGTTGGCAATGGTGGTGCAGCCAACAGATGTTGCTTGCAAAGGCATAGGAGTAGCAAAGCCAGGAGGCTCTCTACAATGCCACCATTGCCAATATCAATCTCCAATAGGCCCTGGAGGACATAGAGCGCCATTGGCAAGCACCCTCTCCTCCCTTTTAAAGCTTCAAAGCTAGCTACAAGCGGCACATGAAGCAGAGCAGCGGGCCCTGCGCATGACTCTCCCTTCCCTAGGCTGCAGCACAGGACCTCCGCCAAAGGGCAGCCCAAGCCGAAGAAACCCTCACCAAAACCAACCACAACTTCCAGCACTACCGTGAGGTCACATAGGAGGCCCTCCATCAAAAAATCTCCCAACTAGAAGCCGCTAAAACACAGGCAGCAGCCCAACACCCACCCATCCCCTCTGGCCCTGTCCCCCCAACGCGGTCGAAAGAAAGGTTGATGGGCTGATGGACACCACCACGGAACTCCCACTCCTGGCCATTCCCCCCCAGAACCCATCACAAACCCTTGAGCTCAATTTCCAAACCATACGCCTTAACCTACTACAACATGACATATTTATCAATGAACCCCTCTCCCAAGCCACCTTTTCTTATGTACTAACCAAACTCCCATACCATAGCATCTCCATCCTAGCCACCCTCTTCTTTCAGCAGGGGGACAACTCTCTTTCGCCCACTCCACCATCTTTTTTGACCTCCATGTCCATCCTCTCCAAGCAAACATTCTGAACTAGGCCCATCTCCTTCCCTCTACGGCTACCAGCATACTGAGACACTGAATCCATAGACCTCGCCATCCCCAATGGGCTATACCCTTACCCTTACTTCTCCCCCAAAACTATAGAGGGCCTTTGATTCCTACACTACACAAGTTGGGAAATCGTGTATGCAGCCGACAAATCCCTGCGACGCTATGAGCTCCTGCCGTACTACTTAGCAAATGGCATCCTCATCTTGTACCAACGTTGCCATCTATAGATAGAGGTCATCCAGGCCACCAGAATAATGCAATTTGACTCGCATGTGGCACCATGGATTTCACTCTCGAAGAATCCACCAATGCTAAGGCTTTCTTCCACTCCAAAAGCCCCAAAAACACCTCCTCGGATATGAAGACAACAAGGACAGCAGGTTGCGAAGCCCCAAGCACCCACCCTCCTCAGCTACCCCCACCTTCATCTCCCCCCTCCACCTAGCTCCTCTCACCCCACCAACACAAGCACCCAACCACCCCCACCCCCACCCCCACCCAGCACCACCACATTCCCTCTCTTCCCCTTACAGCCCTCTACACCCCCTCATCTCCTCACTCCACCTCCCTCGCCTACCACTTTAACTCTCAACTTAGGCCTACCCAAATCCATAACAGATTTACCCTCGACATTGGCCAGGCCTCCCCCATTCCTTACTGCAAGCCTTGCCATGATTGCCTCATCATCGGCCACCCCTCCACCTTCGTCTCACAACCACCACCTCCCCCCAACCCTTGGAAGAAGGGGAAATCCCCCCACCACCACCGTGAGAGTAAGAATAGATTAACCATCCACTGAACCCTCTCAATTGGTGCCATCCATTAGATCGCACAGAGTTTGAGCATGCCATATGAATCCTACTCAGTCAACAACTCCAGGAGGCTCCCATCACCAGGGTAACCGACTGCATTGACCTCCACATCATCCTGCGACCCTACCTCGATGCCAAGCATCGGCTGGAAGCGCGAGCACCCCCCTCATCAACACAGCGGCTACCACAAGCCCCTCACTGTTGTTCTCCCCATCACGTTTGAACTCATGGGCGAGTAGCCACCAGCCTAGCATCGTCTCTTCCTCCTCAAACCATACATATGGAACCAGTACTGCAAGGCATCGCGAGACAGCTCCGGATCAATCCCAAATATCTATCGATCCACGCCATTGGGCTTAGAAAATCTTTCACAAGGAGTAGGCCAAGAACCCTAAACTTCTTTACAACTTCCCATTGTTCACTCCTCCGATGCCACAGAATCCTTACATGGAAGAAACAATGCTCAAGTGCCTCCATGACTTCATTAGAAGATACGAGCAGGTGCCAGATCTCGTCGTCATCGCCAACATCCAGTTCTTCTACCACATCATAACTCTCTTGGAGACCTTCCCAGATTGGCGCCATTACCATGAACGCAATCAAGTCTTGGCCTTTGACGTCAACAAAGACCCAACGCTAAAGCAACTTTTTGGCTACTACGAGCACATCCGGTGGATGCTTGCCTGGCGTCTCCAAACAGAAGATATGATGGAGAAAAACTTTTAGACGAGTTACAAGGTTTTCCATCAAGCCTCCCACTTCCCACCTCGCAATGCGACTTCGTCCACATGTACTCGATCAAGTACTGTTAGATCCCTTGCCAATTTCGAGGACGGACCTGAATTAGGGAGGGGAGTATGTTGACCACTCTGGTTAACACCATTTTTCAAGTGTGGTTACACTTCTTGTTGTAATCTACCATTTTGTAACCTCACTAAGCACTTATTGAAAAAAGATATATGGGATGACCGAGCTTACGGCTTGTGTAATGTCGGTCGTAGAGTGAGCTAGATGTACATAGAGCTAGGAAGCCAATTTTGGACCACCAATTATAAATAGGAGCCGGCCATTGTAAAAAGTGAGCTTATGTATAAAAAATGATTTTATGGAATATGAAAAGGGAAAATCCCATTTGTCACAATTGAGTCTCGCTCTCTCTCTCTCACTCACTCACTCTCTTGTGCTTATGATTGCACGCTTGTGTTTGTGAATGCTTGCTTTCTTGATTGTTGTGTATGCATGGAGTGGATGGTGTTAGTCTAGCTTCTCTTCTCTTCTCTTCTCCCTTCTCTTGTCTTCCTCTTAAGATCCCTCTTGCATGCACATTGGCATTGAGTGGAGGTAGAGCTTTACATAGCTCCCTTCTTCTTTGCTCATTACCTAGCTTGTGGATCGCCATTTGGGTGACACAAGTGG
Source organism: Cibotium barometz (assembly GCF_041138505.1). NCBI lineage: Eukaryota > Viridiplantae > Streptophyta > Polypodiopsida > Cyatheales > Cibotiaceae > Cibotium > Cibotium barometz. The sequence goes on from NC_141061.1 coordinate 28,606,589, forward strand.
TGGTGGAGTGAGCCCCTAGTGGCCTCACATAGGGGAGTTAACCCTAATTAGGGTTGGCTAAATGCAAGTCTCCAAATTGACCCTTGCATGGCTTCATTCTCTTCTTCTCTCCCACTCTTATGCAAGGTAGTATGTTTTGGTTAATACTTATAGTCTTCAAGACCGTGGATGCAAAATCCTAGTATGAATGTGGCAAAGTTGTGATTGAGAACAGTATACACCAATAAATTATCCAAATAGGCCTCATCAATATGCAAGCTTCTCCCTCAGATCTTTAATCCTTGTGAGAAACTCATCCATTAAATCTATGTCATTCATATGCTCGGACTCTAACTTCTTGCATAGCATGTGCCTCACAGAGAGAGTGCCACCAATGCATGTGCGTGTGCATCCCTACCATCCTACTTGGCTTGATCTATAATGGAAGGTGCAGAGGCATTTGCCACCACGGTTACATTTCAAAAGTACCTATACTATTATGTGCTAGCAACAAGATAGGGAATGCCTCAATGCCAATAACAACATTCCAAAAGCCCTTTGTGGCCAGACCAATACACATGGTGCATCATATAGGACCACAGCAGGTCATTGGGTCCCTTCAAGCTTATACTCGGGCGAAAAGCATCCCAAATACATCAAAGCCTACCATTTCAGCCTCCTGCAAATAACTAATCTCTTATACATAATCCAAATATCCCAACTACCCAAAGATATTGTCTCAATACCTGTTGAATGCAACTAAGATGGCTACCAGTAAATCACTGTGGTAAAGGAAACCTACAAAGTGTATGAAAAATGGCATAGTGTAGAGTGTAGAAACATTACTAGTAGGAATGTAAAAATCGATAAACGATGTTGTTGAAGCTTTGATGTAGAGCTTGAAGATGCCCTGTCTCACCATCATCAATGATGATAGCCCTGTTTGCACAAAAAATACTACTACAGTGTAGAAAACCCAAAACCGAACAAAGATAATTCAAACAAACACTCCCCTAGATGAAGCCTTACAGCATGTGAGCAAGCCCCAAAATGCACTTGAAATGCCTCGAAACACGTAAAAATTTTGTTAACATAGTTAACCTAACCCTATAGGGTATACCTTCTCCACCTAAGAGGATAGCTCAATCTGAGAGCAACTTAAGAAGAAGATGACAAGGGGATGCGAACCAAGAGAACTTGCTCTGATACCAATTATTGGAGTGGAGATCAAGGTAGCAACACACGCATAGATGTAGCAAGCAAGGAGAGATAGATGGAAAAAGCACAAAAATCAAAGTAGATTGATAATAATGAGTGAAGTACAAGTGAACTGACATGATAAGGCCACTTCCTCACACACATAAGAGTGCGTATATATGCTCAGGGGGAAAATCCACTAAAGAGGGAAAAGTGCCCCGGTCCATTATTATCCTACGTCCACACATTGCTGCCATATAAACGGCTACAGGTACATGGTCCTATTGGTAGTTTTGCTAAAGACACATATTACTCCTTTATTTAGTGCAATATTGGGAAGGCCATGTCTCAAGCCAACAATGGTGACCTATGATTGGGGAAAGATACACTTAAACTGTAGAATAGAAAAAGGGAAATAAAGGTGACCCACAGTATCAAAGCCAATTTTTAGCCCATTTTTGCCACTAATATTCTACACTAAAGAGTAGAAAAAGATATGATCATACGATGTATGATCAAGCTATGAAGCAATGGTGCCCATATCTACACCTTAGATGGGCAATGCCTCGTTTCGATGGTGATTCCCACTCCAAAAGCATGTGGCAACAAGTCCCTGATGAGATACTTATGGATACTTTGGTGCTTGAGTTGTGAGACTAGTAGTCGAGCAAGATGTTATGCAATATTTTATGAATAAGTTAATCAAGGTTCATGGATCCACCTTTCTTAGTGGGATAAAAAAAGAGCCATAATATATTGATGATACATGATGTGAATATAAAGTTATATAGTTACTATACTTTGTATTTCATCTTATTCTTGAAATGAGTAGTTCTTTACAAAGTCTACAAAATCTTCATTAATTATGTCATATCCTCTTGCGAAGTGCTGTTGTATAGAAGAAAGACAAGCAAAAGCTTCATTAATTATGTTTTATAACCTGATGCTGGTGTTGTTTCATAATGACCAAATGTTGAAGTCAAAACCATCGTTGTCAAAATTCTTAAAGTAGTTCTAATTGAATCTAGTACGATTGCTTGAGGAAAGCTTGCTTGGAGAGAGGGAAAAAATTCCTTGCATTTAATTTTATGCTTCTTGTGTATGCACTTTTTTTAAATTCTCTCTCTCTCTCTCTCTCTCTCTCTCTCTCTCTCTCTCTCTCTCTCTCTCTCTCTCTCTCTCTCTCTCTCTCTATGGACATAGGGCTAGCTTCAATACAAAGTACAAACTAATAACTTTTTTATATCTTGCTATGTAGAAATTCAGACACCTTGATAATTAGCAAACTAAGCATTGATCTAAATTTTGAAGACAAGTATCTATCTCCATACACTCTCAAACACACATCACAACTCATGAAACTACTTGCCAAAACCCAATAAAATTAACACTTTATTGTAGCAATAAACATTAACGTCCTTGAGCTTTTAAATATACCAATGCTTTAATTTCTTAAAAGTCGTTACTCTACCACAAACCTCATGTATAGTTCTATACATAAAAGTTAATGGAACATGTGCCATAATTATAGCTACCTTAGGAGCCCTATAGTTATCCTTACCAACTTCTACCTTGATTTTTAAACCCAACGACATTCCTCATAACAAAGAAATTGGGTTACTTAGAATTACGTGGTTGCTTGAATTGCCTTTGCTGGTTAATTTCAATTAACAAAGAATGTTAGATACAAGTTGAAAATTATATGGCCTATAAGCAACTTAATTTAGTAGTTTCTATCACGTTTTGAGAGCTTATTCTACAATAATATTATCTTAATTAAATTAAGTGTGTCTTTAAAAAGGTAGATATTTACATGACTCTATCAAAATGTTGTAAACAAAAAAGTGAAAATAAACTTTATAGATACATATAACACCGAGTGAATGTGTTTAACCTATGTAATAATGAATGGATGATGTCGTCATGTTCTCCAATACCTAGATCATACGGAAAAACTTAAATTTTTTGAAGATTGCAACCAAATGCTTAAAACAAAGTTGGATGGAAGCAAACAAGGAATGCTATATAGAAAATTACTAGAAGGGTCAAAACAGGTTGTTGAGAGCACTATAGTGACTTTATCGAAATGTGTACATGGCTTTTTATAAAATTAGCATGCTAGAATCAATTGTAAATAAAGGGCCCTTGTGGATCCAAAGGAGATTTTTATTTAAAAAAAATCAAACAAAAATCAAACCACTAGCTAAAATGCCAAATCACTTGGCATTGAAATAAAGGAGAAAACAAGGCTCAAAGGAGAGGAAACTTAAATGGCTTGCTATCATGATTTTTTAAGAACAAGACTCATATCTAGATTTAAAGAGCTCGCCCAAAGTTCTACAATGGAACCTTTTGCCACCCCAATGGTACAAAACTTAAAGTGCTCCTCCGTACTCAAATCAGGTGCTCAAATAAGAAAAGAAAAAAAAAAGAGAGAAAACACGGCTCAAAGGAGAGGAAACTCAAATGGCTTGCTATAATCATTGATGAGGTTTTTTTTCAAGTGTCATAACCTTTTGTATGTCAATGGGTTTCTAAGTAAGCTATTACATAAGCCAAGAAAATGTCCATGAGGGTATTTTCAAAACTTTGTTGCCTACCTAAAATATGCAGCATCATAAACAATCTCCAACATTTGGTTTGAAAAAGGACATAGTTGTGGATTTTCCATTGAATTAAAAAATGTGTGCAATGTCTTGAACAAATAAAATCTTGTCTCTATATTAATGATTAACAAACATGCATGCTCAAGTAGTGTATGGTAATTGTAATAGTCAAACTAAATATTGTTGTTTAATGACTAATTTACTTAACATAAATTTTAAGTTTAAAATGTGTAGATTAACTTAGCAACAAATATCCTTTTATAGTGTAATCAAGGATGCAAAATCTATGCCTCACAATTTAACATCATCACAAACCAATTATTAATACACCCTACTAGAAAAAAACAAAAAAAACAACTGACATATCTCTTGTACTAACCTACATGACTATTTGCTTAAACTAGATTTTTACAATGACACAACATGGATCCTTTGTACACAACATGGAGAACCTTACTTTTAACAATGAAAACCAAGCAAATACTTTTCAAAAGGATAACATAAAGTGGTTTAATATTTAACCCAAAAAACCTATAATTTTATTTAGAAAGCTTACTAACAAGAGTGATTTGAAAGTTTCAAAACGAGATTACTTTGTTTTCCTATATTACAAAAGTGTGCAATTTAGTTGCCATTAAGACAGATTTGAACCTAGCACCTCCTCTTTGGGAGGCATGAGTGAGGCAACCATGTAAGGGTGCAACTTAAATAGTTGCATGAGGGTAGAGAAAATAGATTTGAGGTCCAAAGAATTGGAGAGGAAAGGTAAATGAAATTGAGGTTTTTTTTAATCTCTAACATTAGGTAGCCTGACCTATTGCAATAGTGGACCCACTTACTTGGGTTGAAGAAAAAAGAAAAATAGAGAATTGCATAATTAAACAAAACGCCTTTGTGTATCATGAAGGTATGTACATGTAGACGATTAGCTTGATGTCTTATTGTGAATATGTAGGCCTTGAGATTAGAACCTACTTTTTTAAGGTTCACTTTTAAAGTTAGGGGACATATCATCTAGATTTTAGATAAATTAAGCGAACCTTAGAGTCGTAAAAAATTAGCCTTAAACTAGTTTTAGGTATACTTGGCTGAACGAGCCTTGCTAATTTAGCTAGCTTGCCATGTGAGTGCTAGTTACAACTAGCTGTACAAAAATTTTTGTCCAGCTTTAGGACAATCCCAACATGCTAATGCTACAAGGCTACCATAGCCTTAGTTTTAAGTGTACTGTACGGCCATTAGTCCAGATAATGTCCATTAATCTTAACCTTAGTTTCAGGTGTACTGAACGACCATTAGTCCAGATAATGTCCATTAATCTTAACGGACAATTCTATGAAAAAATGTGATGGGACGTGATTTTCTTTAACCTTCTTCTGCAATCAATGCAAATCAGATTTGATTAACGATAGTCAACACTAGTGGCTTCTGAAGTACATGTCTAGTATGTTGCCACAGGAACCAATAAAACACTTCACTTCTTGTATTCTATTAATGCACGAATGCATAGTGCCTCACACAGTGCCTATTTCTTCGACACCCTTCGTTAGGCTGCGAGCTTTTGGAGGTGACCTTAATACCGTTCAATGAAGCTTCAATCATGCACTGTATGCCTACTTTCAGGTTGCAAATATACAATCAATTGTCATGACACCTTGCGATCATGTATAGTAGCCCCTTCTTCTTAGTTCAGATGCATCCTAGCCTTCATTGCCAAGTCCAAAACAATGCCATGCATTCTCTGTTGCCCTTCTATAACTATAAATAAGGTACAGCAAGAGCATCTGGCCTATTGAGACCACATCACAAAGGCCCCTCAGATAGCATTTTTTATTTCATGAAACTATAGTGGTTGGCCTGCATTACGAAGAATCAAGGAGCTACTATAAAAACAGGAAAAATAAAACAAGCTGCATATCAACAAGCTAAAGAGTGCCCCAACCATTTTTTCAAAAACTAACAGAGAAGGACCAGGTCAACAGTTCCCATGCAACAGCTTCATGCCTACTAGCCTGGCCTTCAGAATGAGGCATAATCTGTTAGCTACAGATCATCAACAGGTAAAAAGCTTGGTAACCTTGGAACATAAACCAAGAAGGGTCACACACACATCACAGCATGTTTAAGATTTTTTGTGAAGTATCACTATGATCCCACCACGGTGCCAAGCTTTTTGCAGGTTTAACATAAGACACCTCCAAAGTCAACACTGCCGTCACAAAATTGAGCAGCACAAACATAGCCTACTCTAAACTACTGTTTAACACACACCATAAAAGTGCTACAACACAAATTATCAGAGTCTTGAAACAGAGCAATGGCACAATATACATATTCAGAAGGCCGAAGAACACCAAACTCTCTGGCAGACTCTCTTGCAGAATACCATTACAAGGCCTCTTCATACCTCGAGCCCACATCCTTCCAATTCACCACCTTCCATATGTTCTTCAGATAGTCTGGGCGAACATTCTTGTACTGTTAACAAAAGAGTCCTCATGAGAAAAAGCACAACATAACCCCATGAAACACTCAGCTGAAAGGTGTAATAATGCATTTAAGACTTCAAACCTCTACCTGTAGGTAATATGCATGTTCCCACACATCAATTCCCAATAATGGGACTAAACCTTTGGTAATCAAAGGATCCTGCAACAACAAAACAACCACCAGTTCCCACCTATGAGACACATCCTCCTTTCAAAATTGGGCAGATTGAACTGGGATAGCAGGTTTAAAAAATACTTGATTGGCTGTGGTCTCCACAACAAGGCGCTTGAGCTCCTTATGCAGTCCAAGCCACTGTCAACCAGGAGGAATTCTATGACATGGAACTGTTCCAAAAAGAGAAAGACAGACAGAGACAGAGACAGAGACAGACAGAAACACACACACACACACACACACACACACACACACACACACACACACAGAGAGAGAGAGAGAGAGAGAGAGAGAGGTACATACCACCCATCCAGACCCCTGGACAGCAGCACCTGCTGAGTTCATCCTTGCCACTAGATTGTCTAAAGAGCCAAATTGAGATGCAATTTCAGCTGCTAGAGGACCTTTGGGATCCTCACCCCCTCCTTGCTGGGTAAAGAATTGAAATTGATACATCACACTTCAGATTCAGCACCACAACATTCATACAAAGCAAGTATGGCATTGAGCATAGTCAGATAAATATATTATGATTAAATTGTAGCGATGAATATACAAATAATGAGTAAATAAATACCTGCTATACCTGTATGCTATCATACAATAAACCAAAATACATACACTATATATATGCGACCTATGACATTGCCCAGGTGGAGCAACATATATGCTGTACAGACATCGTGTTGTGATACAATATACACATACATGCACACATAAAACAGATTAGAATACACATACATCACACGGAAATATGGTTCAAGCATAAACATACACACATTACACATACAATAAATGAGCATACAATACATACACAAAATGCATACACGTATAACTAAGCATTGACATGCATACATTACATGCACAAACGACGATAAGAAACCACATACTTACATGTGAATTTATACAATTAACATTCATACAGTACATACATACACATAAGATGAGCTTACAAATATTTACTTGCACACATATATCACAGGCATAAACACGCCTACATTACATGCATGCACATACAGTAGATATGCACAAGGTCCTTACCAGCATACATGCACGACGCACATACAAATTTACAATACACATGCATGAGAACCTGATAAGGTCGTGAAGCATGGTCTGGATAAAAATACAGTCTCGCACATACCAAAGACAGAGACAACTTACACTTTGTGGAGCTAGGTTCTTCCAGAAGATTGTATGGTTAATGTGACCTTCAAGGACAAAAACAAAATGTGACGTATTTTTAATCCTTTACTGAGAATATTGAATCGTACACGGAAAAAAAAAACCCAGAAATCAAATCATATACTGAAGAAAAACCCAGAATTTTGTTTTTTTTAATCCAAAGATTAGATCATATATACTGATCTCCACCATTGGGGCAAAAAATTACATCATATCCTAAAGAAAAAAGCAAGAATTAAATGGTACATACTGACCTCCACCATTGAAATTGAGGGCACTCTGAAGGGCAACAATGGACTGGGGATCCTTGGCACCATGAAGCTTCTCGAGAGCGGAGTTGAAGTTGGTAACGTAGGTCTTGTGGTGCTTGCTGTGGTGGAGCTCCATGATCTGGCCACTGATGTACGGCTCCAGGGCCCCATAGTCATACGAGAGGTCCGGCAGAGAGTAAGTCTGGAAGCTCCGTTGCTGCAACCATGCCGGCGAGCAAACTCGAAAAGTCATACCGAGCTTTTTCGCAGAGGTCCTCGCCATGGATGCCGCCATAGCCGCAAAACGCTTGAAAACGTCTGCTTCTTTCTTCTCGCGTCTGCGAAAACCCTAACCACAAGCAGCACAGGAACAGTAAATGTCTCTAACCCTAGCCATTCCACTATAGTACGAGCTTTGCATCGCCGCACAAAATTTACATCACCTTGATCTTCCTAATCCTTTGCTTAAGACACGCAATTTGTTCACTAGAATAGAAATATTTGCATTGTTACCAGCAGTGCTGTAGAGCAATCCTTTGCTTAAGACAAGCAATTTGTTCACTAGCATAGAAATATTTGCATTGTTACCAGCAGTGCTGTAGAGCAATTCGGGTAACGTCTCGTGATCGAGTCTTACTTCTAGCTCTCATCGGTAAGGACGCAATTTGTTCACTAGAATAGAAATATTTGCATTGTTACCAGCAGTGCTATAGAGCAATTGGGGTAAGGTCTCGTGATCGAGTCTTACTTCTAGCTCTCATTGGTACAAATAAAAATCTCATATTACAATATATATATATATATATATATATATATATATATATATATATATGTATATATTTGCATTGTTTATATGATACACATATTAGGTTATGTAAGCTTGACCACGAGTCTTGTGCCTAATACGACGTTCCCCTCGATGTGGGTGCACCAGCTCATATTTCATGTCCTCACTTCGCTATCACACCAAAATGCTCCTTTGCTAAGGGGGTGAAGATAGAGATGGAGGAAAAAAGGGAATGTCTTTCTTTATGGTGGCTCTCTCTCATAAACCGTTGGGGGGGAGAAGAAGCTAAGGAGAGGAAGCAACCTACCAGAAAACCTAAAGCAAGCAACCATCTAGAAATGGAAGAAAAAAGAGAATGTCCTGGTTCTCTCTCACAACTAGCTCACAACTAGCAGAGAATAAGAAGCTAATGAGAGGAAGCAACCTATAAGCAAACCTAAAGCAAGCAAGCATGCAAGAATCCAATAGCACACATGCAAGAAAGAGTAGAGTAGAGAAGATCTTATAAGTTACAAGGGAATGAATGTGTATTTCTTAGTGTCAAAATTAACTTGCAAGAGTAGAGAAGAGCTTGCAAGTTGCAAGGGAATGAATGTGTATTGCTTAGTGTCAAAATTGACTTATATACAAGTGACTAGTTTTCACATTATGTTGACCAAACAAAAAAATGATTTGGCCACTATTACTAATCTTAAGCAAGTATGCACACAAAGTTCTAGACTTCCCCCATTTGACATTAATCTCAGGACAAGGTCAAGTTATATGTCCCAGCGCTATCTTACAAAAGATAAGACCTCTCCTATTTGACATTAAGTTGAGGATAAGGTCACTTGATATGTTCCAGCGCCGTCTTACAAAAGATAAGATGGAAAAGTGCCTCATGGTAGGTTAGGCGGTTGTTGATACCATGTTAACCTACGAAGAGGAGCACTCACACTATGCTTATACATGCTCATCTTAGTGTAGAGATACATCTTTGGTTTTACAAAACTATAGAGCTAGAACGTTTTTGTGTGCCCTAGAGTTGAATAATTTAGTCAGATGCTTTTTACTCTATATCTGACACTACCACACGTAGAGTTGGATAATTCAACTATGGTTTCTTTTTACCCTAGAGCTGGACAATTCAATCATGGAAGATTTTGAAAAGCTGGAGGAGTAATTTTTTGGCACTAGGTAGTAAGAGCATCCACCAAAGGTACCCACAAGTGCGACAACCAACCTATCAAGGGTTGTAACCTTGAGACTTTCCACCATGAGCTACAACAACAAGAGGAAGACAAGTTGGTAATTTTTTTGCACCAAGTCTTGAAATTTTTAATTTAATCATTTTTTTTTCTATATGGAACCACAACTTGCCATGTGCATAGCTTGGGGGGTTGTATAATCCACTGGTGAATTTTTATACAAAACAAAAGCATCCAAGTGTCCCAACCAAAGGTTGCCATCTGGTGACCTACTTTTTTAAGACTTATTTTTTGCATAAAATTCATTGGTGGCTTGTACACCCCTTGGCATACACACACCTAAAGTTTTGCATTCTCAAAAACATATATACTTTTAATTGTTTGTGCTATTGTATAGGGTTAGATGTACTGAGGAGTGGTTCACGCCTTTCAAGCCAGCGGTCCCACAGTGGATGGGAGCCTTAACATAGTTGGAGATCCTGATTGCTGTCAGAGCTTGCACTGAGGATGGTAGATGCCTCTACTATGAGATCCAGGATGAGGGCAGACTTCAGAGAGTGGAGGCAGAGTCGCCTTTGGTTTGCAGAGTGCATCTTTCAGAGGATACGGGTAGTGGGCCGCCGCTTCCCGGAAGTGGCATATTGATCCAGACCCTGCAGATGTGGACTCTCATTGGCGCATATGGGCATATGTTACGCGCCCCTTGGCCCGGCTCCCCAGTGGGACCCTAGCGAGTACGAGTGGCATGATCCTTATGCGTCCTCCGAGGCCACAGAGATTACCTTTTTCCAGTACACTGTTCGGTTGGGGAGGCATATTTTGACTGCGAGGAGGATGGTCTCTCCAGCTGCATCGGAGCATTGGCGGCTATAGGGACTTTCACAAGAGTTCCTGGAGGATTTTTGAACCAAGCTCTGGGCTAGTCGATAGGCACGCAGGATCTCGACTTTCCAGTGGGGTTGGTTGCCCACTGGGGCTCTGCAGTTGGCACCTGGCTTGTCTATAGTGGTCTTTCGGCGGCTTCTGGCGGCCTGTGTCCGATGCAGTCACCCATTGGAGAAACAGAGACACTGCCTATGGGACTGTCCACATGCGCAACAGATTTGGCTGAGGATGCTGCGCATTTTGGCCCCCTCTCTCCAGAGGGCATGTATACGTGGGGTGCCGCTGCTTGGTCGACTTCGTCAAGGGGCCTGCTCTAGGATACGAGACGCAGCAGGACAGCCAAGCCATCAGATTCATTAGGGGCCAGCCTCGCCTTGTTCCTTCATCGGATTTCTTGTCCGCCGGCGCGACTGGATACAGGAGACGGATCTACGATGGGAGCTCCTCAGCAGCCTCACATCTGGTTCACCTGGAGAGCCCGGTGTTTCAGGGCCTTTGAGGGGAGACTGGAGCCACCAGCAGAGACTATTCGAGGGATTTGTTGGCAGGAGTTGATCCACACCCTGCGAGGACAGTATGACCGCATCCGGGGGCGACTCGGATGCGGCGATCTTGCGGTACGCCAGGCCTTTCACACCACTTGGTGCAGCGGCCCCTTCTATACACTACACGCGGGTATTCCCCGCTGGCATTACAGGCCACTGTTTGGCTTTCCCCCCCTCCTATTGTATGATATAGCCTCTCAGTTATTTGTACTGATATTTGTACCTTTTTGCACCTAGGGAGAGTCTCCCTAGCTGCCTTGATTGGATCTTTGCTCTACCTTCTTATGAGCAGGAGAGCTTTTTTGTAGCCCAGCGGGCGTTTTTTTTATATAACTAATGAAAGGATCTTTTCTCGAAAAAAAAGGGTTAGATGTACTTAGTGTTTGGTGACATGGATGGTGTTTGGTGATGTGAATAGGCTTTTGTAGCATATATACTTTTAACTAGTTGTGCTATCCTATTGGGTCGAAATGTACTTAGTGTTTGGTGATGTAGATAGGCTTGTACTTAGTGCCTGTGGTGATGTGGATGGGCTTGTCCTTACTATCTAGTGATGTGTATGGGCTTGTACTAACATTTTCTATCTACTTTATGGTTATACCTTATGCTTCACAAGATCTGCTCTCCTAATGGATCTAAAAGCTTCATGAAGTTGAAGGTACTTACTAAATTTGAGGACATTTCCAACAAAGTCCGGCTTGGAGAAAGTTGTCCTCATAAATTGTAACAAAATAATTTATCTATTCTCAGATAAGTGTGGCAGTGCCTTGGTGGTAATATAGGTGGGATTGTGGATCCTTTGCTAGTTGTTGCAAGTTTTACATAGCATGTATTGCATTTCAAACATTACAATAATACACATTTAACACCAAGCATCACATTATGATGTAATGATTTATAAGCATAGGATCAATTATAATACACAATATTTAGTGAATAAATAATAGTACAAGATTAACAAAGAAAATTAATATAATTATCACCAAGACTCAAGATTACCATAGTTAAAATAAAAAATTATAACAAAAACACTTTGTATTTATTAAGAAAACTTTAATTACATCAAGAGTATCTAATGTGACACGTGTGAGGATCTGTATATAATGCGTCAATATGTTCATTGGAAGCATCGAGAGGGTATTGCCCAACAAACTTAGTCTAGAAGCTCACAAACATCAGTGTCAACAAGCGTGCATGAACACTCTTCCAACAAAGAGTCGTCATCGTGTACTTTAAATTTTTTATTCCTTCAAAAAATAATCATCTTCATAGGCTATTCTCTAACTTTTGAAATAAAAACTTTATATATATATATATATATATATATATATATATATAAAGAAGATTTAAATTACAAAACGGCCATGGGAAGCTTCCCTTGGGCCCAACCAAGCCCCACAACACCTGGCTTCACAGAAACCACCCCCGCCAACCCCACAGGAACCAGCCAAGTGGCCTACCAGGTGTCCAATTCACAGAGATGGGTGTGTTGATCACACCCCATAGGGAGTGAATATCACACACACCAAAAAGGCCAAAGGCTTAGGGCACAAGGTGCATAGGAGATTTGAACCCGTGGCCAAAAGAGTGAAGGGCTTTAAGCCCCATCCACCACTACCCAAGCTCTCGCATGTTTGCTAAGCCTTTTGTTGCTGAGGTTCAAAATGGGACGTCGCACATTATTTTCTTTTCTTGCAACACAGTCATGCCAACTTGCCATGTTGATCCTTCACATGGAGGTTGACGACGATGTGATCTCCCCATGCACCACATACATTGTTTAAACATTGTCTTTCATGTAGATACATCGTAAAATGAGTAAGATAAAGCATTCAAAATCTTGTGTTGTTTATTAAAAAACTTCTCTTCTTCTCTCTTACAAAGGCCCAAACCCTTAGGAAAAGCTTCCAAAGCTTATTTAAAAAAACTATCTTATATCCCATGAAGTCCATGCTTTATCTCCCAAATTATATCATCTTACTATAAGGTTTTTTATGGCCTTAAAAGCTTTAGCCATCTTTAGTTTTCTTAAAAGCTATTTAAAAAAAACTTCTAAAGCTAGTTCCAAAATCTAAGGCTCATAACCCTTGTTCCTACACATTTCCTTCTCACCAAAGCTTACAAAAAAAAAGGACTAAACTCCCACTAAGAGAATGCCAAAAACAAGGATGACAAACAAGACACTAAGCACGAAAGCCATCAGATCGAGAAAAAAGATAAGTTTCCAACACAGGATGAGATCCAAAAAGGCCCGAACAAATGAACCAAGGCTAACATGATGAATCTGAATTAAAATAACAAAGTCGTTGTAGATAAATATGGGTGCACACACACATGGTTATGGCCGAATCTACATCAAAAACCCAATCAAAAAAATTCCTATCACATTTTGCAAGAGTCATCATCATTGCTACTCCACATCCTCTAGGATAGATGACAAAGGGTCATTTGTTGCTCACTAGCAAAGGCCAAAGGACCATCATAAGCTACATCATCATAATAAGAGAATTCTTTCAACCAGTGGATCATCAAATAGTTCACTATGATGCACAAGCCACTCGAACAACTAATCTTGAACCTCTTTGTTACCTCCAACCTTATGTGTAACCTCTCGAGTATCCTCGTCGAGCTCTTGGCCTATATATAAGCAAACAAGAGTGTGCGTACCCCCCAAAGTATCCATAGTAACACTGTCAAAGTAGAGAGACAGTTATCAAACCCATGATCCATAAACCCTTGCGTAACCTCAGCTGCATGTGTGATATGAGCAAGGAAATCTCAAATGATGATACGCTAATCTTCCTCAACAATGTTAGCCCCAAGAAACTGATCTATATCTTTAATTGGTGAACAGAACTCCCAAATTCTCAAGAGTAGACAAACCATCATAAGCATCATCCTCCTCATCAAATAAATAGAGTAAACCATCATATGCTTCATCTGCACACCAACTTGATCAAACTCTTTGCTCAATGGGTCTTCACGTAATCCATTGCCAAAGAGAGAAGAGTATCCTCCTCAAGCACATCAATGGAAACTTTAGGAAGAGGAGACTTCTCTTCTTCATCCGCCTCTTTAGTTATGCCACCATCAATACCACACCCAAGCTCAAAGTGCACCAATTGAATAAAATCTTCATCTATAACAAGGTCCATAGGAGCATCTATACCCATATCCATGTGAAAAAAAAACATCAATGAAACTATAACCTTTTCAAGAGAATCCAAGAATTTGTCAATCACATTCTCATCGTCATTCCTCAAGGTGTGTCCCACAAAATCATAGTCTTCAAGCATCCCATCCACACAATCTACATCCAACATGGCCTCCAAGGAAAAAGCCTCACATGCCACCAAGCTCTCAAAGATATCAGAACATACCACTAGAAGTGGATGCACCTCCTCTTGAAACTCACTCTGCTCTTGTCACACACAAGGCTCCTCCTTGTGTCGTGACTCTTAGATAGTATCAATAGCCCTTCATAGACCCCAAATCTTAGTTTGCATAACCCCCCTTAGCTATACACAATGTTCTTCAATCTTGGCCATTGAATTAGCATCCTTTTTCAACTTCCAATATTCATGACATAATTTGGCATACAATTGCTTGGCACACAAAAGACCAATCGTTGGCATACCTCATTCGGTATTAGTCAAACATACCAATTTTAGATGTAAACATACAGGATGAAACAACTTTCCCGTTCTTCAATTAGACACTTATATAGAATCATCGTATCTCTCTACTTCCATAAGAACCATCATATATCATCATCACATGGATACATCTGGAACAATACAAGAACAAGATTCCAGCCATAATCATACACCGAACACCAACAAGAACTAGTAATAGAGTCGACAATCCACATCGAAGAGAGAGGCTTCCATGTTCATGGCACCAAAAATGTGATGCATTTGTGTATTTGTATATAATGTGTCAATGTGTTTGTTGGAAGTGTCAAGAGGGTTTGCCCAACTAGACCACAGTGTCACACCTGATACTAATGTCACGTCTACGCCATCGGCAATCCCCAGAAACCAAAGTCTAGTAGCTCATAAACATCAATGCCAAGTGTGCATGAATGCTAAAGAGTCATCGTGTACTTTAAAGTGTTAATTCCTTCAAAAAATAATCCCCTTGATGGGATGTTCAAATAAAGTCATCGTCGCCGTGTACTTTAAAGTGTTAATTCCTTCAAAAAATAATCCCCTTCATGGGTTGTTCTTTGACTTCTAGAAAAAAAAACCAAGAAGATTTAAATCACAAAACAGTCACGAGAAGCTTGCCTTGGGTTATCCGAGACCCACAACACCCACGGTTGCACAGAAATCACCCCTTGCCCCAACCTCACAACAAGAACCAGCCAAGCACCCCAAAGTAACCAAACCAAAGAGATGGCACAGATCACACCCCACAGGGTGTGAATATCACACACAACAAAGGCTAAAGGCATAGAGCACAGAGTACATAAGAGGTTCAAACCTCGCCAAATGAGTGAAAGGCTTTAAGACCCCTCCAGTAGCCCTAAGAGCCCACACGTTCTCGCATGTTTGCTAAGTTACCAAGGCTAAAAATAGGTTGTCGCCCTTTATTTTCTTTTCTTGTAGCCACACACCTACTTGTTTGTTGATCCTTGATGTGGAGGTTGACGCAATGATGATGACCTCCCCATGCATAGCAACTAAGACACATCATATGTTGTTTAAACACTCTCTTTCATGTAGATTCATAGTAACAAAAGAGTAAGATAAAGCATTCAAATGCTTGTGCAATTCATTAAAAAACTTTTTTTCTCCTCTCTTACATAGGCACAGACCCTTAGAGCAAAATCCTCCAAATCTTATTTAAAAAATTATCTTATATCCCATGAAGTCCATGCTTTTCTCCCCAACAATATCATCTTACAAGGTTTTTTATGGCCTCAAAAGCTTTAGCCATTTTTAGTTTTCTTAAAAGCTATTTAAAAAAACTTATACAGCTAGCTCCAAAGTTTATGGCTCATAACCCTTGCTCTTACAAATTTCTTTCTAATCAAAGCTAGTAAAAAATAATATTGAACTCCCACTAAGATAATGCCAAAAAAGGACGATGAACAAGACAACGAGCAGCAAAGCCGGTAGATCAAGATGATCGGGAAAAAAGATCGCTCGATCGACACCCAACAAGATCTAAAAAACCCAAATTAATGAACCAAGGCCAATGAGAAAAACCCAAATAAACGAACCAAGACTGATGAGAAAAACCCGAATGAAAAGAACAAAGTTGATGTAGATAAATATGGGCACACACACACACACATTTCCAATTGAACTTATGTCAAAAACCCGAGCAAAAAATTTCCTTCTATTAATCCCATTTTGGATTAACAATTATACTCCTCCATTTAAGCACATTAATAAGTGTCATGCAAAGGCACTATAAAAGTTGTAACATTATGAGATAATGGTCACCCAAGGCCTTAGTTAGTAAGTTTTGGGCACCCAAGTGTGAATAGACACAATCCCCCTTTGTTCTATGAGAGCTCTTGCCTTGTCTTGTGAGAGAGAGAGAGAGAGGGTGTAAGAGTGTACTCTATTGCATGTGCCTTTTCTATGCATGTATGTGTAGAAGAGTGAGACAAATAATTCCTTATGTGGTGGTGCGAGCAACTCTACGGCGAAAGCGTGGAGGTGGAGCTTTCAGAAGCAAGATTGGAGACCTCAAGGGGACGTGAGCTCAGAGCATTGGTAAGTCCCCAAAACGATGGTTATTATCTATTGCTTCATCCATTGTTTCTTGCATTCTCCTCGAGTTTCACCTCCCACTATACAAGTTTCATCATTGCCTTTGCATTCACGAAGTGCATTAAGGTTTGAGTGAAAGTGAAGATTTGTTAGAAATTGTGTGTTTTTGGTGTGTGGGTAAGTACTTACGTGACCCTAGAGGAAAGCTACACCATTTTTTCTTTTAATTTTGATGTTTGTATTACCAAACTTGCTAGCATGAACGAGTAGGTGTGATAAATTTTTTATTTTTTCAAAAAGTCCACCAAAATCACAAAAATAAGGAGCTATTAGTTGTGCTTTGAACTTGCATTTCACTCCTTACTCTACTAGCACAACCATTTTGGAGAATCTGGATAGGTAATTTACACCCAATCTTCACTATGTCGATGCGGGAAAACGGTTCACGGCATGAACCATTCCTTACTATCTCACGGCTTGAACCGCTTCCGAATCAGCACTGCAAATTGTGGGATTACCTTGCTAAAAATAGGGTAGCTCATCCTGACACCTCTGACACAACGGATCCTACAGAATCTTATCCCATGTAGTAGCAAAAAATATTCACAACATGAACTATCTACCTTTTCATGGCGTGAACCATTTACCACTTCACGATGTGAACCCTTGATTACTACTTCACGACGTGAACCTTTGCTTATGCGGTTTCACGACATGAATTGTCAGTGTGATGGATCTAATTCAAGAACCAAGAGGATTGTCACGTTAAAGTTAGGAAAGTGCCTCTATTACGTAAAGTGATACCAACCAACTCAGATCAGGAGACAACGCGGACCTAAAATTCGAAGTGACTTTTGAACACGTGAAAGTGCAGAAAATAGTTTACGATGTGAACCATTTACGGATTCATGACATGAACCATTCCCTGCTATCTCACGATGTGAACTGTTATTTACAGTCTCATGGCCTAAAAATTTAGATCGACAGAACCCTATGAAAATTCATTTGGGGTAGTCATTTAGCCTATCAAATCATATTCTCATGCACTTGAGGTCTAGTAAACTCATTGGAGATGACCTTACTCTCGATGATATTGCATCGAACCACCCAGGATCTTCCTATCAAAAGAGTGTTGGTTCAGGCCACTCTACGAGCACTCAATTGAGTGTTTCAGCTCAAAGAAATCTAACCGCTCATCATTGATACAAGTAGTGAAGAGTCCATGGATGAAGGGCTACAATTCTCTGGGATTGGAGAGGAAGAAAAACCATCTTTCCCTAACAAGATCGAGTGGTATCTTTGATATATCCAGGGGATTTTTTGGTCTCTAAAATAGCAACAATGATGAAGTGCAATCTGTGGGTACGGGCCCGTCAACCAGCATCGGACAAGCTCCAACACCGGAAGTACCAACTCAACCTTTCAGTTCTAGGTTGTCTAACACTATAAGGATCAGTGGAACTTCTAGGGTGAGGAGAGACAAGGAAAGTGCGGCCAAGACCGATTCTTCTTCCCAGCCTCAAAAGAAGTAGAATTAGACTTGAAGAGGGCTGAAGTAGAGCGACAATTGCAAGTATTGAGCTTAAGGAAACAAGAGCTCGATACTCAAAGAACAAGGGCTAAACAAAAGGAAATGGAAAATGTAAATCCATTTCAATCATGTGGTAAGGAACCATAAATGTTTAGGAATGCCACTGATGGTATGGAAATGGGTATGACTGAGGGAGCAATCCCAAATCTAGAACCCATTAATGAAGAGCCAAGAATGGAGGAAAGATTTGATACCCAAGGTGAAGGGATAATTTACCCAGGGAAATTTACCCAAGGTGAAGGGATAATTTACCCAAGGTGAAGGGATAATTTACCCATGGAAATTGTTGAAGTTGAGAACCGCATGTACACAAAGGAAGACATAGAGCAAATGATCAATCATCCCACATTCTTGCAAGACATGGAGCTCTTAATTCAACAGACGGGCAGAGACTGCTAATAATGAGCCATGCCATGATGAGTTGGCGGGACCTACCCATAGACCCGAAATGCCTATAAGAGGCAATGCAGGAAGAGGACGAGGTCTAGGTAGGGGGGGAGAAGCTCCTCGAAGACTAATGGCAGATCCGAATGATCTTAATGTGGCCACAAGGGCAGATTTGCTTAATATGGTTGCGAAAATGGGCCGAGGAATGGTTAGGGAACTAGGCTCTGCTCTAGAATCTAGACCATCCCAAATGAAGCCACACATCATTTCCAAGCTTGTACAAAAGTTCTCAGGGGATGGGGACCCGATCCAACATGTTGAGATCTTTGAATCCACATGTAAAACCTATGGGCTAGTGAGTGACGTGACCATGATTCATGCCTTTTCACTGACCTTAAAAGAAAAGGATCATTAATGGTTTTGAACCCTAAAGCTAGAAGATAAGATTAACTTCTCCGCTCAAGAATGTGTTCGTTTGCCAAGCTTTGCCCCGAAGTGGTGACAGATGGAGTCTTGTGGCATAGTTGCATAATATCAAACAAAAAGAAAATGAGTCTATGCGAGACTATGTATCCTGGCTCAATTCAAGATGTAAGCTACGGGAGAGGCTAACTGATGATCAGTTATTACCCTTCTTTCAGAGAGGAGTCCGAGATCACAAAATGCATGATTATCTAGTATTAGCCCGATCAGCTACTCTCGGTGCATGCTGTAAGCTGGCAATCGAATATGAAGACAATATGCTTGAATTGCCACAACCTGAAGATGTCAAGGCAACTTTTGCAAGCAGCAACAACATCGTGAGTCTCGAGTCACCAAGACACAGGAACCTGAAGCAAACAAGTTGGGAACATGACTCTGGATGAACTTAGTAATGCTATACTAGACAAAATAAAAGTCAAGGATGGAAGAGAAGCATTAGGGCATGGGCATGCTCATCTCTACCCTTGGAGAGATTTCGTATGGTGTTCTATGTACAGAATGAATCACACCACTACCGAATGCCCTCAATTAAGAGTAAGTCCGCTACTCTATTTTGCTTATTGTGTGAAATTAGGAAACCATGACACTTCCATGTGTAGGTATCCAAGATTCCAAACTGTAGCACAGCTATCGGCACCTAGAATGCCACTGGCCTTACCAGCACCACTAGTGCAAATCACTGTGGTTGTAGGCCAGCCATACCCATCCTATTTACCAAGAGGCATGTTTCGGATACAGGACACGTCACCTTTGCCACCATAGCCACCACATGCTAAAATAAACCAAGTGTTGATTTTAGCACCAAGTGTTGATTGAGGAGCCATCGGCGGATGAGGGTGAGATGGTGCGTGAGGTAGAAACCAATAGTAAGTACTATGATGAGGTTACAGAGATTGTGCCAGAATTTTATGTCTTACAAAATAACATGCCAATATCAGTGTTCCAAACCACAGTATAGTGGAAAGGTAAAGACATAAACTCAAATATGAGAAGGGGGCCACTACAATGTTTTGGTTGGTGGACCTCATCGAATAGCAGATTGTCCTAACAAGAATGTGGTTCATGCGCATCAAACTCAGCCAATGGCAGCACCACCTAATGACATGCTAGTACTTACTTGTACTAAGTGTGGGATTGATCATTTGATCAAAGACTACCCATATCGCGCCAGTGGTTTTACCTCCACTTCTAACCATGCCACTATCAGGACCATAAGTGTGAAGCCTGGAAACATCACACCACTAAATGTCCTAACATGAGCCCAAGCCAAACAAGGGGACAAAGGAAATAACCCAACAGGTGCCACAACCTCTAGAACTAGAAGAAGGAGGAGAGTGAAAAAAGTGGGTAAAGGTGACACCATGGTCACAATCCAGGAACAGGATGGATCCGAAGAAGATACCATTAACACCGGATCCACCCAATCAAAGGAAGAGAGCAATCAAGTGCTAAAATCAGATAACCTTACCCAAGAGGCACAAAGAGAGACCAACAACCCCTAAGGGGATTGATGAATACCCAAATGCTGAAGAAGAGATAAGAAAGCTTGAAGAAGCTAGGGCCCTAGTGGAAGAGTTCCAATGACTTCATGAAGCCAAATTAAGGGCTAATTGGGCCAAGGATACAATGTATCCAAGAAACGAGCCAATAAGGGAAAGAAAATTGGATATGCCTACTCCAATTCCAGAAGAGTTTGAAGGAGGAACTCAAAGTGACCTCATGGCAAGAATGTTTGAGGAGGCTGAGCAAGATGTGTCCATTCATTCATTCCCTAGGGGTGAATATGAGACACACACGTGGAAGGAGCCCTCACTAGATAGAGAGCCAAGAGACATAGGCAGTCTCATAGCTGTACTGTCCACTCCTGTCCAAATGCCATTGGGAAAATTGTTACGAAGTTCACCGACATTGTGGGCAAACATAAAAGAATGGGTAGAGAGAGGATTAAACCCAATGACCACTACAGAGGAGACCCAGTCACCTCTAGCAAAAAGAAACTTAAAACATGCAGGGGTAAGAACGCCTAAATTTGTCAAGATACTGGTCAATCAATTGGGCCGATATTATGAGAGTGACGACACTAATGCTACAATTCCAATTCATCATAAACGGGTACCAAAGCATTGGCTATCCTGGATGGAGGAGTGGGAGTCAGCATCATTACCAAACGATCTTGGGAGAATTGGGGAAAATCAGATTTGGAAAGAGCATATTTAGTTGTTAAAATGGCAGACGGGACATCATCAAGACCCATGGGGCTATTGAA
This sequence comes from Cibotium barometz, assembly GCF_041138505.1. Classification (NCBI taxonomy): domain Eukaryota; kingdom Viridiplantae; phylum Streptophyta; class Polypodiopsida; order Cyatheales; family Cibotiaceae; genus Cibotium; species Cibotium barometz. Next base: position 28,628,328 of record NC_141061.1, read on the forward strand.
GAATGCACGACTTAAACTCTTTGTGTTCCACTGCCGTCATACATTTGTTGTAATGGACTTTCTACGCCGACCGAATTCATACGACATCATCTTGGGAAGACCGAATTCATACGACTTTCTACGCCGAACGAATTCATACGACATCATCTTGGGAAGACCATTCATGGAGGAATCCAAATTGGTGCATGATTGGGCATTAGACCACATGTATGTTTGAAGGGACTCACAAACCCAAAGATAGATCTGCAAACGTGGAAAGTGCATCCAATGGAAGGGCAATTGTTTGGCAATGATTTGGTCACCACTGAGCGGACCATGTCCTTATACAAGTCTGCCAAACCAATGGTAGAATTTTCAAAGGAGGAGGAAGAAGCTGAAATGTAGGCGTCGCTCCCCCCTCCAGACTCCAGCAAAAACTAGATGAATGTTCTAGCCACGATAGATGTTATGCAGCCTAGAGGAACCCAATATGTCAAATTTGGGAACGTTCCCACCACCTCAGTGTGTATGGTAAATGTGCAACCAAGAGAAGAGGATACAGAGGATGAAGCCTCCAGATGTGACTGGATCACAAGGCCGTACTAGTGCCCATCGCCTTAGAAGATGGCCAAAATAGAAGAGGTATATTGCTCGACAAAATTCCCTCTTACGAAGTAAACCCCACGGACGCCTAGTGGCTGATATACCTCGAAGCCACTAAGGTGCATGAGGAGTTTTCTAAGAATTGGAGTGAAGAGTTGAGCAAGATATCCCTAGAAGGAAAACATAAGGAGGAGATCATTCCTCAAGAGTCAGAAACACCAAAGCTCACAAAAGCAGGGTGCTGAAAACGAAACAAGGCTCTGGCTGAAGCGAGCGCAAAGCCAAGAAGGTGATGGCTCAAACAAAAAGAGAGGATGAAGGATAAACCAAACCTACTCTCAGTGCCGGACCATTTCAAGACATACATGATTGACAAATGAAAAGTGGTGCAATTGACAGCCAAAAGAGTAAAGGAAGATGGTTTGTCCACATCATTACGATAGTCCACCAGCTAAGGTCAAAGAAATTGATATTACAAAGATAGGGGAGGAAATCAAACCTGTCTATATCGATAAGGACTTGACTCCAATTGAGGAAAAGGAATTCATCGCTCTCGTCAAAGAATTTAAGGATTGCTTTGCTTGGGAATACAGAGAGATGAAGGGTATACCACCTGAAAGGATCAAGACCAACCAGGCAAAAACCATACCAGATGAATCCAAAATATGCAGCAATTGTAAAGGAGGAAATTGACAAACTACGGATTTCATCTATGAGATTAAGCACACCGATTGGCTATCACCAATCGTGATAGTGCCAAAGAAGAATGGGAAACTAAGGGTCTGCGTTGACCTCAAAAAGGTCAATGCGGCCACTAGAAAGGGCCATTACCCAATGCCCTACACCAAACATGTATTGGAACGGGTAGCTAGTGAAGAAGCTTACAGCTTCTTAGATGGATATTCAGGCTACAATCAAGGTGTCTATAGCACCCAAAGACCAACACAAAATGGCCTTCAATACTATGTGGGGGACATATGCTTATAAGGTTATGCCATTTGGCCTCACCAATGCCCCTGAAACCTTCCAACAATTCATGTGCACAGCCTTCAAAGACTACTTGCAAAAGTGGTTGGAGGTATTCATTGATGATCTGGCAGCTTATTATCATAAAGTTAAAAAATGAGAACACAACATTGGTTTATAATCAAAACGTCAATGGAAAATTCTAGGTTTATTATTAGGGTTGGTTATTTTAAATTTCTTGAAATTAATAGCCCAAAATCTTATAGTGTTTGACACAAATAACTTTGGTAAACTCAAATTTTAAAAAACTTTTTATTGCACTTCAATACAAATAACTTAAATTGGTAGAAAAATGTAAAAACTAAATTTATTAGCGGGATATGATATAGAATAGAGTTGTAAAAAGAAACATTGCATTAATCCAAGTAGAAAGTACAAGTACGGAGAGACCAACGTCCTCACACACAAGAAATTCTAAAAAAGTACAAAGTTTTGACTACAAAGACTAGTGTGAGAATAAGCCATCACACCAAATAAAACACCATCATTAAAAGAGTGTTCAATATATGTCAAGGTTAAGATTGAATATATTATTGGTATAGTAGATCCTTTGTACAAGCTTGAAATCCTTAACATTGATAGTGATTTGCTTAGCATGAACGGCTGATGCTCGCATCACACAACCACTCTTTAGCTCCTACTTGGATGGTAAGTAGCAATGCTTAACCATCAATTAGGTGAATCCACTTGACCTTACATAAAGAACCTATAAAGAGAGGACATGTACAGATCTTGCATGACTACTCTAACCAACCTTGAAAAAGTTACCTTTAGTAACCTTAACCTTGACATATATTGATTTTTAGTACTTCTACTTCCTTATCTTAAGACATTTTTTTGGCACGCACATGTGTGCATAAGCACGCATGCGCACAAGGAAAAAAAAAACACACACACACACACACATATAGCCTCTCTCTCTCTCTCTCTCTCTCTCTCTCTCTCTCTCTCTCTCTCTCTCTCTCTCTCTCTCTCTCTCTCTCCCCCTATACATGTGCACATGCATGTGCACGCACATGCATAGGTACACACATGCTTTTGACCTTCGAACCTTTTACTAGGGTGGTTGAAGCTTACCTTTGGCTCGAGTATTAAGGGTAGGATTCCATTGGGAGTACTACTTTTTTATTCTTTAAGTTATTCTCTTTTTCCCATGTTTCTCACTATGGTGCTATTATGTTGCTTTATAACTAGCACTTTTTTGATAATTTATTATTCATCTTCCATAATTTTTCTAGGTGTATACTTTTTACCGTAAAACAAACACGTGTATTCTTAAACCATTGGATTGTATGTGTAGGTCATAACCTTTCTTTTTATGTAATACACTTGATAGTACACTGTAAATTATTGGTATATTAAATCTTGTTTTTAGAACATGTGTTTTTCTTGTTTCATTTTAGTACCATTCCATGAGTTTAGCAAGTGAACCTTAACTTTTTATTTATTACATTGAATAACTCACACATTCATTCTATTTATGATTAATTTTGATATACTATAATGTATTTTTCAAATACATGAAATATTCATTAACATTTTATTGATTTATGTGTGTATGTGTGTGTGTGCACACACATGTATACATGTACATATGTGCATGTGCGTGCATGTACACGTGCATGTGAATGTCTGTGTAGGTGTGTGTGCACGTGTGCGTGTGCATGTGTGTGTTTTCACTTATCTTGTGTGTGTGTGTGTGTGTGTGTGTGTGTGTGTGTGTGTGTGTGTGCACGTGCGTGTATGTGTGTTTTCACTTATATTGTGTATGCACATCATGCACGTGCATGTACATGTATGTACGTACGTGCATGCGCGCGCGCACGTGTGTGTGTGTTTACTTATATTATCATAACAATAGTGTTCCATATATGCACAACTAGACACATGTTGGTATATATAAAACTAATATAATTTAGTAATACATATAATTATTAATAATTATGTATATACTTGGGATACTTGGGCAACATAAAAATAATTTTTGGAAAGCAAAGAAGAACATTTTTCCATGTGGCATTAATTTTTCCATTTTAGTTTTTTTTTGAACTAAGCGTTGAACTAAGTATTGACAACGATCTCATAGTCTAGATCACAAACACATACTTCATGTAATCATGGCAATCTACATAGGGTGCAACTAGACTAGTGCCGAGGGGGGGTGTGTGTGGGATTCATGTGACATCTACAACACACACAATAGCATAAGGAGTGCTTGATAAAAAAAAGGTTGGTTAACAAGCCATTGATTTCATGAAACAATGTAGGAACTTGCTTTGTTGACTTTATTGATTAGGCTAGCCATGTCGTGGTTCAATAAACACATTAAGGTACTCTCAAATATTTTCATCTCTTTTATTGTACATTTTAAATGTACACGAACCATTGGCACTATTGCCCAAGCATTCTAGTTATATTGATAGACATTATTTATGTGGGTTTTTCCCCTCTCTCCACAATGACATGGGACTCTCACTCACACATCCTCTCTCCCATACCCAGTATCCTGGGTCTCCCTCCATGTGAGTGTACACACTAGTATCTCTTTCTCTCTTATTTATAACACAAAGATGATAAGATTGATGAGGGGATCTAAAAATATTTTACGCCTTTTTCACAAAGATGAAAGCTTTGTATAATAAAGAGGGGGAGCAATAGGTTTAGTAGTATCCGCCAAAGCCATTGCTTGTAAGTTCTATGGGGATTCCCATTATTTTATTTTAGGATATTTTATTTTGGATGCGCCTTTTATTTATATTATCTACCAAGAGTAATGTGTTTAATCGAACTATGTGCGCTAGTATGATGTCTACCAGGATTAATGTGTTTAATAATCAACTATGTGTACTAGTATGATATGGTCAGGATTAATGTGTTTAATCAGCTGTGTGCACTAACTAATATTATTTTGGATGAAGATAATGATTAAGTGGTGGATTATATGTTACATGTCTTACAAAATATCCCATAGTGGTCTAACACATGTTTCACTCATACCATCCACGCAATTGAGGTCGATTGCAACCCGTGCAAGAGGGAATGTAACCTCTATGGAGACACCCATTATTTTATTTTGGAATATTTTATTTTGGATGCATAATCTACCAGGATTAATGTGTTTGATCGAGCTGTGTGCATTGGTATGATGTCTACTAGGATTAATGTGTTTAATTAACTATGTGCATTGACTAATATTATTTTGGATGAAGACAATAATTGAGTGGCAGAGATTATGTGTTAATCATGGGTGGAATATGTGTTGGATCACTTTTGGATATTTTGGAAGACATGTGAATACCTTCTATGGTTTCATATTTAGGCATCAATATTGTTGTAAGGCTAAGGCCTCATATCTTTGCACATACCAAATAGTATTTTATACTCTTGGTAGGCCCAAGACTTTATATTGGTGCTTGCTATATTTTTGTAGAGCTTGCATGCTTATAAACTCAAAAGCACTTGTGCTTTGGTTTTGAAATTATCTTTTTGGAAAGTAAGGCTTTTTCTAATACATATAAATATGGGTGAATGGTACAAGGGCCACACTCATTCCAGGGGGGAGATTCAACCCAATCTTATGTCGACGATGACCTCTTCTCTATTCTCTATCTCTCTTGTTTATTTTATTTTGTTTATTAAGATTTATGCTTTCAATTTGTGCAAATATATGTTAGGCTCTAATTTTTGTGTTGAGAAATTAGAATTCCTTCTCCAAGGTCTTGATATTGCTAGTAAGTGTGCACACTTTCACTCATTTTAAAATCTCACTAGTATAGTACTTTTCTTACCAGGGGTTTTAGTAAAATCATATAGCTCCATGTTAGTGAGAAGGAAGAAAGTATCAAATTCAAGGTGGAGAAGATTCAAGGGAAGGCGGAGACTCAAGATTCAAGGGAAGGTGGAGAAGATTCAAGGGAAGGTGGAGAAGAGCTATCAATGGAGAAGATTCAAGGGAAGGCGGAGACTCAAGATTCAAGGGAAGGTGGAGAAGATTCAAGGGAAGGTGGAGAAGAGCTATCAATGGTGGAAAACACAACTCTCTACTACAACCACAAATGATAAACATGTTCTCTCTACAACCACAAAGGATAACCATAATTGCAAGGAGTAAAGTAACTATAGAAAAACAAAGAGGAAAGTAAATTGCCTTTACTATAAAAGTGGCATCATGCCAAAGAGTGTGAGAAGATGCCAAGAATGGTACTCTCAAACGATCTAGAAATTGATTATAGCAACATCATCAAGGTTGACTACCTCTATAGGTTTTTCAACAAGAGGAAAAAGCTACATTAAAAGAAGATGATACTTGGATCATTGATAACATTGCAGCTCCACATTTGGCTAGTTAGCAACAATCATATCTCCTACTTACCATTCTCTGCGCCCTTCATTTTGGGCTATTGCTATTTTTTAGCAAGCCAAGATGGAAATGACTTAAAATGTTTGGCCCTTTTGGTACACACTCCCTGTACATATGTGTAGTATCGTTAAGTGTATTGGGGGATAAAAAATTATGATGTTTTTTTAAAAGAAAATTTTGAGTAAAATTAAAGTTAATTCAAGTGACGTTTCAAGTTAAGTTTGGGGAAAAACAAATCTTAAACATTGTTGTATCACGTTACATGCTAAACTTTAAGTGAATTTCAAAACTGTCATAAAAATTAACTTAATATTAATTTTATATTTAATATTATTTATAATTTTAGCTAAACTTAAACTCAAATTAATTCAAATCTATGTTTCTTAGCATGACTATGATATCGCAGCGGCCGCGAGGGGGGGTGGCAGGGGTGTGTGTGGAGGTGGAGGTGGAGAAGGTAGAGGGGAGGTTGAAAATATTAACTTTTTACAAATCTATGTATATAATTTAAGTTGAATCCTCTTACAAAATTCAAGTTAACTTTTGGATTGGATTTTTACTTAAAGGTCACATTTATTATGAAAATTTGTTTTAAGACTTTTTTTTGACATGCACATGTGCCCAAGCACGCATGCACACAAAACACACATACACACACATAGCCACTCTTTTTTTTTTCATAATAGAAGATATATTACCAAAAATCACTTTACAAATGGCCACATGGCCCTAGGTGATGTACTAGCTTTCCCTCACTAATTACTCCAAACCATAGGTGTAGCTCGGAGTACCCTCATCCAATATAGTCGTGTCATTCTCCACCAAATGAGCTGACTGCAAGAAATAGACTTGCCACAATAGTAGCCCTTTTATACATAGCCACTCTCTCTCTCTCTCTCTCTCTCTCTCTCTCTCTCTCTCTCTCATGCATATGTACATGTGCACATGAATAGATACACACATGCTTGTGACCATCAAACCTTTTGCTAAGCTTGTTGAAGCTTACCTTTTGTTCCGAGTATTAAGGGTAAGATTCCATTGGAAGTACTACTTTTTTATTCTTTAAGTTTATTCTCTTTTTCCCATGTTTTCTACTATAGTGCTGTTATGTTGCTTTATAACGTGTTGCTTTATAACTAGCACTTTTAATAATTCATTTATTTATTATTTGTGTTGCGTAGTAGTGAACATGTGTCCATTTTGTTCCTCTTTCATAATTTTTCTAGGTGTATACTTTTTACCCCAAAAAACGCGTGTATTCTTCAACCATTGGATTTTATGTGTAAATCATAACCTTTCTTTTTATGTGTAGTTCATAACCTTTCTTTTTATGTAATACACTCGATAGTACATTGTAAATTATTGGTATATTAAACCTTGTTTTGAACACGTGTTTTTCTTCTTTCATTTTAGAACCATTCCATGAGTTTAGTAGGTGAACCTTAACTTTTTGTTTATTACATTGAATAACTCAAATTCATTCTATTCATTATTAATTTTGATATACTATAATGTATTTTTTAATACATGAAATATTGATGTATTAACATTTTAATGATTTGTGTGTATGTGTGCGCACACATGCATGTACGTGTGTGTGTGTGTGTGTGTGGGGTGTGTGTGTGTGTGTACATGTTTTCACTTATATTGTGTGTGCGTACATGTGCTTGTACATGTGTGCGTGCGTGCATACGTGTGCATGCATGCGTGTTCACTTATATTATCATAACAATATTGTTCCATATATACACAAATAGACACATGTTTGTATATATAAAACTATAATACATAATATTATTAATGATTATGTATTTACTTGGGGTACTTGGGCAACATAAAATAATTTTTGGAAAGCAAAGAAGCACATTTTTCCAAGTGGCATCAATTTTTCCATTTTAAAAGTTTTTTTGAACAAGTATTAGCAATGACCTTAGAGTCTGGATCACGAACACATACTCCATCCATAGGTTGCAACTAGACTAGTGCTAGGGGGAGGGTGTATGGGATTCATGTCACATATACAACACATACAATAGCACAAGGAGTGCTTCATCAAAGAAGGTTCTTGAACAAGCCATTGATTTCATGAAACAATGCAATAATCCAGTGGGTTCATAGAAGAAGGAAATTGCTTTATTGACTTTACTTATTAGGACACCCAATAAACATATTAAGGTACTCTCAAATCTTTGCATCTCTCTGATTGTACATTTTAAATGTACACAAGAACCATTAGCACTATTGCCCAAGTGGGTTCATAGAAGAAGGAACTTGCTTTATTGACTTTACTTATTAGGATACCCAATAAACATATTAAGGTACTCTCAAATCTTTGCATCTCTCTGATTGTACATTTTAAATGTACACAAGAACCATTAGCACTATTGCCCAGGCATTCTAGTTATATTGATAGACCTTATTATTTGTGTGGATTATGACATGGGACTCTCACTCATACATTCTCTCTCTCATACCCAATATCATGGGTCTCTCTCCATGTGAGTGTATCCCTCTCTCTCTCTCTCTCTCATTCATAACACTACAACTGCCAACTGCCCATTGGGGCTTTCACACACACACGCACGCACGCACGCACACATGGGGACTACTATTTCAACCCTTCTCTCTCTCTCTCTCTCTCTCTCCAACCGTGATATCATCGTGCTTGGATCTGCTCATTGTTGCTGTTCCAAGATGATTTCTCATGCAGGGCTCATCAAAATGTCCTCCTTAATCATCAACAAACAAAAGCCTTAACACAGTCAAATATTTGTTGTGAACCACATCATGGAGTTGAGGCTATGGAGAGAGTACAAGCAAGGATTGCAAAGGTATAGGTCACCTGAAATTTTTTTTGGAGGAGAAAAACAACAAAATTCTGCAACACTTCTCAAGATCCAAAGATCTATTGAATGAGGAAGCTGAGTCAGCTTCAAAGAATGTGGGATAAAGATAAAGATGCTCCCCAATCTGCATATCTATGAGGGTGAGACTATTGTATATGCAACTACTCATTCTTCCATGCATACAAAAGCAACGAGAAACCAGCTGAACCAAGAAAAGAGGGTTCATTGTCTTTGAAACTGTTACTACTGGGCCATTGTAACACTGAGGCGAATGAACTGTCCGAAAAATCATGCTTCTTGTCGGAGCTTTTGGATGTCTGAGCTTGCTGAGCTGCAGAGGAGGGGATCCCAACTTCCCTAAGCCATGGCTTCTTATCTGCCATGCATGTGTGAAACATGAACACAGCATGTCCATCACTTGGGTTAAACAGCCAATTATGTACATCCCAAAACACCTCAATGGCAAGGCCATCAATTTGTATGGTCTGATTGCCTCTGAACTTCCACATAAGCCTTGTGACATGTACGACTATCTGTTTATCGACTCGGACTGAAAGGCGAGACAGGTCCTCCTCATTTCCTACATGGCATTCTATGGCAATGTCATGTGGGCGTCCGCTCTCGGAGAGTTGCGCTTTCGTTGTGTACAGCTGCTTGCCGTAGACATGCTCTTTTCTTGATAACAATGTTGCATCAGATAGGGGAGAATGTGCATGGAATTTCTTAAGGGCTTCTTTATGCATGTCTCCTAGTAGCAAAATGACCTCATTGTCACATACAATTGCGACATAAAAGGCTTCGTGGGGCTCTGGACCACATACATACCTGGCCGATGAGAGATCCCAGAAGACTTCCATCTTCTTCTCCCCCATTTCAAAGATCTTGGACCCTTGCTTTTTCCAAAAAAGCCAGGGTTTCATGTCCACACTGCATCTGTGCTTGCATGTTGGGTAGTCAAAACTGACACTTAGCCCCTGTCCCATAAGGCTTTTACCCCATGTGATGGATATGAGGCGGGGTTGCCCGGCGAGTTTCGTCTTGTAAAGGCACGTGACCAAGTTCTGGGCTGATTTGTTACTGCTAGTACTGCTGCTGCTGATGCTACTTGCTGTTTCTGCTGGGTGTGATCCATGGTCGCGGAAACACGAGGGCAAGGCGTCCTGCATCATGGGGTCAGTGTTTAAATTCCAAGGCTTACAGAGTGTTTAATTGCCCTAATGGAAAACCACCATCATCAAAGTGTCCAAGCAGAGTGGATATAAGCAAGGGCTGAATGAAGGGTCGTTAAGAGGGGCAATTAGGGAGGGGTGTTTTGAGGTAAAAAGGGTAATAAGAGAGGCTTGAGGGGTGCGTAAGTGAGGGCGAGGCGGATGAGAATGCAAGGGGGGCTTTGAATGTTGTGTGTGTATGAGAGGGGAGGACCCAAAATGAAAGAGGAGGTCGATGTATATACAAAGAAGGGAAGGTAGGACCCAAAGCACTAAAGAAGCCAGTGGAGCATGAGAGGGGGCGCAGCCGATGCAGGTGGAGAAGGGGTAAACAAGCTCACAGCCCACAACCCAACAGCCTACAGGTCAGCTGGACTTTTGGGTCAGAAAGTGGACGGCGCTTCCTTGACCCGGCATGAGCAGAAACGCTTTTGAATGTACCCGCGCCATAGCCAGACAGAGTCCAGAGCTCTTTCGCTTTACCTTTACTTCATGTAAAGCCTTTCTTTTCTGTCAGCAGACCAATCCGCCCTCATCTACCCCCCGGGAACTTGAACCAGAGTTGAAAGGATTTTTTTTTTAATTTTCAACGTTTTTTTTAACTTCCCAATTTGAGGCTTTTTTGAGCCTTTAAAAAAATACCCCAAGACTCTGACCTTCCCTCAAGATTCATTCAAAATGAGGTCCAATTAGGCCTCATTCACATGAATCCCAGAAATGCTTCTTAAAAGTTAGAGCTATACACAAACACGCATGCGCGCGCACACCCTCCTCTTGATGAATGGATATTGTTTACACAACTACACACACACACACACACAGACTTTGAGTGGAAAAGTCTAGATCTAAACAAGCATGATGAAATATGTTGTAACTTGTCTCTTACATGGCTATCTAGGTTAACCTAGCCGTCGGATCGTGAAAACTTGCATGCCATTGTCCCTCTAGATGGCCTCCAAGGATTTGCTGGAAAAGCATGGAACAAGGGAACAACGGATAGATCCCCATCATATAGGCTAGGGCAAGGAAGATCTATTGCCAATGAGAAATAGGTGGGTGGCATCTTCCCTTTTCCTGGGTGGGGGTACACTTCAATTGTTGTAAATATATGAGTTAAATGTGTGGCATATGTATAGATTATGGACATATGGAGTCAAACATATGGAAAGTTAATACCATTGTGAAATTTAGCAAATGAGGAAACTCCCATGCATATCTAGTATGTGTTTCAATGGATAGATGATAACTCTTGAAATTTAGGGTTAAACTTGGATGTAAAAGCCCTTGCTTCTAGAGACATGCGATCCCCCAAGTCCAAGAAACTTGACCTAGCCTTGTTCCATGAGAAAAAAGAGCATTCAAGTCCCAGCCTTGTTCCACGAGAAAAAAGTTTCAATGGATAGATGATAACTCTTGAAATTTAGGGTTAAACTTGGATGTAAAAGCCCTTGCTTCTAGAGACATGCGATCCCCCAAGTCCAAGAAACTTGACCTAGCCTTGTTCCATGAGAAAAAAGAGCATTCAAGTCCCAGCCTTGTTCCACGAGAAAAAAGAGCATTCAACCAAAAAATCAACAATTTTTTGAGATGCATAGATATAATATGAGCCGCCTCTAGGCTAATAAGACAAACCTATCTTCTCTCAAAGTAAACAATTGTGTTTAAAAATGTAAAATTGTGTAAATAGAGGTATTTTCAATACATGTCTACTCGCACGTGGTCATATGGGTTCTATAGACTGACCACCCCGACAATCATGCATGGGATGGGAATGGGATTGGACAAGATTTTGTGTGGGTAATACCGCCTTACCTAATGAGAACAAAGGTGTGTGATAACATGGCCCAATAATGCTATTGAAGAAACAACAAAGTTGACATTTGCAAGAAAACCAATTCAATTAAACTTCCTTCCATCCTAGAGGGCACTTTTTTTCCGTTTAATCATGGAAAATCATTCCTATAACTTCTCCACACATTTTTCTCATTTGAAAGAAGGACATGTTGATAACTGCATTTTAAAAGGACTTGTTCAAGATGCTCCTTGTAAATGTTTTGAAAGCTCCATTAACTATTATGATCAATGATGCTATGATGCTATCACTTAAAGATATAATCTTGCTCTAATAAAAATGCAACGATGGCATGAGACAAAACTCTTCCCCATCCCCACCCCCCCCCCTCTCTCTCTACTCTACTCTCTCTCTCTCTCTCTCTCTCTCTCTCTCTCTCTCTCTCTCTCTCTGTCTCTGTGTGTGTGTGCGGTCAATGACTTTTTCAAGGCACTCCTTGAAAGCTCCATTAAGTGCCATGATTTATGATTCTATCACTTAAAGATGTAATCTTACTTGAGTAGAAAGGCAAGGATGGAATTGGAGTGCATGGGATGAGGTAGGGATTGGTCAAGCTTTTGTGTGTGTAATATTCAACTGTGTGGGATGAGGACAAGGATGTGTGATATCATGGCCCAATGCATAATGCTACTCAAGAAACAACAAAGTTGAGATTTGCAAGAAAATCAATCCAATTAAGCTTCTATCCATCCTAGAAGGCATTTCCCCCCCTTTTATCATGTCAAATCGCTCCTACAACTTTTCCACACATTGATGACTCCATTATGAAAGGACTTGTTCAAGGCACTCCTTATAAATGATTAAACCCTATGTTAAGAGTCATGATCAATGATGCTATCAATCATTGACGACTCCATTATGAAAGGACTTGTTCAAGGCACTCCATTATGAAAGGACTTGTTCAAGGCACTCCTTATAAATGATTAAACCCTTTGTTAAGAGTCATGATCAATGATGCTATCAATCAAATGTAGTCTTGCTCTAGTATAAATGCAAGGATGGCATGGGACAAAACTCTCTCTCTCTCTCTCTCTCTCTCTCTCTCTCTCTCTCTCTCTCTCTCTCTCTCTCTCTCTCTCTCTCTCTCTAGCTTCTCTCTCATTAGGTGTGTGGGTAAATAAACAAAAATGGGCTAACTCTTCTACCGCCCAAGTGTGGTAAAAATGGTTAATCCATGGAGTTGATATTCAACACGTCCTGTGTTCGAATCTCACTTCCATTGGATAGATCATTTCGGTCTCTTAGGATTCTTCCTATGACGTAAAACGCTTCTCTCTCTCTCTCTCTCTCTCTCTCTCTCTCTCTCTACCAAACACTATGTGCCATTTTTTGAACCACCAGTTATGTCAAAGGATTATTAGAGGCCTTTCTACTTTGTTAAGAAGCATGAAACCTAATGAGTATGATATTTTTAAATGGCACATTGCCAACTATACTTGTAATAAAGTGTCAAGAATGTCGAAGGATTCTTAGAGGCCTTGCTACTTTGTTAAGAAGAATGAAACCTTATGAGAATGATATTTTTAAATGGCACATTGCCAACTATACTTCTAATAAAGGGTTAACTTCCCAATTTATTATTTTAGATAGGACATAGTAATAATGTATGTTATTATGTTATATATAGGACATAGTCCTACTTAAAAAAAGGATACACGCTTTTAACTAAATCCAAAGTTTGGAAGAGAATACAAGTTAGGTTTTTCAACAATCAGTAATGTAGCTACACATAGATGCACGTAATAAAATATATGGATCTTTGGCTTGAGGGTGAAATATACCCAATTCAGCCTCGCACTTGTCAAGCTCCATAATTTTCTAGATTCACAACATTTATAAAATATGTATGCAATGGTCATAATAGTTTGTTGGGATACACTAGAAGGATACGCATGAAGGCTTATTATGAAGTGCACAATGTATATACATCTTCTCAATGTTTTGCTCCTGAACGTTGAGGCAAGATTTAGACAACTAGCAAAAGGGTACATGCAGCTCTCGGAAAGAGAGTGTGATAATTTATAAGATGCAATTCATGTGGTGCAAATCAAAATGCAGAATAATTCTGACAAAAACGATGGTAAATTCTACACTCTAATGCCATAAATTTCAGTCAACTAATGAAGATGTAGAAAGAGATTCTTTACAAGAAGTGAGTAAGCCATTCACAGCAAATGATGCTCAAGGTGTTTATGGTAAGGCATGAATCATATCTCGATCATATGCAGTGATTTACAACAAGTTAAATAACATGTCTTTGGCCATGATCATTATTGTCTTAACATGGATACCACATAGGTATCCTTGAATAAGATGGCTATATGTAAGCTTTTGGATAGTGCAACCCCTTGCATATGTATCTTATAGATTGAGAGTATAAAATATCCTTTATTATATGTGGGTCAAATCACTTGTTGGAAGTCCATAGAGTTTGATATCCGTTAAATAGTTCTTTCTTCATGTCATCTCTCAATTATAGCAAGTTAAATATACATTTTTAGTCTATGATTAAGAGAATGGAGTTTTACCTCTTCCAAAACTATATTTCATATAGCCAAAACATTGCACTTATTAAATGTAAAGGTCTTGGATTTCATTAGGAGAATTAGGGAGCCTATGTACTTATGTAATAAACACACTAAGACTCAAAGAAATAGTTTTTAACTTGATTGCATTCTGAAAAACTTCATGTTGGAAGTGCACGAGTGTATAATCGAGACTATAACTCATCTACTTTAAACATCTCTACAGCTCATCTAGACTACTTTAATGGTACAATTAGAGTGTATAATCTAGACTATAACTCATCTACTTCAGTGGATAAGATAGTACCATGTGCAAGCAAATATGGTGGACAATCTAGCCATGATAGAAATATCTCTGAAAAGTTGGATCAATTCCTCAACCTATCTAAATCCCTTCATCACTAGTCATGTGAGGTCCCCACCCGCTATATATAATAAAATATGTCTTCCCAAATTATGGTAATGATGTCTACATGTATAGGGTAGAGAGTCCCTCTTGGGGCATCATACGCAATGGCCTAGTGTCCGACTAACTAATAGCTTATATCTGCCAAAAAATACTTACACCAAGAAATAAAATACATGCTAAAAAACATATTGAAACTTTGGAATACCATCCAACTCTATCAAATAAAACAATGTCACATATATACAAAATATCTCCTCGCACCATGCCTTTGCTCCTTAGACCAAGAAGATATGCACTAGTGGGTTGGAGCACTCCAACTTGTGCATCATATCTGGTGAGGAGCCCCTAAGTCCCGCATCCCAGATCGGCAAGAGATCCTTTTGTTGGCCATACCCTTCCCAAGGCACAAACAGTCCAGGTCACGATCGTACCAGAGTCTTGAGATCGATGTGTATGTCCCACCTAGACCATGCTTGGCCGAATGACACTCAGGAGAGCTGCCTATGTCCTCACACTAGGCATCTCAAGAGCACACCCATGTTCGACGAGATGGGTCAACGTCTCGAACGGTTATCTTTGTGCTATAGGATTCACTACTTGGATGACATCTGCCCGGCATCACTTCAGCTTATGTGGCATCTTAACAAGCTCCACACTAAACAATATTTCAATAAACAATATTAAAACAATTTATTAACATGATCAAGCAACCATGCATCATGCATATATTGCAAAACAGGGTAAACCATTGCAAGCATTTGATGAGATAGTCTCAGTCCTCCATCAAATCTTCAAATGCGATTCCCGATCCAGCTGATCTCTATTGAAGTATCCTAGTTTTGAATCTATTTCCCTTTTAGCCATAAGGTCTCTAAGGGTTATTAGTTCTAACTTTTCTAATCCTTTGTTGCTAAGGTAATTTTTAATTTTCGAGCACTAGACTCCAAAAGATCAAAAGCTCCTAAATGTCAAAAGCTCCTAATCCCTTATAAAACATTTTATGGTCATAAGTCTTTTTAGAAATATTACGTTTTCACTATTTTTCCAGAATTACCTAAACTTTAAGTCTTTTTTCTAATCTTATACTAAGGTCTTAAACTCAAGGTCACCGTTACTTCTTGATGATAAAACATCTAACTATTCAAGCTTAATGTTTAGGATTTTTACCCATGATAGATTCCACTCTTTAAAGTCCTTTTTCTCTCCCCCGAGGTCTTCCCTTACCTAAGGTCTTTCTTTATCCCTTGAAAAGTCCATCTAATCTTTTATTAGGACTCTACACATTCTTTTAAGTAATCTAGTTTTCTACATTGCTTTTCAGGCAATTTCTATATAGGGTTCATAAGGTATTCTAGCACTCTCTCTCTCAACTTTATTGGACTTTTAGTTTAGTCCTCATTCTTTTTCCAAGGGTCATAATTCATTTGATTTACTTAAATTAGAACCTTCATTAGCCTTAATTCTATGAATCCCTAATTTTCTCTCTGTAAGGTTTCATTATCTCTTTCTACCTTCTTTATCTCTCTCTACATTTTTGTCAGACATTTGAATTTTTTCTTTACTCCATTCTTTTCTAATTTTGGTTCCTTCATAGACATTTCTACCCTTATTCATTAACTTATCTTTAATCCGGTTTCTAAGGAGATAAATTCCATTATTAGGGATATTCCCTCTCTAAAATGACTAGGCCTTTATCAGTTTTAGGATCATATTCATAGGGATTCTTTACCATAATTTGTTAGGGGTTCTAATGTGGAATAATCTGAGTATTTTCCTAACTCTTCTAAATATTTCTAGGGGTAAAATTTAGGGAATGTGTTCACATGCACAATTTTGTTGAGATTTGAGGTGACATGTTAGCTAGAGAGAAGAGTGGAGATTTATCCCACATTGATGTACAAGCCCAAGAGTGTACCTCCTTATATAAAAGGGCACCATTTCAAGCAATCAAAAATGAAGCAAGCTCTCAAGCCTCTCTCTCTGAGTACAAGTCTCAAACTTGTAACCTAATTGTGCTTGAATCTTAAGCTTAGTTAGCATAATCTTTTCATCATCATTATGTTGTTAATTAGGTTGTACCCATCATAAGCTTAGTGTTTCTTAATCACGATAATTAGGGTAAATCTAGCCATGCATGGGGTGAGGGTTCATGTTTCTTGACATGGTATCAGAGCCCACCCCTCTCTCCATTAGCTTAGCCTTAGCTCACATTAGTCTAATCACTATCAATCATCTAATTATTCACTAATCTCAACCTTATCCAACTCTTCCATTTGTGGTCCAAATTTCAAATGCTCACCATTTCTCATCCTCTCACTCATTAGCTAAGATGATTCACAAGGTTGTTATTTAACCCTAGGCTAAACCACAGAGGGTTTGATCTTATTTGCCCTAATTTTCTCGAAACCCGCACTGGTAGCGTGACTAGTTTTTCCTTTATTTCTCTGCTTATGCTACAAATTGGGTCAAGCCCTTCTAGCCCAAGATAGGCCATGGTATAAGCTATAACTTGACCAAAGGTCTTCTCCAATGGTGCATCATATCGGCCAGGAGAAGCAAAATAATAGGCGCCTATAATCTATGAATTCCACTTGTTTTTTGAAGGATTAAGCTAATTCTTGTCCATAGGACTCTTGTCCTCATCTAGGGCAACAAGCTAGTATAAAAACCCCCTTCTTTCATAAGATCAATTTTAGCCTCCAAAATCTAATATCACTAAATCACTCTAATTAAACACTAATTATCATCATTAGTGAAGTTTTTACAAAAAGTAAGCTAATTAAAATTCAAAATTAAAAAACTGGGGTGTAAATTCACTGTGGGAAGTTCTCTGAATCACTTGTTTCTACACTTAAAAATGTGCCTAACACTAAACTTCAAGATGTAGAATAACCTCTACTTGAACAAGAATCAAAATTCAAGGATAAAGAACCATACATTCAAGTGGGCAAGCACTATTTACAAAGGATAAAGAACCATACATTCAAGTGGGCAAGCACTATTTACAAAGGATGGGAGATTTCAAAGAACAAATCAATCAACATCTCAAAGATGTAATCACTGTGGCAAGCTTGGTCACAACTTTGCAAATTGTTGTTTAAAAAATAAACCAAAAAGAATCTGTAATGCATGTGGAAGAATTAGGCACTTGGAAGAACATTGTTACTCCAAACAGAATCAAGAAAACAACTATGTGGAAGAAGGTCACTTTGTGGTAGAAAATGATGCCTCTAGCTCCAATCATCTTTTCTAAAACTTTGTATGTCCTACCCTTTGGCACCGATGATGTAGCCAAGGTAGAAGAAATAGCCAAAATTTGTAACCCTACTCTTTTAGAAGAGACCTCTAGACCTCAAAGATAGTCAAGTTGCCAAGTCGCCACCATCAAGGGGGGGTGTTGAGATTTGAGGTGACATGTAAGCTAGAGAGAAGAGTGGAGATTTATCCCACATTGATGTACAAGCCCAAGAGTGTACCTCCTCATATAAAAGGGGACCGTTTCAAGCAATGAAAAATGAAGCAAGCTCTCAAGCCTCTCTATGAGTACAAATCTCAATCTTGTAACCTAATTGGGCTTGAGTCTTAAGCTTAGTTAGCACAATCTTTTCATCATCATTATGTTGTTAATTAGGTTGTACCCACCATAAGCTTAGTGTTTCTTAATTATGGTAATTAGGGTTAAGCAAGCCATGCATGGTGAGGGTTTATATTTCTTGATAAATTTTGTATTTGACTACATCTTTTAAGGCATGCTTGAATGTAATGCTCCTTGCATTATAAGCTTGAGGACTTGTAAGACTAGTACTTTGATTCTCCACCCAACCATATCCCAAATAGACCCTAAACTCATGGTTATATAGGCCTAAGTGGTGCATGACCTTCCAACCTTAGCCCCTAAAACTTTTATTGGCTAGACATTGCCTTTTCCTTATCCAATGCCTCTTCAACTGGCGCCTACTTCTATGTCCCCTTGGGCTTCCCCATTGTGCACCATCTACTTCTCTTTTTACTTTAACATTAATTCCTATTAACCATTGCTTAGGTATTTCCTATTTGAAATCCTCTGAACCTTATTTACATGTAACCTTTTACATATAAATGATCTTTCCTAGTCTTACCTTTCAGTGTTTCCTACCAGTCTCATAACTTTTCCTCCCTCTTGAAAGAAAAGTTTTTGTCCTTAAAAATAAACTCAGGAAACCTTTTCTTTAATGCAGCCACTATCTACCAAGTTGATTCTTCTTCTGGTCTATCTTTTCACTTTACTAAACATTCTTTGAACACTGAATGTCTAGTTTTCTTTTCTTGATATTCGAGAATCTTTTTAGGCTCATGTGGAAGAATAGGTGGTTCTATAAAATCAACTATTTCTTCTTTTCCAATGATGTTATCATTGTTTCCCATCTTGCGTTTCAGTCTACTAACATGAAACACAGGATGTACTCTAGATCCTTTAGGTAAAGCAACCTTGTAAGCTACACTTACAATTTTTTTAAGTATTGTATAAGGACCACAATACCTTGGACGTAACTTTTGAACTTTTTCACTTTTTAAAGTTTCTAACTTTTCAAAAATCTTTACATAAACTAAATCACCTTCCTCAAAATTAATTGGTCTTCTTTTACCTTTCTCATAACTAATAGAATAATCCTGCGCTTTTTAACATTATTCTTGCAACGTTTAACACGTCTTGCATGTCTTTGAGAAAGTCTTTTACACTCTGTAATATTTCTTTTTGTAACCCAACTGCTATGGGTGCTATAGGTTGAAATCCATACATTAGCATGAATGGAGTAAAACTGGTAGAATGGAGTAAAACCGGTACCACAATGTTTAGCACTATTATAAGTGAATTCTAATAATGGAAGATATCCCAATTGTTTTGCTTATGATTAACATATGCTCAAAGCATATCTTCTAGGATTTTATTAACCCTTTTTGTCTATCCATTGCTTTGCGGATGTTCAGACATACTCATACTAAGTTTTGTGCCACACTTTTTGAACACTTCTTTCAAAAAAAGGCTTGTAAACTTTGTATCTTGGTCGCTTACTATATATGTTGGTAATCCATACAATCTGTATAAATGATGGATAAACATTCTAGCCAATTTTGGTGTTTTTACTTAGTTTTTAGTTGGTATAAATTGTAGATATAAATTGTACCAACTTGGTTAACCTATCCACTACTTAGTTTTTAGTTGGTATAAATTGTACCAACTTGGTTAACCTATCCACTACTATCCACACTAAATCATGCCCTCTACTTCTTCAGAGTAGTTCCACTATGAAATCTATAGAAATACTTTACCCTCAGGTATTTGTAGCGATTTTAATATTCCGCTTACTTTTAGGCGCTAAGTTTTATTGACTTGGCACTTAGGGCATTTTATAACATAATTCTGGACGTCCTTCTTTAAACTTGCCTAATAAAATTGTCTTTAACAAGTGCATAGGTCTTAGACATTCCCGAGTGCCTCGTGTTGAGATTCCTAATATGGGATTGATCATGATGGATAAACATATATTAAGTGCATAAAGATTAAGGTAGATTAAACCACACAAGAAACTCCATGACTAGAGAGAGAGAGAGAGAGAGAGAGAGAGAGAGAGAGAGAGAGAGAGAGAGAGAGAGATTGCACACTCAACAATAGCTCTATTGCATTATGTTGTAAACCATACAGTGATATAGGCCTTCTAGCCTTGTCTCACTTTACACATCATCATGCCATGTGGCACTCCCTTTTCCACATTCTTTTATGTGGCTCTCACCATTCACACAATATCTTATGTGGCAGTATTATCTCACCATAATATCTTGCACCTCTAAGGTGCTTTCCCACACACATGCATAAACCAAGCTTACATATTTCAACACTCCCTCTTAAAAGCAATCTTAAAAGCAAGGTGTTCTACGACTCATCCATCACTCACATGACAATAGGCATTGCGCCTTTCTACACTCCCCCTCAATGTTATCGGAGTGTTACATCACATTGTGCTAGGGCAGGAACATGCACACTATCCACTTTTGAGTCTCAACTCGAGTAGGACTGCACCCTCCAATTTGAGCACCTATTTTGCTCAGGCTGGGAGCCTAGTTCCATTTTTAGCACCATACATCCCTTTTGAGACCTTCACCACCAGCGGCGGCGGGTAAGAGAACCCTCACGCACTGGTGGGTGAATACAAATTCTCGTTTTGAGGTTTTAACTGCTCAGGTATGGTTACCCTCATAATCATCGGCAAAACAAAAAATACAACACATTTTGGCCGAAGCCGGGTAGGGGACCCATGTGTGTCAACAAATGTGTACAAGCCCATGAAATCGAGGTGTATGAAGATACCCTTAACTTCAATAAGGGTCAAATCTTATTAAAAATGGGATTTTTTTTTCTTTGAATGCAGTTCTGCACTCATTTTACTGCGTGCTCTGCGAACTACACCAAACTCCAAACCTTCAATGTATGGATTCTTTAATGTTGGTAGCCGGGCAGTGCTCTGCATGCGAACCTTTTTGCAGTCGGAGGACCCACGCACATGGTCATCTTCTTCTTCACATTTCTACTACTTCTCATCAAGCTTCCATGGTGATTTTAAGTCTCTCAAAGTGGTCTCTCTCAACAGTGTTGATTGTGTTTACTTGCTGCTGCTTCTACTGTTTGCTTTCCTTTTATGTTGTTCTAAGCAATGGCCTGCTGCCACCTAATTTTTCTCTCTATCACAAGAATAGTAGCTGCCACATTTGGTTGTGCCGAATGCACAAACCAATGCCAATTGAGCAGTCTACATTCGTTAAAGCTTATTGTTATGAGCTTGCTTCTTTTGTTGCATTGTTGTATCACCAGTTTGTGCATAGCTTCAAGTTGTCTTGCCATGACAACTCTAGTCACATCGGCCATATGCTTCCAATAGCTCCTCCAACTTCTACAACTTCACGTTGTGAGGTGAAAAAAAGAAAAAAGAACCTGCCTCTATAGCCCTTCACCTCCCAAACTTGGAAACACAAACACGAACCGGGGCACCACCAGCCACCGCGGCTAGAACACTTTCCATAATTCACCACCCACCCACACCATAAAGAACAGCTCAAAACCAACACAAACAACTGATCATTCAGCAAACACACAGCACCATACACACTGTATAAACTCAGCAATTACACCAAACCAGGACTCTGGCCAGGATTTACTACCAAGGGAATTCACCCTTGCGTCTGACAACCAAGCCTCTGTCTCCCGGTCTATGCACTCTCCAGAGGGCGCCCCACCAGCAACCCTTCTTCACTTCCTCTGTAGCCTGGCTACTCTCTGTCTGGTACCAGCCCTTCTCACCTGTCTGCGCACTACCAGCCAGCTGCTTTACGTGCCTGTGAAACTTGAGACGGCTTCCAACTCTGCACTGTGCTCTAGGCTCTCTCTCGTCAGCATCCACTCTCTGCCTGCAATCATCGCCCACACAAAACCAGCCACTCCACTCTTCAGAAGGCGCCCACACCAGCTAACCCTCAACTCAGCAGCTCCCACTCTTTGTGTGTCGTGACCAGCAGCTTCGCCAACCACAGAGCCTCTGCACAACTCTTCAGCACCAACACCAACTGCTCAACGCAGCATCACCTTCTCTTGCATCCAACCCAAGCCACATCAACTTCAGTCCCTTGCTAACAGCAGCCCTCTCTTTGCTGTTGTAATCACCAGCCCGTTGCCCTTAGGCTTCACCCACGCGGCCCACTTCCTTCTCTCCTCTTCTCGCCTCTCTGCAGCAACACCAGGTAGCCACCCAAGAGGCCCCGTAACAAGGCGGCAACTCTACTCCACGACTGTCTTCGCGCCTCACACCCAACAGCAAGGCGATCTCCTTCTCTCTACCCGACGGCCACTCCACTTTGGCTCTCTCTCTTCAAAGTCACCCCCCTTGCCTGTCTGCAGTTACCACTGAGAGCCTTTGATGCCAGCCAGCTCTCTTCGCTTTCTGCTATCACCAGAGTGCCTACAGATCACCAGAGCCTTCCCAGCAGCCCTTTGCCTCTCACTGTCGTGGCGACCTCTAGCACCACACGTCAGCAACATTGCTTCATGCTCTCCACCTGTCTGCAGAACTCGGGGCTTCACCTTGCGCCTGCTGTCTCTATATCGCGCTTCCTTCACACCAGGCGGCTGCAGCTACAACAAGACCTTGTAGTCGGCCTTCCTCTCTTGACCACCAACCCTTCGCACCAAGGCGACTCTTCACCCCCCACGCCTCTGCAGACTCACGAGCCTCTTCTCTACAGCTTTTCTTCCGCAAGGGCGACCTCCTTCTGGACCCCGGTCACCTACTCCTTCGAGGCGGCCATCCTCTTCTTTCTTCACGCCTTCGCCACCTTCGAGACAACGTGCTGGTAGCAAACAAGAACCTCCATGTGGCTCCAATATTATTGGCCATGTGTATTATATATTTTTTATTTACTTAAAGCTTCAAAATGATGGCCACCACTTACAATGGCTCTTCCTTCTTTATGCTTCAAGTCATCACGCCGCACCCATGACTTTCCAATACAAGAGCTGCCCCCAGTTTTGAATCATCAGCATCAACACTTACCAAACAAGACAATTGCAGTCGGTGCCCTGCATTTAGCAACCATCCGCACACCACACTGTTGCTATAAAACTTTCAAATCTCCAGCATCTACTCCCAAAAAAACACGTGCATATACCAACTCACTGCAAAACCACCCGCTCTATACATTTGCGAGGGCATTTAGGGCAAGGTTTATTCGTAAAGCACACACACCATATGTACACAGACCCAAAACACCTTTCAGATTTTCACCTGACATACTTTGCCCAACCCCTAGCCCGCTGAATCATTTATGATCAGTAATAAGCATATGACCACGTTTCCCTCAATCCTTTGAGCATCATACAATGTAATCAAAACATCTCTATTCCAGGTGATCCAAGAAACACTGTCATCTTCCCCAGACATAATTTTCCATCCCACATCCCACAAAACAACATAAGAACTTCTGGAAACAAAGCTTCTAACATACACACCATCCTGCCTCATCTCAAGCCCAAAATCACTGATATGATCAGCACCAATATTAGAAAACCAGTGCAGCAACTCCTGCTGAGGGTAATAGCTGATGAAAGCTTCATCAAGAAAAACCTGCTGTGCCATAACACTTTCTCGTTCATCAACATAAGAAACATCATCATCAAAGCCAGCCACTACAGGCAAAACAAACTCCCTTTCAACAGGCACCATTGCCAAAGCATCCACCTCAGTTCCTGTATGCTCATCTTTATCCAGGCCAATGAGAAATTCATCTATCACAGTATCCATAGACTCATCCATAGCATCAGCATCATTCATAGTCTTCTGGTGTTGCTCCTCTTTCATAGCCTCAATTCTGGTCATGGCCTTCTTAACATTAATGCACATCTGATCATCCAACTCCAACTCTGGTTCATCATCCTGCAGACTTTCTATATCCCACTCATCCCACAAAGGTTTATCATCCAAAGACTTTAAATCATACTCTTTCATATCTGATCATCCAACTCCAACTCTGGCTCATCATCCTGCAGACTTTCTATATCCCACTCATCCCACAAAGGTTTATCATCCAAAGACTTTAAAGCAGACTCTTTCACATCACATGCATACCTTTGCTCATGATTCACTTGTACCTCCTCGCATTCTTCCTGTATGGCCTCTTCTTGTTGGGCAACCTCATCACCAAGCACTTCCTCATCAATAACCAGGGCATCCATGTCTGCATCCTCCTCACTGGATGAAGTATCCTCTGTTCCCTCACTAGTAGTGGTACTACTGGTCGTGTCATCACTCGAATCAGCTTCACTTTCCTCTTCATCATGAACAGGCTTTTGGTTATCCATATTAAACTGCTTTTTATCCCCTCTCCTATCATACAGAGTAATAACCCCTTTCCTCCAATCTTGAACAGCCTTCACCGCTCTCAGCCATGGTCTTCCCAAAATGATGGGGAATGCACCCATTCCTGCAGGCATAACATGACAATCCACAAGCACTTTTACATCAAAAGCTTGCAATTCTAACTCCTAAATCATACCTAAGCATTTGACCTTCTGGTGATTGGCCAGCCGAATACGAAAACCAGACGCTTTAGTAAAATTAAGACCAAGCCTCTCCACAGCTGCTAATGTGATTACACAAATTTGTGCACCACCATCTATGTATGCCTCTCCCAGATTCTTCCCTTTGTACCATCTATGTATGCCTCTCCCAGATTCTTCCCTTTGTACCATACATTCACCACATGACATATATCAGGCAACTCCCGAACAGATAGAACAGTCACTATCCCTTTGGCAAGCTCCTTCTCTCTCGGGTTCACAAGTCTTTTCCACTGACGCTTCAAGTTGGGAGCTAACTCTATCAATTGCCCAAAAGTAATATTAGCCTTCCTTCCAGTCATGTCCTCCTGTAAATTGTAGCTATCCTGCCCAACCCCCAGCGGAAAATCAATCACCTGAAATTTTCTACGAGACTTCCTCTTCTGCTTGATCTTCACATCCCCTCCTTCCTTCACTTTACTTTTCTTCTTGCTGGGTCCTGCAGCATCCCTGCTTTCCCTTTCCTGTGGCATCCGTTTCCCCAAAGGCATCACATCAGCTTCTGTTTCCTTTGTCTTCTCAAGGGTGACCACATCTATCACCTTAGTTTTACCCTTCTCCTCATTTGTCAATCCACTGGTCCCTGCTTCACCTTTAATTTCAATCCCATAATCATTTGCCCTATTTGGAATCTGAGAGGGTAAAGGATACATATCACCCCCCATTCGCTGAGGCTTATCACAATCTGTACTTAGATGTCCAAGTTCACCACAATTCCAGCATGTAGGAATAAACCGTCTACCCCTGCTAAAACCACGGCCACTTCCATAGCTTGTCTGACCTTCAATCCCTTCTTGATTATATCCTCTACCTCGGCCACATCCACCACCTGTGTTCTCCATCATCTTCAAATTCAGATTCTTCATACAATCCACCATTTGCCTCATGTCCTGTTGAAGCCTTTCATCAGAAGCTGTAACAGCTGTGGGTGCTACCTTTGTCCCCTGTGGTGTGGCATTATTCACCTGAGCTTCTGTCGGTTGCACTCTTTCCAGCACGGTTTTCATCGATACCGCTTCCACCCTTCTCATTTCAGGCCTCACTGTGCCACTGGAACCATCCCCAGCTGGTTCATCCGCGTTGCAATTTCCAATCCTTTGATTTGGCAATCTCTACTGCATCCTCATAAGACCTGGGCTTCTTCAATTCCACCTTCCAGCGAATGCCTCCCTTCAATCCTGCAATAAAACAATCCTTCTTCATCATGTCTGGAGGTACCTGATCATCTCCCAAAGCCCTGCACAAAGTCTCCCACAGCAAAGAGAATTTCTTCACATAATCATCAATTGGCTCCAATTCGCCCTGTATCAACCCTTGCACTTCATGCCAAACTCTATCTGGATCCTCAATCTTCTTGAACCTGTTCAAAAGTGAAGTCTTCAATCCATCCTTAGTCATTGGAATGCGTGGCTCAGCATCCTTTAACGACTCCTCAAAAGTTCTGGACCATGCTCTTGCATCTCCCTTCAAACATATATTCAGCAGCTGCAATACCTGTGCCGGCTCATTGATGTGGTTGCTTATGCATGCAACCTCCATCCTTTCCAGAAAATCTGCCACATCTTCATTTGGACCACCAAAAAACTCTGGATACGACATCATTTTAATCCCCAGGCTTCACTTCAAATCCCAAGAAAAACCAGAAACACCTTCCTTCAATCTCCTACTCTGGGGCATACACCCTCGTAGAAGAAATCCCTGAGCTATCCTCAGTGGGACATACGCCCTTCTAGGCAAAGAACAACACCAGAGCTATCCTCTGTGGAGGCACCAGAAGAATGTGAGGTGAAAAAAAGAAAAAAGAACCTGCCTCTATAGCCCTTCACCTCCCAAACTTGGAAACATAAACATGAACGGGGGCACCACTAGCCACCACCGGCTGGAACACTTTCCACAATTCACCACCCACCCACACCATAAAGAACAGCCCAAAACCAACACAGACAACTGATCATTCAGTAAACACACAGCACCATACACACTGTATAAACTCAGCAATTATACCAAACCAAGACTCTGGCTAGGATTTACTGCCAAGGGAATTCACCCTTGCGTCTGACAACCAAGCCTCTGTATCTCCCGGTCTATGCACTCTCCA
The DNA here is from genome assembly GCF_041138505.1 of Cibotium barometz. NCBI lineage: Eukaryota > Viridiplantae > Streptophyta > Polypodiopsida > Cyatheales > Cibotiaceae > Cibotium > Cibotium barometz. The sequence continues at coordinate 28,655,375 of NC_141061.1, forward strand.
GAGGGCGCTGGTGGCCCTTCTTCACTTCCTCTGTAGCCTGACTACTCTCTGTCTGGTACCAGCCCTTCTCACTTGTCTGCGCACTACCAGCCACCTCTGCAGCTGGTTTACGTGCTCTTGACACATGAGACGGCTTCCAACTCTGCACTGTGCTCTAGGCTCTCTCTCATCAGCATCCACTCTCTGCCTGCAATCATCGCCCACACAAAACCAGCCACTCCACTCTTCAGAAGGCGCCCACACCAGCTAACCCTCAACTCAGCAGCTCCCAGTCTCTGTGTGTCGTGACCAGCAGCTTCGCCAACCCCACAGAGCCTCTGCACAACTCTTCAGCACCAACACCAACTGCTCAACGCAGCATCACCTTCTCTTGCATCCAACCCAAGCCACACCAACTTCAGTCCCTTGCTAATAGCAGCCCTCTCTTTGCTGCTCCAATCACCAGCCCGTCGCCCTTAGGCTTCACCCACGCGGCCCACTTCCTTCTCTCCTCTCCTCGCCTCTCTGCACATCAACACCAGATAGCCACCCAAGAGGCCCCGTAACAAGGTGGCAACTCTACTCCACGATTGTCTTCGCGCCTCACACCCAACAGCAAGGCAATCTCTCTACCCGGCGGCCACTCCACTTTGGCTCTCTCTCTTCAAAGTCACCCCCCTTGCCTTTCTGCAGTTACCACTGAGAGTCTTTGACGCCAACCAGCTCTCTTCGCTGCTATCACCAGAGTGCCTGCAGATCACCAGAGCCTTCCCAGCAGCTCTTTGCCTCTCACTGTCGTGGCGACCTCCAGCACCACACGTCAGCAACACTGCTTCACGCTCTCCACCTGTCTGTAGAACCCGGGGCTTCACCTTGCGCCTGCTGTCTCTATATCGCGCTTCCTTCACACCAGGCAGCTGCAGCTGCTGCAACAAGACCTTGTAGCCGGCCTTCCTCTCTTGACCACCAACCCTTCGCACCAAGGCGGCTCTTCACCCCCCACGCCTTTGTAGACTCACGAGCCTCTTCTCTACAGCTTTTCTTTCGCAAGGGTGACCTCCTTCTGGACCCCGGTCACCTACTCCTTCGAGGCGGCCATTCTCTTCTTTCTTCACGCCTTCTCCACCTTCTAGACAACGTGCTAGCAGCCAAAAAGAACCTCCATGTGGCTCCAATATTATTGGCCATGTGTATTATATATTTTTTATTTACTTAAAGCTTCAAAATGATGGCCACCACTTACAATGGCTCTTCCTTATGCTTCAGGTCATCACGCCGCACCCATGACTTTCCAATACAAGAGCTGCCCCCGGTTTTGAATCATCAGCATCAACACTTACCAAACAAGACAATTGCAGTCGGTGTTCAACCATTCGCACACCACACTGTTGCTATAAAACTTTCAAATCTCCAGCATCTGCTCCCAAAAAAACACGTGCATATACCAACTCACTGCAAAACCACCCGCTCTATACATTTGCCAGGGCATTTAGGGCAAGGTTTATTCGTAAAGCACACACACCATATGTACACAGACCCAAAACACCTTTCAGATTTTCACTTGACAACGTATCTCCCAAATCTACCCAATTTTCCTTTCACATAACTTGCTCATCTTCCATGAACAAATTGAACTAGCACATCTCCATTTTTGGTGTGCTTAAGATGGGATCCATCCTTAGCCCATGATTGCTTATCCCTTGCTTGGACAAGCTTGCACCTTCTCATGCTTTTTGCTCACTTGCAAAGAACCATGTGATCCAAATATCCTATCAAATAGCAACCCTTCTCATGAGCAATCTCTCATGCTCAAACTAAAAATTAATGAGGCAAATAATCACACAATACCTTCTTTGGTAATCTTCTTGGTAGCTTCCTTGTTGACACCGAAGACTCCATAGCCTTCATACTTATTGAAAATCCTTATTTCATCTCTTTGATGATGAGCAGGCTCTCCATGTTGCAAAACTCCCATTTGCAACTCTCTTGGGTGGCTTCTTTGATGTTGATGAAGACTTCATAGTCTTCATACTACTGAAATCTTCATTTTCAACTTCCATATGGTAGCACCATAATCTCCAAATCTCCATGAGCAGCTTCCAAGACTCCAAATGCAATCCATAATGACAAGTGTGCATAATTTTCTCATAATAATAAAAATGCTAAAATATGCTTAATCAACTGAACACATAAACTGATACACATACATAAGCACCATGATCAAGAGCCCATCCTAGCTCTGATACCATGTGGAGATTCCTAATATGGGATTAATCATGGTGGATAAACATATATTAAGCATAAAGATTAAGGTGGATTAAACCACACAAGAAACTCCATGATTAGAGAGAGAGAGAGAGAGAGAGAGAGAGAGAGAGAGAGAGAGAGAGAGAGAGATTGCACACTCAATAATAGCCTCACAATAGCTCTATTGCATTATGTTGTAAACCATACAATGCTATATGCCTTCTAGCATTGTCCCAATTTACACATCATCATGCCATGTGACACTCCCTTTTTCACATTCTTTTATGTGGCTCTCACCATTCACACAATATCTTATGTGGCATTCTTACCTTCACACAATATCTTATGTGGCATTCTTATCTTACCACAATATCTTGCACCTCTAGGGTGCTTTCCCACACACACGCATAGATCGAGCTTACATATTTCAACACCCTGCACTTGGATTGTCATGATATTCTAGTAAAATATTCTCAAGAATATTTTCTTCTTTGGGTACATGAATGTGACCTTTATATAACAAGTACCCATTATCGATGATTTTTTTTCCAACAATATTTTTCACTTATTGACCCTTCTTTAAGTGATTCCTTTGAACCACTATCTTTTTTAAGTGACACCCTTTCATCACTAGCATAGCTAGCTGCATTTTCTTTACTCTCTATTTGAGAGTTATCTTTTTTAATCAAGTAATTCCAAACTACTGATAGCTAGGGTTATCAATACATTTTCCTTTTAAGTGAGTCAGTAATTCACTTTCTAGTTGAGTAAAACTCAACTCATTTATCATGGGTGCTCGACTTAGAGCATCTGACGACATTAAATTTTTCTTTTCCATATTTGATTTGAAAATCAAACTCTTGTAGGATTTCAACCCATCTAGCCTTCCTACCTTTTGAGTACTTAACCATTTAAGACTTCATGGTCAGACAATACTTCAAATTGGCACCATACAAATAATGATGCCACTTTTTAAGAGCACGTTCAATTGCAAATAGTTATTTTTCATAAGTTGAATAGTTACTTTGAGCTTTGTTCAACTTTTTATAGGTTCAAACTTCTAACCTACTGAGTTAACCTATAAACCTCATGATGCAACCCATTCTACCCTCTATTAAACAACTCTTGGGACTTCCACATGAGCTTCCCTCCTCTGCACATGCATATCCATGGGCAAAGTTACCACCACAAAACTACTTGCTTCTGTCTCCTTTTTAGCCAGCTCCTACTTCTTCAGCTTTTTCCTCTATTGCTCAATTGCTATCTTCACAGCCTCAACAAATGTGTATGGGTTTTTCAGCTCCACCTTGTTGCCATGCGATACACCAACAAACCTGTCTTTTTTTAATAAGAAAGTCAGGAGGAACCTAATTTTCTCCTAAAGCTCTAAGTACCCTTTTCCAGATAGCTTCAAACCTACCCACAAATGTTGGCATATCCTCATCCTCTCCGTGGTTAAATCTGCTTATCTCTCTCCACAAGTCCTCACATGAGCATGTGCTTTCCCATATCTTTCTCTTAGGGTTTCCTTCAATTTGTCCCGCCTTTCTCTTTCAGCATCTGTGGCTTCATTCTCAAACCACTCCTTAGCTGTATCCTCTAAACAACAAACTCACCATCCTTAGCTTATAAGCATCCTCATCTCTGTTATTTCTCAAATCCACCAACTCAATCTTCCTCAGGAACTGAGTGACATCTTCACTCTTCTCACCTCTAAATACATCATATCCCATTAGGCCTTAAGTTGATCAATAAGTGGATCCTAACCTGTTTTGGTGGTGAAAGTTCTTAGCACAAGAACCGTTTAATCCTCACTTAGTGGGGGCACCTGGTGATGAATTCTCAGCAAGAAATCACAAATCCTAATAATTAAAATAAGTGAAACATACATTTAAAATATATTAAAACGTGAAAACTTGTTTGTATTAAATTCAAAATACCATGGAAGACAAGTTACATCGAGTATGAAAGGTAAAATGCCATAGAAGGTAAATTACATCTTGTATTAAAGCCAGAAAGCCATGATTGGCAAAAATACCATGGAAGACAAGTTACATCGAGTATGAAAGGTAAAATGCCATAGAAGGTAAGTTACATCTTGTATTAAAGCCAAAAAGCCATAGAAGGTAAGTTACATCTTGTATTAAAGCCAAAAAGCCATGATTGGCAAGTTACATCGAGTCTCGAGTTACATAACAAGGAATACACAAAGACAAAGGTAAAACACATAATGATAAAGTAGGCCGGTCTCTACTCATCACATCATCATCATCATCATTGTCCTCCTTGCCTATTGCCTCTTCTTCATCTTCCTATATCATATAAGATTTAGTAATATAAAATACAAATAAGATGAATTTCTAAAATATTTTAAAACCAAAAGAATATCAACTTTTAAAACTTGTTCAAAACAAGTAACTTACAGCGGGCCCACATAGATTCATAGTTTAAAAAGTGACACCTTGTTAACGCAACCATTTAAACATAACTGAGATCCCATTACGATAAGCATAGTCATACTCCTCAATGAGAAGGAGAGTAGCCTACCACATTCTCCTACATTAAACACACATTTAAAAAGAACAATTTATATAAGTTTAAATTCTTTGAAAAACCAAAATTTTGAATACAAAATGTTAAGGGTTCAAATACTTACAAATTGAGCAAGGAAAGATGGCCTTCCAACCTGATCCAAGATGAGAAGCCCCTCTTTTATGTCAGGCTTCTTTGTTGCTTGAATAGATTTTGGTTTTCTTAGTGTATCTTTTTGCCTTCTTTCAATCTTTATCTGATTCTCCTGGTGGCTTGAGGCTACCACACTTGATGGCCTTAGCAATCAATGATTTCCTATGATGAGCCTATGACTCATATGTCCCTGTATACGATCCAGCATCTTAAGGTCATTAAATTGAAAGTCGGGGTGTGGCATATGAAATTCTATCTTCAATACACGTAGAATGTATTGTTTTTTTTTTGCATTATCTTGATTTTGCCAATCAATGTCCAAAATATTTCTGGGTTCTCAAGATTTACTAAATGATGCATATGTGCTATGACATGCTTCCCCTTACTATCCTCAATGAAACACCCATTTATCCTTCTCACACAGTAAGAAAGTGTCGCAAGGTTGTAGGCATTTGGATCAACCACCTCATGTGCCTGCACATCCTCTGATGGAGAATTGGAAGTAGATCTATTACTACCTCCAAAACAACCACCACAACCACCCCCACTAGTACGATGATGAGAAGAGGCAGACCTTCTAAGTGACGAGGATGTGGTACGAGGTCGTGGACTAGGTGCCACAAAAGAAAGGGGAGTGGGCTGGTTGCAACTACACGAGAAGACCCAACAACCTAAAATAGATTAAATCCTCCAATTTGAGTGGATAAGGGCATAGGAGTGTGTAACCCAGGAGTAGAACCACCCAGGAGTACCCCCCATAGGTGTAATTAAGTGTAGAAGGAATGGATGGTGGAGTAAAAATGTTCCACACATTCTCTCTACCATACCGCTGCAATAGACTTAGACAACTATGAGAGTTGTTCCACATCTGGATCATCAACGATGGACATAGAATGACAGGGTCGCTGGACTTCTTGAGTTTGGATTCTCCCCCAACATGTCTACATTATAAAAACATAGCTATTATGTGTATAGAACAAGGAGGACTTAAAAACATATCTATTATGTGTATACTCTATGCATGCATAGAGATTTATGCATAAACTTATGCATTGAGCTTTAATGCATAAGCTTAAAGCTTGCATTAAGCTCTATGCATAAAGCTTAAATGCATTGAGCTTTAATGCATAAGCTTAGGCATGTATAAAGCTTTATGCATGCATTAGCTCTATGCTTTATGCATAAGCTTTAAGCTAAAAGATTTATGCATGCATTAGCTTCAAGCTTTGTGCATAAGCTTAGGCATGCATAAAGCTTTTACATGAAGCTTAGGCATAAGCTTTATGCACTAAGCTTAGGCATAAGCTTTATGCACTATGCATATAAAAATTAAAACCCTAGCACCCAAGGGTGCAATAAATATAAATAAAAAGAATAAGAGAATTGGAGTTTACCTCAAGAGATGGAATGATGCTCGAGGTACTTGAGTCATTGTATATAGATAGACGTAGACTATTTTCACCTAAATAACATAAGAATGATAAACGTAAAAAAAACATAAAGCTTAAATAACATAAGGCATGCTTAAGGCTTTATGCATAAAGCTTTGTTCATAAGCTCCATGCATGCTTTAAGCGTAATGCATTAAGCTCTATGCAATATTAGGCATGCATAAAGCTTTATGCATTAGCTTAAAGCATACATTAAGCTTTATGCATAAGCTCTATGAATGCTTTAAGCTCATGCATTAAGCATGCATAAAGCTTTATGCATAAGGCTTTATGCATGTATTAAGCTCTATGCAGCATGAAGCTTTATGCATGCTTTAAGCTTAATGCATTAAGCTCTACATAGAGCTTAAAGCATGCATAGAGATCTATGCATAAGCTTAAAGCATGCATAGAGATCTATGCATAAGATTAAAGTATGCATTAAGATCTATGCATAAAGCTTTATGCATGCATTAAGCTGTATGCATAAGGCTTGATGCATAATCTTTATACATAAGATTATGGATGATGCTTAGGCATATGCTTTATGTACTAAGCTAAACCTAAACTTGGCACCCAAAGGTGCAATAAGCATAGATCTTGTATTAATGATTACAAGAAAAAGAGAGCTTACCTCTTTATTGTCAAGCCGAAGGAGAGGATTAGTGCAAGACCTACAAAATATAAAATTAAAAAAAAGTGATTAGTAACACTTTTAATGAACTTTAACTACCTAAGCTCTATGCATGTTTTAAGCTAAATGCATTAAGCATACATTAAGCTCAATTTATAGAGCTTAAAGCATACTTTAAGCTCAATTTATAGAGCTTAAAGCATACATTAAGCTCAATTTATAGAGCTTAAAGCATACTTTAAGCTTAATGCATGCATTAAGCTTTATGCATAAGCTCTATGCATGCTTTAAGCTTAATGCATAGAGCTCTATGCATGAAGCTTTATGTATAGAGCTTAAAGCATGCATAGAGCTCTATGCATAAGGTTTTATGCATAAGCTTTAAGCTATATGCATAAAGCTTTAAGCATGCATTAAGATTTATGCATAAGCTCTATGCATAAATATTAACCACTCAGGTTAACATTATTTTTTAAGCGTGGTCACGCTTCTTGTAACTTATCATTTTGTATAAAAGAGATATGGGATGACCAAGTTTACGACTTGTGTAATGCCGGGCATAGGAATGAGATATAAATAGAGCTAATAAACTAGTTTTGGGCGGCTGAACATTGTAAAAAGTGAGCTCTTGTATATGACATTTATGGAATATAAAAAGGGACAATCCCATTAGTCTCAATTGAGTTTTGCTCTCTCTCTCTCTCTCTCTCTCTCTCTCTCTCTCTCTCTCTCTCTCTCGTGGATGCTTGCATGCTTGATTGTTGTTGTGTGTGCATGTTAGGGATGGTGTTAATCTAGCTTCTCTTCTCCCCTCCCTTCTCTTGTCTCTCTACCAAGATCCCTCTTGCATGCATGTTGGCATGGAGTGAAGGTTGAGCTTTCCATACCTCCCTCCTTCTTTTCTCTTCACCTAGCTTGTGAATCTTCACTTGGGTGACACAAGTGGTGGTGGAGTGAGTCCCTAGCGGCCTTGAATAGGGGAGTTAACCCTCATTAGGGTTGGCTAAGTGCTAATCTCCAAATCGACCTTTGCATGGTTGTTTCTCTTCTTATTTCCCTCTCTTGTGTGCAAGGTTGTATGTTTAGCTTAACATCTTTGACACTCCGTTGCCGGGGAGAGCACTTAGCTTAGGGTCCTCCACACATTTCATGTGGTAGAGTCTTCATTTTTCTCAGTTGGAGAGAAAATCCACCGTTGATTGCATGTTGTTTGAGCTTGTTTCTTGTTTGATTGATTGTATTCAATGGAGCTATGAAGGTCAACGGAGCATTGGAGCATCAAAGTCTTAACCAAATGGGGGAGACACAAGTAGTGTTTAATTTTTTCTCTTGACATTAATACAAACTTTTGTTAAGTTTGCACAATAGTTTAATCATCAAATTAGTCCTAATTTATTAGGTTTCTTTATGCATCCTAGGTATCCATAGGTAGCTAGAGACTAGCTCTAGTTCCCCCATAAAAATAAAAAATCAAAAAAATATTTGGGAGACACCTAAAGTTGCAAAAATCAAAGGAGGAAAGTAGGTGAAAATTGCATTCTAGATAAACCTCTGAGAAGTGAACACTCGTTCCGTTCACAGTGAACGACCGTGGTGGCAAGTTTGCCACCCTCGTTCCATCTCTCCTGAGCATATCTTGTGATATCTCCAGCCATTAATTTGGTAGTGGGCATTAAAAAGGGAATAATTGCATTGATTTTAAGCATAAATTGCAGTAAACAGGGGGGGCAATTGCACTGTCAGAATATATTTGTAGGTGGCAGTCAGACCTACAACATTAAAAATATCTGAAAATGCTCATACCATTTACAACGTATGCCCATACCATTTGAAGCGTGCGGCTGTTCCTTCCTTGAAGCGTACACCCATTCTAATGTCCACGCATGTTCCATCACTTTTGCCCTGGCTACTACAAGCGTACGTCCGTGCCATATTTGCCATGCTTGTACCATCTCTCCTTTCTGAAGCGTGCGCTCGTGGACCTTACCATGCCCGTACCATCTACTTGCCATGCCCATGTCATTTTCACCATGTTCGTACCTTCATCATTCAAAAGCGCACGTCTGTTCCTTCTTGAAGCCACGTCAGTGTCTTCCAGGAAGTGTATGCCTGTGGTGTCATCTTCTTTCTAAGAAGCATATACCCGTGTCCTCAACAAAGCGTACACTCGTACTATCTTAAAGCGTATGGCCGTATCATTAAAAAAAAGACTATTCACAGGGGGTCTAGCACAATAATTCCACACATTCATGCACCTACGTTTGGGAAAATTGGTGCAAAACAACCCTATATGTAACGATATAAACTCTCCTAAAGCTCCCTCACTCATAAGGTCAGACCCATTGGTCAATACAGCTTGGAGCCAAACGGTGCTAGTCTTTGATAGCACCAGTGCAAAGATCATCCCAGTATGGGATGAGATACTCCTAACCTCGAAATAGGAGAACTTGAGGCTTAGTGTATGGACAGACCACCTGTCCAGGAGAAAGACCCTACCTCTCCTACACATTCATAGAGAAGCCTTACTTTGAGGCTCCGCAAATTTATCTTAGGAAACACACGGTCAGAAGAGCCACATCTCACAATGAGAGGTATGGAAAACCAATAGGAAAGAGAGCCCATGCTGCCTCTAGATCCTAGAGTGAAAATAGGGCAAAGTGAGAGCCATCAAACCCAGACTCATCCACCAGTGTGGAGGGCCATGCTCGTCTCAAGGGTGGCTGCTTCATATCGAGCCTAGAGACCCATACTAAACCCAGGGCTAGGTCCAACTTCCCAAGGGCTTGAAATATCGTACTAGAGAGAAAGGACCTACTCGGGCCTGCCACATCAGCCTGGGCCACCTATATATCAACAATACCCACCTCGAGGGGAGCATACCCAAGGTACCAGATGGGGCCGCAAGGACCTCCGATGGTCTACTATCCGCTTGGCCCAGCTCCTCCACACATCGTTCCTCCCCCCAACTAGCACCCGCTCCAGCCATGGCAGGGCTAACACCGAAAATGTTGTGAATAGCCATGGAAATAGGGAGGGGGTGGCTATTGGGCATCACGCTCCCAGCACCCAATACCAAGACCCAGACTAGTGTGGAACAAACCCGCAAACATCTCAAAACTAATCACTAAGCTCGATGGGACTAGAGACCCCATCTCGCATTTAGAGATGTTTAACCAGATCTGTGAAGCCTTTGGCCATGTGGATGACCAAGTCAAGAAGGTGAGTGTGCCTTTGGTCTCACCCTAGATGGTAAAGTTGGCCAATGGTTTAGGTTCTTGAAAACAGAAGATAAGGCCACCTTTAAAGCCTTGAAAGAGGCCTTCAAGGTTGAATATTCTCGTCAAGGAACCAGATGGAGTCTTGTTAAGAAACTACATAATGTTAAACAAAAGGATGATTAAACCATCTGAGATTACATCAACAGAGTTAGATATCTCCACTCCCGTTGTTGTAGTGCCAGAGATAAGTTCTCTGATGAAAGGCTAATAGGGAGATTTCTAGGAGGTTTGGAGGATGTACGTACACAATTCTTTGTATGGATTAGACCATACTACCTCCTTCGAACAATGTTATAGGAGTGCTATGGACTTTGAGGATAACTTCAAGGGAACACATTCCTATGAGGACTCCATGAGAGTACATCAGAAGCCTCATTCAAGACCACTAGTACAAGATCTGATGGAAAGAGCAAGGAGTCACCTCTGGACAATAGGTCAAGTAGTTGGCCGCTGCATTAATGCAGCAAATGACCTAACATTGGAGAACCTGCCAAGGCCGGGATTGGGTTGGCCAACCCCATCTCTATCCAAAGAGGGAGCTAGTATGGTGCTCGATTTGTCAAGCTAATGATACCAGTACTACAGAGTGTCCAATATGCGACCCGGCTCCACCCTCTATTGCACATATTGCCAAAGATGGGGCAATCATGAAATCACAAACTGCTATCAACAAAGGGCTGCTTAAGCCCGCACTCTACCTCAAGCCTTGCCACAGCAAACCCACCAAGGCTGGCCTTGCCAGCACCTGCGCTTCACAACGTACCTTAACCAGGCCAAGAAGTGGCCCAAAGAGGAATTATTAGGGTACCCGAAATGCCCTTACCACCCACAGTTCTCCCACCTCAACCCCCATTGCCATGAGTCACACCTATTCGCTCGTCAACTATCCTAATAGAAATTTTTGAAGAAGGAGACGAGGGGGAAGTTCCTCAAGGTCCCACCTAATAAACCTCTAGAGCCAGCTAGTACACCCTCCCAAATTCTGAGCCACTACGTGATGGAGGGCGACCAAATGTTCCCAGTATACTTAGCTGCCCCAATCCCATGGGGTCGGGACATGAATACAATGGCTAAACGACCACCCATGCAATGCTACTTGCACAGGGCCTCAGTGAGTGGCTGAATGTCCAATAAAAAAGGGATGGAAAGTACCTCTATATAAGCGCTTCCGCATTAACCCCTTTATGCATAGGGTATGGAATAGACCACATGTATGAGGACTGTCCGCTTAGACCAGGGACAATAGGGAAAGCTCATGAAGCTAATCCCAACACTAGCATTAACCTGCTGAGTGTAAGAGATGGCTTCATCCATATGGTCTCTCTCAACGCCTTGACTAGATTATAGAATAGACAGAGGGCTGCTGCAACTCATGTTGCAGCAGAGGCATTAACCTCGCAAGACTAAGGACACACAAAGGTCTTATCTTCAAAGAATGTCCCTGAACAAGCACGAGCAACTAGACGCTTGAGAAAGAAAACCATGAAAATCGGCAAAGGGGATAGCCGGGTAGTTATTAAAAAAGGTTTGGAAGATGGCACGACCACACCCTAAAAAGCTTGCTGAATAAACTAATCCCATTAGTTGAGTAGTTGCTCTACTTTATGAAGAGCTTCTTCTTGTCGTTCTTTGCCTTGCATGGTAAATGCATAATCTACGTGACACTTGAATAAATGGTCAAACACACGTATGAATGCATGCAGTGTACAGAAGTGGACATTCTTCAGGTCAAATGGAATTATAGGATACCATTCTGGGTCTCTCAAATGCCTGTTTGGCACAGCTAACATGTTGACAAACAAGACACCTCCAACCCAGCTGCCAGCATCGTCCATGGGGTCATGTGCTCAATATCTTGATTCTCAAGCATCCTCTTCTTTCCCGACTTTTGGTTGTTTTCCCTCACCACTCTCATGTACCACGAGCAAGGATTTGGGGTGTTGGCACCTTCTGGACACCCAAGCAAGCACTTTATTGTCTTCAGGTCACCCCCCAAATGCCAATCTACTGTATAAGTTCCCTTGCCCTCTACCTCAAGTTTTTCTCCCTGAATTTGTGCTTTATTGACACTGGTAATCCAAGGTATGCTATCAAACATCTAAGCGAGAACTTCATGTGTCTCTTTTGGTACTTCAAATGTCCCAAGCCACCATATCTCTTTCTTAGATTGGACACTATATGAGGGAAGGTCTAGCTTGCAAATCCTCTCCCTATCAGGAGTTTGGTTGATCTCAGTGTTACCCTCAAATGTGTCTTCATTGAGAAAAGACGACAACTCTGAACTTTTTGCATATGCCATAGCCTCATTCATGAGTGTGATACTCATTCGCTCTATCCTCTTTCCTTCCACAATCAACACTCATCCATTTTCAACACAAAGCTAACTTTGTCACCTTGCATGACAAACAAAATTAAATAAGCTTTGATTTTTCATAGACTTTTTCCACTACTTTGCAAGAGATAAAAGTTACTTTGCAAGAGATAAAAGTTACTTACAACTATTAGGTAATCCATAGAATAAGATCATAACTTTTTGAAGACGTTGTAGATCAACAAATATATTGTTGGACTCGTTGTAAGGAACCACAATATTACCATTGTTGCCTTGCTTTTTTCCCCAAGCTCTAATGGTCATGCACATCTTCATTGCATGTCCTCTTTGTTGCTAATCTTAATCTTCTTGGGACACGAAAAATATTTCGCGTGATGCCTTGTTTGCGAAGTGTATCTTGCAGTAATTGATGGAGAGCCTGGTATCCTTTTGTGCTTATGCCCACTTCATCGCATGCATTCTGAAATTCCTCAATGCCTAAAATGTTAGTTATATCTTTTATTACGTAACATATCTCCAATATCTTGAGGACCATTATCACCACATGCATCTTTAAGAAAGGTCCTATAATGAACTAACAAAGATTACTTATAGCAGCAATATTATATAATGAATTAACAGTTAATGAAAAAAATCAAACAATAGATACACTCTAATAAGAATAACTTATAAAACCAAAAATCAAACAAACCTTGCTGCATGAATTCTTTGCTTGAGAGCACCACCACCAATTGTAAGTGTCTGAATGTTGTTCATTGTCCTCTTCGCTCTCTGGCTCCCATGGGTGTGCTCTTCATATGCGAGATTGTATCCTATAACTTGAGGATGTGGTCCTCTCTCTTTGCCCTCTCTCTATAGCTGTAAAATATTATTCTGTGCAATTTCGAGAGCTTGTTGCACACTACTCAAAGTGACTTGCAAGCTATGAATTTGTGAGTTTAGAAATTGAACCTTCCATGCATCACATATACTTAAGCATTTGCAATATCCAAGGAGCCCATTCTCACCCTCTCCAATAAAATGAATGAGGATAGGTCTGTGAAAGGTGGAGAGAAATTTGAAGAAGGATCATTAGGATATAAATACCCATCAACCCAAGATCCACATTACAATGACCGTGTTGTCTTCTTTCTTGCTTCTCCTGTACGTTTAGACGTTCTTTTTTGATAGGTGCATATTCATTCAAGATGCGAATATGCAGGTCTACCTTCCTCACTCATGATGAATTTGTTATTTCTGTGAGTGCCATAGTAGACATAATGGAAGATGGTAGATAGCTTGGATCCCAAAGAGAAGCTTGAAAGAGAGACCTACTGCAATGAGAGAAGGGCTTGGGAGGGAGAGACTGAGAGAGAGAGAGAGAGAGAGAGAGAGAGAGAGAGAGAGAGAGAGAATCTTTTAGTTGTTGAGTCTGACAGAGAGGAGATGTGATAGTAATCAATGAAGAAAATGGTTTTTAGGTGGGTTTGCTATAAAATATAAATTTTAAATCACTAGCTTATCTAAAAATTTAAATTTAAATTAAACTTTTAAATAAAAAAACCTAAGTTTTCCTTGTCTTTTAATGACTTGATTTAGAATTTGTGGGAACTTCAAAAACGCAATGAAAGTGTATTAAACGAGATTGTCTTTTAATGACTGTTGATATGAAATTTAGAGGGAACTTCAGAAACGCAATGAAAGTGCATTAAATGTGATTGAAAGTTATTTTGAATTGTAATAAAAAATATTTTTGGGGCCCCTATATGGACGAGATTGATGATTTTTTGAGAGTTTTAGTGCTAGAAAGAGAATCCTAGCGTGAAAATCCTAGAGAGGGAAAACTAGAGAGATCCCCTACTTTTAAGGCCAAAATTAGGGATCATTATGAGGTTTATCTCCTTAAGCCTCAATAAAATTATTCTTAATTCCTTAAAATTAGGGATCCTTACAGGGCCCTTTTTATGTTCAAATGCCCCCTAATGGTTTAGGTAGTCCATAGAATAAGATCATATCTCTCTGAAGACGTTGTAGATCAACAAATATGTTGTTGAACTCATTGTAGGGATACATAATCTTACCATTTGTGCTTTGTATTTTCCCCCAAGCTCCAATGGTTAATGTATCATTGATGCAATAGTACTCTCCAATTTTGTATTGCACATCATCATTGCATGTCCTCTTTGCTATTCTTATCTTTCTGGGGACAGGAAAAATGTTCCTTGTGATGCCTTGTTTGCGGAGTGTATCTTTTAGCAATTGATGGAGGGCTTGATATTCTTTTGTGCTAATGCCCACCTCATCGCATGCATTCTGAACCTCCTCAATGCTTAGAAGATTGGTAATGCTATCCATTATCTCATTTGCGTACCTATCGTATCTTCTTGTGGCGTGGGTCTCGAATAATGGAAAGAATGTCATGCCTCCTCACACAACTACGTAATATTTCTCCGAAATCTTGAGGACCATTATCACCACATGTTTCTTTCAAAAAGTTCATATCATAAACCAATAAAGATTACCAAAAAAACTTAATCTATTGCTTATAACAACAAAAAATTCCTTAATCAAAAAATAAAAAAACAAACCTTGCTGCATGGATTCTTCGCTTGCGAGCACCACCACCAACTACGAGTTTTTGAATGTTATTGATTGTCCTCTTTCGCTCTCTTGCTCCCACGGGGGTGCCCTTCATGTAAGAGATTATATCATGTAGCTTCATAACGTGAGCCTCTTTCTCTCTGTCTCTTTTCTCTAGCTCTACAATATTATTTTGTGCATCTTGTAGTGTATGTTGTGTACTACTCAAATGTTGGAAATAGGGTTGCAGGAAAGCACACAAAGCTTGGAGAAGAAGAAGCAAGAATGCACACAACACAAAGTATTAGATTGTGTCAATGTACAAAAGATTAGTTAGCCCTAGAAGGATGGGCGTATATACAAGCCGGGGGAAAAAAACCTCCTAATAAAGAGGGAAAAAGTGCCCCGGCGGTCCTAAGTGTGTTCACACACATCACTGCCTATGTCTTTTTCCCTCTTTATTAGGAGGTTTTTTCCCCCGGCTTGTATCTACGCCCATCCTTCTAGGGCTAACTAATCTTTTGTACATTGACACAATCTAATACTTTGTGTTGTGTGCATTCTTGCTTCTTCTTCTCCAAGCTTTGTGTGCTTTCCTGTAACCCTATTTCCAACAATTGGTATTAGAGCAGGCATCGGCTCCCAGGGCTACGCCGCCAGTACCCTCCGACTCACGTTCTCCGATTGAGGTGAGTTTTCACGAGCGCTTGCAGGTCCCTATGCTCTGCAAAGAGGCCCGTAGGGTTGTGCGTTCTCAGAATTTGCATCTGAGGTCATTTCGGGCTCCGTTTTTGCATTTCAAGTTCTGCACAGGTGTTTTCGTCATTTTCTGCAGAAATTTTGACAGTGCAGTTTTCTACAAAACAGGCATACGTATTCTATTGTGGACCGTGCTACATAGCACGAGTTGTTTTCTGTTCAGTCTTTGCTTCATTACAGGTAGCTTTTGCATCAGTTTCAGTCAGTGGCCATGGCTGATAACAGCAATGATGTATTTCGCATGTTGTCTGCTGAAGACAAACTGGATGGAGACAACAACTACCCACTTTGGGCATACATGATGTAGCATGTTTTGGTTGCAAAAGGAGTGTGGAACATTGTGCAGGGTACGGATGTACGTCCAGGTTCTGTGGATGTAGGATCTGTTGAGGATGTTGCAAGTTCTAGTAGCTCTACTATTACTGCTGTTTTACCCACTGCTGAACAAGCTCGTTGGGATGGTAAAGATGCACAGGCTCATGCCTTGATTGCACTTTCTGTCAAACGTAACATCACCCCACATATTCGTTCAGCTAAAACAGCAAAACAGGCTTGGGATATTCTAGCTGGTTTGTATGCAGGTCGTAACGAGGCAAAAAATCGCTTACCTGCGTAAAGAGCTAGAATTGAAGATTATGCAAGAAGATGATGACATGAATGTTTTCCTTGCTGAGATTAAAGATCTCAAAGAACAGTTGATTTCTGTAGGTGAGATTATTCCTGATCATTCTCTTGTGCAGACTGTTCTTGATGCTTTACCTGAGACATATCAGACTTTTGCTTCCACGTGGAGACTTCTTAATGAGGACAGATCTGATGCTGTCAAGTATGATACTTTAGTCAACAAACTCTTGCAAGAAGCGCGGTCCAGGCAAAACAGGGCCAGGTAGTGTGCAGTTGATCATGCATTTATTGCTGCCCAGCAGCAGAGAAGAAGTGGTAAGGCAGCCCCTTCCACTATTTCTTCTCCTATTAGTAGGTCTGCAACTTCTTCTCCTTCCACAGGTAACAACAATAAGTCTGAGAAGGCTCTTGATAAAGGCAAGAAAAAGACCAGGTGCAACTATTGTAAGGCAAATGATCATGTCATTAAGAATTGCCCTAAGCTAAAGGCTAAAGAGGCAAAGAAGAAAGAGTCAAATGCAGCCACAATAGCGGATGCTTCTACAAATGCAGATTCTGCAAATGTTGTGCAGGATACAGAATGGGCGTTTAGCGTGTATTGCCAGTATGACCCATCTGTACATGATGCATGTTTGGTAGTTTCTGTTGACTCTCATGTATGGTATTTTGACAGTGGTGCTACAAAGCACATTACCTCGCATCGTGATATGTTCACTTCTCTTAAGGCTGTCCCTAATGGGAATACTGTCACATGTGCCAATAATGCTTCTTACCCAGTGAAGGGCATTGGTAAAATTATGCTTACTGCTGCAAATGGCAGCGCTTTCACACTTTCAGATGCTTTGTATGTGCCAAGGATAAAGAAGAATCTATTGTCTGTCTCTGCGCTTGCTAGACTTGGACTTGTAGTCAAATTTGTGGATGACAGATGTACTGTTCATGATTTGACTTCTGGTGATACAATTATTGTATCTGGCACCTTGTTTCGTGGGCTGTATAGGCTCAATTCTTATGACAAGTGTGTGGAAGATTCAGCAAATGCGGTTTCTGATGAAAAGGCAGTTTCAGATGCAAAACTATGGCATGCTCGTTTTGGTCATCTGAACTTTGCTAGTTTGCTGTGTTTGCAGAAATTTGATATGGTTGCTTCATTGCCCCCTCTTGAGGCACCATTGAAACATATTTGTGAAGGCTATATTTTGGCAAAATGCAGCGTTCTGCATTTCCAAAGGATGGTTCTGTGCGGACCACTCGCAAATTGCAGCTTGTACATAGTGATGTATGTGGGCCTATGCAAACTCCGTCATTTGGTAAACACTTGTACTTTGTGACTTTCATTGATGATTACTCAAGGCATGCATGGGTATATCCACTGAAGGCAAAGTCCGAAGTGTTTTTGTGCTTCAAACAGTTTATGCTTATGGTTGAAAATGTATCCAATTGTACCGTGGGCACCCTCCATTCTGATCGAGGGGGGGAGTACATGTCTAAAGAGTTTGATGCATTTCTGGCTAGTCGTGGGATAAAACACCAATGTACAGTGCCATATACCCCTCAGCAAAATGGTGTTGCTGAGAGGAAAAATAGGTCACTTATGGAGATGGCACGATGTATGGTCAAGAGCCAAGCTTTACCACATGCTTTTTGGCTTGAGGCTGTCATGTGTGCTGCATATGTACTCAACAGGTATCCCACTAAGGCCTTGCAGTCTATTACTCTATACGAAGCTTGGCATGGCAGGAAGCCTTCTATTGGTCACTTGCGTGTCTTTGGTTGCTTGGCCTATGCTTTAGTGCCTATGCAACAACGCAGAAAATTGGATGATAAGGTTGTCAAATGCATTTTTTTTCGGTTACAGTACTGAAAGCAAGGGTTACAGATTGTATCATCCGTAGTCAAAGCGTATCTTGATTAGTCGAGATGTTGTTTTTGTGGAAGATGCTGTGCAGCCCTTGTTATCATGTACCAAAGAGACAAGTGTGAGCTCACAGGATGTATTTGATACGTTGTTGCCTCTCTTTACAGGTGGGAATTCAAATGTAAGTCCTAATGAGGTAAATATTCAGCCTATGCAGATTTCAAACGACATCATAGATCAGCCTATTTCCGATGCAGATTTACAGGATGTAATTCATGAGGATAGGGCTGAAAATGACCAGGCTAGAGGTATGCCTAAATGGCTGGTGCAAACCTTGCGTGATAGTAAGATTGATGCACCTATGACTAGTCGTACTCGTTCAGGTTTTCAGCATGCCTCTTATACATTAGATTGTTATGCTTTGGCTGTGTCTAGTATGTGTGAAGAGGAAGAACCTCTTTCATTTGATGAGGCACAAAAATCAGAAAATTGGTTGGCTGCAATGCAAAGTGAATATGATGCTATAATCAAGAATGGTACATGGTCTTTGTGTGATTTGCCTATTGGTAAAAAGGCCATTGGATGTAAGTGGGTTTTTAAGTTGAAACGAAAGCCAGATGGCAGTGTTGATCGCTATAAGGCTAGGCTTGTTGCAAAGGGTTATGCTCAAGAAAAGGGCATTGATTTTGATGAGACCTTTGCTCCCACTTGTCGTATGACTACCATTCGTAGCATTTGTGCATTGGCAGCTCATAATGGTTGGAATGTACATCAGTTGGACATAAAGACTGCGTTCTTGAATGGAGATTTGCATGAGGAGGTGTATGTATCGCAGCCTCGTGGTTTTGTTCAAAGAGGGCAGGAAAACAAAGTGTGCAAGTTGAAAAAGGCTTTATATGGTTTAAAGCAAGCTTCACGAGCTTGGTATGAAAAGATACATGCATATTTGACTGCACATGGTTTTCAGAATAGTCCAACAGAAAGCACTTTGTATGTTAAACGTGTGGATGATGTACATCTAATCATTGCTCTCTATGTCGATGACATGCTGCTCACAGGACCAAATGAGAGTCATATTGCTGATTTTAAGGCTGATTTGAATGCCTCTTTTGAGATGTCAGATTTGGGGCATTTGCATCATTATTTGGGGATACAATTTAAGCAGTGTGATGGAGGTATTGCTTTGTGTCAGACAAAGTATATTGAGACATTGTTGCGGAGATTTGGCCTTGAAGACTGCAAGCCTATTGCTACTCCAATGGAGACAGGTTTGAAGTTGAGTCTTCATGATGCTTGAGATCACTTTGATGTCACACTCTATCAGACAGCTGTTGGTTGCCTCATTTATGTATGCATTACGAGGCCGGACATTCAGTTTGCAGTCTCACAGGTGAGCAGGTTTATGCATAGCCCAGGGTCTCAGCATTGGAAGGCAGTTAAACACATCTTTCGCTACTTGAGTGGCACCATACATCTTGGGTTGTTTTATCCCAAGGGGGGATCGTTGCCGCCAGATTTACATGCTTTTTCGGACTCAGATTGGGCTGGTTGCTATGACACAAGAGTGTCCACAAGTGGTTTTTGTTTCATGCTCGGCAGCTCATGCATATCTTGGTTGAGCAAGAAGCAACCTACTGTGGCCACTTCTAGTTGTGAAGCTGAGTACAGGGTAGCTTTCACAGCTACGGTTGAGTGTGTGTGGCTCAGACGGCTTATGGCTGATTTGGGTGTTGGACAGGAGTCTGCCACCTCTATCTACACTGACAGTCAGAGCGCATTGGCAGTTACGAGAAACCCAGTTTTTCATGCTCGCACAAAGCACATTGAGGTGCATTATCACTATGTCAGGGAGAGACTCTCAGTAGGAGAGATCAGCTTGGCCTATGTGCCAACACAGGACAACCTCGCCGATCTTTTCACAAAGGCGCTTCCTCGTGAGAAGTTCGAAGCTTTCCGCAAAGCTTTGGGCTTGCTCCCCTTTGTGGATTGATCTACTTCGGGCATGGCACTCCCCTATACATGAGTGCCAGCTCTCGTTCACACCATCACTCCCAGGGGGGATTTGTTGCCATATACATAGGCAGTGATGTGTGTGAACACACTTAGGACCGCCGGGGCACTTTTTCCCTCTTTATTAGGAGGTTTTTTCCCCCGGCTTGTATATACGCCCATCCTTCTAGGGCTAACTAATCTTTTGTACATTGACACAATCTAATACTTTGTGTTGTGTGCATTCTTGCTTCTTCTTCTCCAAGCTTTGTGTGCTTTCCTGTAACCCTATTTCTAACATCAAAGTGCTTTGTAAACTTTGTGTTTGTGAGTGGAGGAATTGGATTCTCCATGCATCGCTCATGCCTAACCTTCTACAATATCCAAGCAGCCCATTCTCACCATCTCCAATAAACTGTATAAATGAAGGGAGATCAGTGAAGGGTAGAGGATAATGCAAAGAAGGATCATAAGGATATAAATATCCATCAATCCAAAGATCCACATTAGTCCGACCCTGTTGTCTTCTTGCATGCTTCTCATGTGCATTCAGATGCTCTTTCTTGATTGGTGCATATTCATTCAATATGCGAATATGCAAGTCTACCTTCCGCACTCTTGTTGAAGCGAAAATTTCTATCATAACCAAAATGGAAGAGACTAATCTGAAGTGACTCAAGGCTATCCTATTGTATTCACAATAGGGCTATTCTTTTGTGAAGAGGGAGAGAGATAAAGAGAGAGAGGGAGATAGACTCAGGGTTTTCCTATATTGTATTCACAATAGGAGAAGAGAGCTTGGAAAAAAGGGAGAGAGAGAGAGAGAGAGAATCTTATTGCAGAGGTTGGTAGGAAACATGATTAATAATAGTAATGATTGAAAGAAACAGAATGTGGGGGGAATTTCAAATATGACTATTAAAATGTAGTAAATAAGAATGAAAGCGTGGATATCAGTGATCTTAGTAGGGGGTTTTAATAGCTAGAAAGAGAATCTTAGAGAGAATCCTAGTTCAAGATTTAGAGAGATCCCCTACTTTTAGGCCCAAAGGTAGGCGCGTCATTATGAGCTTTGTCTCCTTAACCCTCAATAAAATTAGTCTTAATTCCTTAAAATTAGGGATCCTTACAGGGCCTTTTTTGTGCTCAAAATTAGGGATCCTTCATGCCCAGCTCGACTCCACAGCCTAGACTCGGGACTTTCCATCCTGTGATGGTTCCATGTCCCACTGGACCACCGCCGCCGGCCAAACCATCGGCACGGCATGGCTCGTTGTGCCGTTTCCATCATTTTGGTCCCATTTTCGCATATCGACGATCTCGATGTCAAGGTGGGGAGGGCATCCCTTGGAGGCACTCGGCATCAGGAAACCTCACTCGCAATGCGAGAGGCCTAACATGCCTACCCGGTGCGTGAGGGCTTTTACATGTGCCTAGACATGGGTCCGTGCTACGCCGCTCCCTTGCACCTCATCCCCATATAGATGCATACTTTTTGGAATGGGCTAGCATACTCCCAAGGCACCATGGGGCCTTGGATAGTATTCCCAACCATCACATAGGTCCCCCCCACATGCTCGCAAATTTTGGTCACTATCAGATGATGTTTGGTATATCAAGTAGCGCATTTTCAAGTCTCTTAGTGCTCAAGAGGCCATGGAAAATCTCGCTCTTCACCATGCCATCGTACACAAACATCATCCGATGGTGACCAAGCATTGCGAGCATGTGGGAGGGTACATGCTCGTAAAGTTTGGTCTCACTGGACGATGTTTGGTATATCAAGTAGCGCCCAGTGTGCAATTTTCAAGTCTCTTAGTGCTCGAGAGGCCATGGAAAATCTCGCTCTTCACCATGCCAACGTACCCAAACTCTTCACCATGCCAACGTACCCAAACTTTGCTGAATGATGTGACCAAACTTTGCGAGCATATGTCCCCCCCACATGCTTGTAAAGTTTGGTCACCATTGGACGATTTTTGGTATATTAAGTAGTGCGCCGAGTGTGCAATTTTCAAGTCTCTTAGTGCTCAAGAGGCCATTGAAAATCCCGCTCTTCACTATGCCATCGTACGTAAACATCGTCTGATGGTGACCAAACTTTGCGAGCATGTGAGGTGAGATGGTTGTCACGAGGTCAAACTAGGAAGGTTGGTGAGATTGATGCCTGCATTACTTGAAGAGTTCAAGTAGCATAATGCTACGCTATATGCAAGGGCCACACTACTTTCACGCACAATTTTTATTGCTTTTATTAACATACATATTGTTTGAATTATATGAGCTAAATAAAAAATTTCAAAAAGACATATTGCTTTTATTAACAGACATATTTTTTGAATTATATGAGCTAAATAAAAAAATTCAAAAGAAGAATATTGAGATTACATAGATAGCTATTGCATTAGATGTTGTGATAGAGCTCTTACGAAATAGATATCTAAAACAACCTTTTGGTTATGGTTCTAAGCAATTAAAATAATTTCTTACAAATTCCAAGAATGGTGTACTTTGTCATGTGGATGAAGGTGGTTCAATATGCATAGACATGTCTTACATTTTTATGAACTTGGAAGTACTCATAGTGGAAGGTCACTTATGGATGCATTCTCTTGGAAAGAATTTTTTTTGAAAAAATCATCGATGGATTGATTTACAGCCAGGGTAAGGAACATATCCTATGGTCAAAGTAGAGATGGGTTGGTGAATCTTTCTTTGATAAAAGGTAGAGTCTGTATGAAACTTTGGCAAATGTTTGAAAATTTTCAAGATATATGCTCACTTTTAGTATAAATTTGGTGATTTTTCCTCTAAAATTTACCCAAAAATGCCACCTTGGGCTAATATATTAAAAAGTCACAATTTTTTTGGGGTCTAAAATAGCGTGACTTTTGGAAGACCCTTGAAAATTAGCCTTTGGGCTAAATTTTGCTCCAAATTTTTTCCTTGTTTACTGCCACTATTTAATGCAGGCAAGTTATTTTGTCCTAACTACTATGATAGGGATTTGGAGAAAGGGATGGTGCACAGAAAATTTTTTTAATCGTATGTGTAATAAGTTTAAAAATTTTGTGGATGTTACTGCAAGTGAAAATGAAATGGAGTGCTCACTTTTCCAAAATCATTTTTTGGCCTATCCGAGTTTTGGGTTTTTTGAAGCTTGGGAGCAATGTGGTGGAGAGTTTGAGTAGATTGACTCATACCCAAACTTAATCAAGCTTTGGCAAATAATTCTCTGGATTCCAATAAATATAGCATATTATGAACGTGGATTCTTAAAACAAAACCGAATTAAGGATGATGAAAGGAGCAGCTTGAGCCTTTCCATATTGGACACCCTTATGTTCTTGTCTCTCACAACACCTCAATCTGTAGATGAGGTAGATTGCGAGAGGAAATTTGACACTTGGGCAAGTTTTTGTAAGGTGCTCTCTAAAGTAGTTGAGGCTTTTTGTCTTATAATATGTGATTTAAATTAATGTTGGAAGTAATATAATGTGATTGCAAACATTCATGTTATCTTTACAAAGGCTTGTTGAAAGTTCCTCTTTTTTTTTGTTAAATATATTATATTATATAAGGGCTATTACATCACGACCATCCTTTATCTCTCAAAAGTCACTGAAAGTCCCTCTTTTATGTGCAAGGTTTTAGTGCCATGTGTTGAAGTGTCTTTGTGGTTGCTTCACCATGTGGTGATGTTTTTGTTTTTTTTTGGGATCAATAGATATATATATTTATTTACCAAAAAACAACTTTACATCAGCTTTATCATCATGAACATTTTGTATTGGGAAAAGTCTTCTTTTGTATTGGAGAATGATAGCTGGTCTTTAATCTGCAAGTTTACTGAAGAGGATGTTTTCGTTTTTTAAAGTATCTTTTATGTGATATGTTAATAACTCATAGCCTAATATAATGAAAATGCTTGTGAGGAAAAGTTATGGGCGTCAGTATCAAGATGATCCATAGAAGGCATAAGTTATACTTGAAAATTTTTACTAAGGCTATATGGTCTTCAATGAAGGGCACATGGGGTCTTCTGGGGCTTCAAATAAAAAAAGTCCAAAGTAAGCTTCAAATTTAAACCTTGCTGGCAACCCCATACAAATTTGGGGTATCGAGCAATGCTAGAGAAAAACTTTTTTTTTTCAGAGTGAGAAAAAAGACAAGTTGGAGTACAATCGGTTTCCCTTATTCAAAATCTCATTATTAACCGATTTTTATAACTAAAATCTTACAAAATTTATCGTTTTTGTACAGGCAAGAGTAAATTCAATCTTTTTTAAAAATTTTAATTGGTGCAAAATACACTAAAGGACGGTCATCGTGGATCGGAGACGTGGAGTGCCCAGATTAAAGCGCCCAAAACGTGCCGCACTCTCCACCGTTGATTTCCCTTAATTTTGAGGAATCTCAAAATTTTTTACATGCCTGAGTACAATACTGCTACCACTACTACTGGCGCACGTACCTGAGTACTACTACCATACTTGCTTCTCGTGCCCTCTACTTGGACCACAGAAATTAAGCATGCCAGTGACCTTCTTAGTTAGCATGAAGCATTGGGCTAGGTCAGTTGCTGCTGCCTTTAGGCGCATCGCCAAGCTGCTTTGTAAGCTGTTTACGCGCTTCTCTGCACCCAGATCAGCAGCAACGAGCTCATGTGCAACAACGTCTGTTTTCCCTTTAAGGGTCATTCATGTGGACAAGACTCTTGCAGGCAGCAGCAGCCATGGAGGTATCAGCTTTAGCAAACCAACAAGTTGGGAGTTTCACACAATATCGCACACATGGAGCAAGGGAGTGCAGTCATGGTCCAGCATCATCAACGAAAGAATGGAGAAGAACAATGGCAGAGAAATCTATGAGGATCTGTTTGCAAGGGAAGATTTCAGTGGCCATGAGTGCTATGGTCCTTTCTTGGAGTTCTTGGGGCTGCTGAGGGCAGACGGAGTGAGGCATGTGTGGCTGGATGCGCTTTGTATCAACCAGGGCAGTGAGTCAGGCGAGAAAGCCCAAGAGCTACAGAAGATGGGAAGCTTCTATGCCAGAAGCTTGGGCTGTTACGTGTGTGCCCATGGCTTCGGAGAAGGCTTCCAGACATGGAAAGAGGAAGGCAACAAGCTGGTCATTCCCCGCTGGTTTACGAGAGTGTGGACATTCCAAGAGCTCCTTCTTCCCAAAGCAGTCACCTTTATCCTGGGCATTCATCCAATCATCAGGAGAACCATCAACTACAGCATATCAGAACAAAAGCTTAAGGGCCCTTGCATATGTGCAATGAGAAAGCTCTCCTTCCAACTCCCTCGCCACCCTCTCCCAAGCTCGGATGAAGAGGAGGATCAAGTCGAAGATGAAGCTGAAGAAGAAGATCAAGACCCAGCTGCACCAGATCATGCAGCTCAATCCAGGAAGGTAGAGATCATCTCTGCGGCAGCGCAAGTAGACAGCTCGCCCTGCCCCCAATGTGGTGGAGGTGCTTTGATTCGAAGAGCAAAAGACCCCTGCCTGCAATCACAGTCATCGTCAGCTGCTGCCGACCTCTATTTCATAGAGGCAGAGTGCATTGTTCCGCTCATGATTATCGCAAAAGAGCAACTCCCGAGGGGGGCTGTCTGGAAGGACTCTGATGAATTAGGTGAGGAACCGATGACTGTATGGAGTAGGGAAGCTAATGAAGATCCGGAGCAAATGCTGTTGCGGTTAGAGCAAGCTATGCAGCAGGAGCAGCTGGAGGAGGACAATACGTCGAGTCGAACATGGGATCCCATACAAGTGGTAGTGGAAGTATCAAAGCGGAATTGCACCCGCGAAGAAGACAGGGTGCTCTCCATTCTGGGCTTGCTAGGAGTGGAAGGAGCAGTGCAGCTCAGAGTAGGGAAATCTCTGGATGAGCAACTCCTCCATCTCGCGCAACAGCTCACAACCTCTAAGCATCCCGAAACCTTGGTGAAACTGTGTATAGCTCAATTTGCCGGACATACCACAGCCGGAATGTCTTGGGCTCCCTCGATGAAGGCCGGGGGCTTGCGTCCCACCGGTGAGGAAACACCGACAAACCCTCCATCATGGAGAGAACTCCGTCGCAACAAGCAATTGTACGCAAGAATGCTGGAAGTGGAGCAACGCAGTATATCTGGACTGCTTCAGCTAGCACAAGTAATGAGGCACTTTGTCAGAAAGGTGGAGGTGGAGGCTGTGCTTGACGATGGGCCTCTTGTTCTCAGCCAAGCTTGCGTTTTGTGGGATTGTTGGTTTCTTCGTGACATGATGCAGGAGGAGAACCTGTTTCACCTTCGACTAGAGATCAACAATACAGGTGCAGCTTCTCAGAATAATTTCCTGCAATCGATTCAATTCCAAGCTTACTTCTCCTCCTCCTCTTGTTTACTTCACCGCAGTGTCTTTGCGGCGGGGGACACTGCTACTCTTTCCAACATGAGCCTGGTGAGGCTGGAAGGCACACAACTAGATGTCAGACTCAAGGATTTCCGAGTAAGTCTGGTGCTACTCGGAGAGGTAAATTTGTCAAATGACGAGAAGCACCAAGTGATAATGGTGTGCGTAGGTAATAAGATCCAAGGCCTTCACAAAGTCGGTATTGCTTGGTTACCTGGTCTTGAGAGGATTCTTCACATTCCAAATGTCATATAGGTGGGTTTAAGGATTACATGGAAAGATTTGTATTCAACCTTCCCTAGAATTACCAGGCTGATTCTCTTAAAGGAGAAGCTAATAAAACTAGAATTTTTCTTTTAACTCTTTAAAAGCCAAGCATAAATTAGAATGCTCGGAGGTGTCTTGGCTTCTAAGAAGCATAATATGGTTTTCATATGGGGGCACTTTTATATGGGTAGCCATGGTGTTGATGTGCTTGGCCTTAGCTTCTTCACCTATGGTGGACAGTTGTACTACATCAGAATAGAGCTGACACTCAAATGTGGGACGGGCAATCCATGCAATGGTGCATTCTTACTTTTGCTATACAGCTAAAGGGCATGAATACAACTTCAACTTGATTAATGAAAGAATTTCATATTATTGGCATTTAGTCTAATTTTAATAATTTTTCACAGGAAATTAATCTTTGGAATATTCATGTTAAGCTCTTAAATTTTTCGTGACTTAAAGAGTTAGCATTAGTATCCTTGCATTTTTCCTCTCTTTCACTCATTAGCTTCCTTTTTTAAGAATTTATCTCATAAGAATCGTGGTTTCTTTCTTTATACCTCTTCTTTTCCTTCCTTTTTAAAATCAAAAAAATTGTAGCACCCAAATGTGATTGTGCTTAAGGTGATTGTGTAAGAGTCTTTCCATTTTTACCACCATATTGTTTGAAAATGTAGCTTTTAAACTCAAATGAAACAAAGATGCTTTAAAGGTTTCAAAGAAATCATAACATTCATGCCACCACAAGAGTAAATTTTCTAGAATATACTGAGAAATATTAAATTTAGCACTTTTAATTTACTAGTCACATATCTTGTCTCCAACGGATAGGGGCTCCTCACCTATTAATGGCATGGGGTTGAGGTCATGGGATCAACGAGAGTGAGAGATCTTAAAAGAGTTAAAGAAAGACTGAGTGTTAGTGAGAGTGATAAACAGAGAGTTCAAAAGAGAGAGAGAGAGAGAGAGAAAGAGAGAGAGAGGTAAAGAAAGTGAGAGAGAAAGTGAGCTTTGATAGAGAGAGAGGGTGAGAGAGAGAAAGAGAGAGGAGTTGGCCAATTTGAGAGAAATAGAGATAGTTAGAGAGAGAGAGAGAGAGAGAGAGAGAGAGTGAATGAGAGTGAGGTAGAGAGAGTAAGAGAGGTGAATGAGTGAGAGTGAGAGAGTTACAAAATGCTAGAGAGAGTGAGGTAGAGAGAGTAAGAGAGAGGTGAATGAGTCAGAGTGAGAGAGAGAGAAAGAGTGAGTGTTAGAGAGATAATTGAATTAGTATAAACAAAATGTTTTTTGTTTTGTTTTAAAGGAATAAAATTAAAAAAAAGAGAGAGAAGGGCAATCAGAGAGAAGGAAAAAAATTAGTTTTTCGTGAACCGTGGTAGCGTACCATTGCATCAAATGAATGTTGTCGAAAGGAAAATGCTCTTCCCGAATACAATACAAGTAAAGGGGCCTAGAGCACTACTATTGGTTTGGATGAGGTAGTGGTGGAGAAATGGCATGGGGTGAGGTCGTGGGATCAACGAGAGTAAGAGAGCTTAAAAGAATTAAAGAGAGAGAGAGAGAGAGTCAGATAGAAAGAGAGAGTTATAGAGAGTTCAAAAGAAGGAGTTAGACAAAGGTAAAGAAAGTAAGTTAGAGAGAGAGAGAGAGAGAGAGAGAGAGAGAGAGATTAACGTCGATAGAATGCAACAAGGAAATATACGACCAACGGTGGGACTGAGTGTTTGATAGAGAAAGAAGAGACGGTGAAAGAGAGAGAGAGAGAGAGAGAGAGAGAGAGAGAGACTCTACGAGAGGGAGTTGGCCAGTTTGAGAGAAGTAGAGGCATTAGAGAGAGTAAAAGAGATGGAGAATCAAGAGAGAGAAAGAGTTAGAGAATTCAATAGAGGGAGAGTAGACTTCGTATAAACAAAGGAAAAAATAAAAAAGAGCGAGAGAAAGAAGAGAGTCTGATGGAAAAAGTCTAAGTTTTCGTGAACACTGGTAAAGGGGCGCAGACTCCAAGTACTACTACCATAGTTGCTTCTCGTGTCTGTTTCTGGGCCCAAAAAAAAACACAGAAATTAAGCATGCCAGTGGCCACGGTCTAATATGGTTTCGCTAATAATATCAGTTAGTTGATCAAAAGATATTACCCCCTCCTCTTCTCTATTAATTATTAGATCGCGCTGGTCATTCCCCGCTGGTTTACGAGAGTGTGGACATTCCAAGAGCTGCTTCTTCCCAAAGCACTCACCTTTATTCTGGACATTCATCCAATCACCAGGAGAACCATCAACCACAGCTGCATATCAGAACAAAAGCTTAAGGACCCTTGCATATGTGCAATGAGAAAGCTCTCCTTCCAACTCCCTCGCCACCCTCTCCCAAGCTCGAATGAAGAGGAGGATCAGGTCGAAGAAGCTGAAGAAGAAGATCAAGACCCAGCTGCACCAGATCATGGAGCACAATCAAGGAAGGTAGAGATCATCTCTGCTGCAACGCCAGTAGACAGCTCGCCCTGCCCCCAATGTGGTGGAGGTGCATTCATTCGAACAGAAAAAGACCCCTGCCTGCAATCACAGACATCGTCCAGCTGCTGCCGACCTCTATTTCATAGAGGCAGAGTGCATTGTTCCGCTCATGATTATCGCAAAAGAGAAACTCCCGAGGGGGGACTGTATGGAAGGACTCTGATGAATTAGGTGAGGAACCGATGACTGTATGGAGTAGGGAAGCTAATGAAGATCCGGAGCAAATGCTGTTGCAATGTATGCAGCAGAAGCAGGAAGAGGACAACACGTCAAGTCGAACATGGGATCCCATACAGGACGTGGTAGTGGAAGTGTCAAAGCGGAATTGCACCCGCGAAGAAGACAGGTGCTCTCCATTCTGGGCTTGCTCGGAGTGAAAGGAGCAGTGCAGCTCATGCATCAGAGTAGGGAAATCTCTGCATCAGCGCCAACTCTTCCATCTTGCGCAACAGCTCACAATCTCTGATCATCCCACATGAACCAGCTTGGTGAAACTGTGTATAGCTCAATTTGCCGGACATACCACAGCCGGAATGTCTTGGGCTCCCTATGATTCTTCTGATCATGATGCTTAATGCTTCTCTTGTAAATCTTTATTTGCAGGCTGATTCTCTTAAAAGAGAAGCTAATCAATCTAGAATTCTTTCGAGAAAGCACTTCTCGTTTGTAGATGATGTGGCTCTTAAAATTTTCTCTAACTCTTAAAAAGCCATAGAATGCTCTAAGGTGTCTTGGCTTCTAAGAAGCATATGGCTTCTCACATGGGGGCAGTTTTATGGGTATCCGTGGCATTAATGTGCTTGGCATTAGCTTCCTTGCCTGTGGACAGTCATACCACCAGTATAGAGCTCCATGCAATGGGGCATTATTGATGTGCCCTTACTTTTGTTATATAGCTAAAGGGCATGGTTCGATTTTGAGAGATTCTAGGAGGTGGGGGTGGTGCTCCAAGAGCAGCCCTCAGAGGTGGCAAGGGAGGAAAAATTCATGGTAAAAAAATAAGATGCCTTCATAAATATATAAGTGTAGTTGGATTTTTCCTATGTAAACCTAAAATTATAAAAAATAGAGTGAATCGTTTAAAAAACGCCATAAAATGTCTGAAATTGGGAGAATATTTTCTAAAACCTTTTAAAATGGCCGAAATTTGGGTGAATGTTTTAAGATGCCAAGCAAATTTTTTTGGAAAAATTCCTAAAAATAGCCAATTGGCAAAGATTAACCCTTATATTTTTCCTTAGAGGAAATGGGGGAAGAGGAGGAGGGTTCGGATGAGGTGGAGAAATCGAATTCGATGGTGAATCTAGGTCTTAGGGTTTGGAAGTGTGGCGGCGACGGTAGCTTCAGCTTCAGTTGGATCGTATTTGAGTGTTTTAAATAAAATGTGAACATGAGTGGGACTATTGTGGAGGAATCGGCTCTGGCTTTGTAAGTGAGGGGTGTGAGGGTTCTTTGTATCTAGGTTTGTGTTGTGTACTGCTTTTGAGACCTTACTCAAGCTACTTACAATGTGCTTTAGTTATTAAAAAGAAAAAAACCATTTACATAAAAATGATCTTATTTGAGTGCTACAATTAGTAAAGGCTTCGATCAACGGTCGATCTGCTCTTGCTTCTCGTCGTCGCGCGTCCCCCTCTCCCCCCCCGCCTGTCCCCCGCCTTCTCCTCCGCCTCTCTCCCCTGCCTCCTTCCTCGCTTCCTCCCCCGCCTTCTCCTCCCCCGCCATCCCCCCCGCCTCCTTCCTCGCTTCCTCCCCCGCCATCTCTCTCCCCCACCATCTCTCCCCCCCGCCTTCTCCTCCCGCTTCGCGGCTCTTCCCCCCGCCTTCTCCCTCACCTCCCCCTCCGTCTCGCCCCTCCTCCCACCGCTAGCGCCCCCGCCTCAGCTCCCCCCTCCCCCCCTGCTCCGCCCCCGCTATCCTCTCTCTTTTCGCCTCTCCGTTTCCTAGTAGGGCTGTGTCCCTCCCGTTGGTGACCCCGGTCTCTGGCCTTTTCCCTCTGGAGGACTCCATGGAAGCCGCTCCGACTACCCCTGCCGATTCCGGTCTCCGTCTGGAGTTCACAGATGCAGATCATCATCAGTTGTTTGTTTCCACAGTATCCGCTCTTGAGGCCTCCTCCTTGGTCTGCAAGATAGTGGGTGGCTGTCCGATGCGGAGAGAGCTTCGTGACCTTCTGCAAGGCAACCTCGTTGGCGTGCCTGCCAAGATCGTCAGCGTCGATTTTTTGGGACGTGGCTACTACCAGGTGGATTTCGAGTCCCCCCAGGCAGCTCAGATGGTGCTGGCGCGGAGCCCCATTGCCCTCCGCTCATCCCGGGCGTTCCTGGCGCGATGGACTCACGGTTTCGACCCCGCTTCTGACCCGCTAGTAGGCGCGACAGGTTTCCCCATCAGTATCTGCTTTCCTGGACTCTGCAGGGAGTACTTGCCCCTCTTGTCATCCATTGGCAAGGCGTTTGGGCAGGTGGTGGAGACGCCTCAGACAGCGGCTTCAGTGATAGCTCGGGCAGCAGGACTCCCGGCCATTCGTGTTGTGGTTCCGTCACCGGAGTCCCTCCCGAAGACGATCCTCCTCCCTTGTCTTTCTGGAGGACATCTGATACAGCGCGTGGAGTATTCGGGCCTCCCCGGCCAGTGCTACATCTGTCGGGAGATGGGCCACCTCGCACACGCCTGTCCCCGCAAGGGGGTTCATCCTTCACGCTCTGCCGCCTCTGGACCCCCTTCAGGAGGCCCGAGGGGTGGCCATCCACCTCAGAGACCGGACATCCCTGGCTCGTCTCAGCAGGCGCCATCATCTCGAGCAGGCCCCGGCGAAGGATGCCGCGCAGACCTAGGAGGCTGGCGGATGGCAGGAGGTTCGCCGACGGAAACGCCCGACCCGCAGGGACCGTTGCAGATGCTAGCACGCAGCACAGGCTGGCGGACAGGCTGGCGGACAGGCGACTCCAGCTGGCGTCCAGGCACCTACCCGCAGTTATGCTCCAGTCAGGGATAGGCGGCCAGCAGGTCCCACCCCGATGGACGAGGATTCAGTCTCAGTGCCCGTTGAGGCCGCCGGTGGAGCCCCCCACGTGGAGACCCCGCTCCTGCCTCCCCCTCGGGGGGCCCCGCCCCCCGAGGAGCAGATTCCTGAGGATCCCGGGCCGCACTCTGCGACCCCCGGCCCCTCTTCCCCTCACTCGGAGAGCACTCCTTCCACCCCCCCTCTCCCCCCCCACCAGCCCCCCCCTCCCGCCTCCCCCGACAGCCCCCCCTGACACCTCTCCTCTGGCAGATGCCTCTCCATCCTCTCCTCGCTCTCCCCCCTCCTCTCCGCGAACCACCATCCCTCCCTCGGCCTCTCCAGGATACTCCTCCAGACCACCCACTGCGCCGGGGCAGCGCAGCTGGGTAGGCCAGAGTTCAGTTCAGCGGCTATTCCACCGCCACTCCGGGCCAGTGGAGATGGCGATCCTAGCTTCGCCCGCCACACAGAGGGTCTGGGGCTCCCAGTGGATTACAGTTTTTTCAGGTGTCTCTAGCTGGATGCTGGCTCGTTCGAGACACTGGTCGCGCCTTTGCGAGTTTGCGTGGTGTGCCATCCCTCTCGTTCTCCTTCAGTGGGTGGTGAGCAGCATGGTGGCCTTCTCCTTTCCTCTCAGTGTTGCCCCAAACACAGCATGGGATTGCAACTCTGTAGAGGAAGTTTTGTGTGATCAGATACTGGAGTTTTCTCACCACTTCAGCGACTTGGGGCTCACGGACCTATTGCAGGCCCGATTACACTCAGCCCGCATGAGCTTGTTTGGTATAGGAGATTGGCGGGCGGATCCAGTCCACACCTCAGTTGAGGCGGTGCTACTGATTCTCCTCCACGCCGCCCCAAGGATGCAGCCTACCTTTAGATACATATATGCAGAGGATTGGTCTCACGCCTATGCACTAGACAGGGCGAAGGTGGAGTGGGGCTGGACATAGAGACAGGTCACCCTCTTTTTGGAGAGACTCCGCACCCGGACAGACAGTGACTATTCTCCAACCGGCGCCCAAGACTCACAGAGTGGAGGGCAGCTCATCCGGGCCGACTGAGAGGGGTGAGCCAGTGGTGGCGGCGGCTGCTTCACTTGCCATAGCTCATCCATGAGGATCCTCTCATGGAACATCCAGGGTCTTGGTGGACCTCGCTGCTACATTGGTCGGGGCAGACTTCGCCAGGAGATCCAGAGGGCTTTCGTTGGAGGACCCATAGATATCCTTTTCATCCAGGAGCACCACCTTTCTGCCGGGCGTACCCGTACCTGCGGGAAGATCTTGCCAGGCAGGAGTCACACTTTTTGGTCACCGGCATATGGCTCCCAGGGGAACCAAGGTGGAGTATGCATCTCAGTCAGCGAGCAACTTCTATCCGAGGTTGTGGATTCTGGCACTCTGGTCCAGGGTCGAGCGCAGTGGATCATCCTTCGGGTTGGGGAAGACCGCATTGGCTTCCTCAACTTCTACACCCCTAATGGGGCGACCAGGAGAGCTGAGTTCTGGAGCACCATTAGGTAGTCCCTCCCCATGGCAGACCACTGGTGCCTAGGGGGGGATTGCAACATGCTGGAGGATGCAGAGGACAGGATGGGGGGCAGCCAGGAGACCATTCATGGGCCGGAGCTCACTGCCTGGGAGGAACTAGTGCTGCAGGTGAGAGGCCAGGATCCGTGGACTCTCTCGGAGTTTGGCAGGTTGCAGGGGAGTTTATCTTTCTCGCGCTCGGATAGACGGGCCACAGGAGTTAACCTTTCCCGCATCGACAGGTTTTACATTGATGAGTGGGCTTGCGATAGAGGTGGCACTGTGGGTATACTTGCAGGCTCCTCATTTTCAGACCACTTTCCAGTGCTTCTCCACTAGATCGAGGACCCTACGAGAGGAGAGCAAGGCCAGAGCGTCCGGATTCCAGATTGTCTCATAGAGGAGCCCGAGATTGCGACCAGAGTTGAGCATGTCTGGCAGGAGCTTCAGTTCAGGAGAGGATCGACAGCCAGCGATCTTGACAGGGGTTTGCAGGAGATCAGTAGGATGCTCAGACAGGCTGCCCTGGACCGTCTGGAGGCTTTGAGAGAGCAGGAGAGGAGCCTGCGGAGGAGTCTAGCTTCCCTTCAGAGACTTCAGGAGAGGGATCCTACGGGCCCTTGGATTTCAGAGTAGATGGAGTCAGCTCGCACAGAGATCAGATCCATCGCGAGGAGAGGAGGGTGGAGTTCCGATTCCATGCTCGGGCTTCTTTTTGGACACAGGTTGGAGACAGAGTGACTCGAGATTTCTTTGAGGCGACAGGGCCTCGCTTCAGACGAGAGGGTGTCAGGCGTCTTCGGCAGGCTGATGGCCAGGTAGTGGTGGATCCCCCTAGGGTTCGGGCGATCGCCACAGATTTTTACAGGGATCTGCTCTCTGCTGAGCTAGCAGATGACAGGGTGAGAGAGGCTCGGGAGGCAGTCTGGAGCTTCACGAGACCGGTTGTGCCAGCCCATTTGCAGCACTCCCTTCTCTCCCCCTTCTCGGATACAGAACTGGAGGAGGCTCTTCAGGCACTTCCTCGGGGCAAATGCCCAGGAGAGGACGGTCTCTCAGTGGCTTTCTTCCAGAGGTACTGGGGTCTCTTGCATAGGGGTTTCAGATTGGCATTCCAGGAGATCATGGAGACGGGAGACATGCCGGACAGCATGGCAGAGGGGTTGATTCACTTGATCCCCAAAGAGGGAGGAGACAGACTGGAGATTAGACAGTGGAGACCGATCACCTTGCTAGGCACGGCCTACAAGGTCCTAGCTAAGGCGATCAGCAGGCGGCTTCAGCCTCACGTTCCGGACATCATCCACTCCACGCAGACAGGCTTCATCCAGGATAGGAGCATCCTAGATAACATCTTCTCTTTCTGGGAGGCTACGGCTTTGGCTAGATTTCGGCAGGAGGATCTGGCAGTGCTCCTTCTCGACTTCGAGAAGGCATATGATCGGGTGGACTGGGCCTTCTTGGAAGGCACTATGGAGAGGATGGGCATCCCCCCTCAGTGGATCCGTGGGGTCTCTGCACTCTACACATCGGTAGCCAGGTGCTGATACAGGGCGTGCGCGGAGAGAGGTTCCAGCTCTCGCGCTCGGTGCGGCAGGGGTGCCCCTTGGCGCGCCCTTTCTTTTTCTTTTTGTGGCGAAGGCCATGAGCACTTTCTTGACGGCACAGGATACAGGTCTGCGGGGCCTCCAGCTTCCCATCCGCACCTCGGAGGAGCTCCTAGACTCGGAGTTTGCGGATGACACTGCTGTCTATCTTCAGGGAGGGGCGGAGAACCTCCGTCGCTTCGCCTCAGCCATGGACAGGTTTTGCAGAGCTTCGGGTGCTTTGATCAACTGGCACAAGTCGTGTGGGTTGTGGGTCAGTTCTATGCCCCCCCCGACTTGGAGGCCAGTTGATGGGTTTCAGTGGCTGCCCCCCGGCACTACAGTGCGCTATTTGGGATGCTATGTGGCCATTGACATATCTCCGGAGCAGCAGATAGCCCCCCTTCTTCTGAGCATTCGAAAGAAGCTTCTGTATTGGAGTACCGCTTGTTTATCTCTGGCTGGCCGAGTGGTTATGGCCAACCAGGTTCTGCTTGCTACCATGTAGTACATCACTTCTTGTTGGGCCTTCTCTCAGGCGTGCATTGGCCAGGTGCAGAGGCTCATCAGGAACTTTCTTTGGTCCGGTGGCGACGGGCGGCCCGCCAGGGCCAAGGTGGCATGGGCTGTGATCACTCAGCTGAGGGAGAGAGGCGGCATGGGCATAGTTGATTCTATTTGTCAGAGCCGAGCTTTGCTTGGCAAGTTGGTGGTTCGTGGCCTCCTACCAGGCGCGCGCTGAGCCGTGGAAGGAGTTTCTTGTTTCCAGGATTCTCAGCCGCACTCCTTCTCTTAGCGGCCCCTGGACCCCCAGCATCAGGTGGATATTTACAGAGCAGTGATCCAGAGGAGTGGGCCTTGGCTTTGAGGTTAGCCTTCTGAGGGCCTGGGAGCATCTGAGGCCGTCACTCTTCCAGACTCCCTCGGGCACCGATGAGGAGCGCCTGAGGCAGCCTTTGATCTGGAACCCCTTGATCCGACTTCCCAGTGGTCATATGGTTGGATCGCGATCTCACGTGTCGTGGGGCCCGTTGAGCTCCGGCCCAGCCTAGTCCCTAGACAACTGGATATGTTTTCAGCAGCTGCCTCTAGAGGTTCAGGAGAGGAGACTCGGCGGGATGAGGGGCAGAGAGTTGATGAGGCAGGACATTGAGGCGGCCATCCCCCGGGAGTGGCGGACTCCAGTACAGGACCCTCCACAGTGGATGGGCATCTTTACTCGGCATGAGATCCTTCTAGCGGTCTGCGGCTCAGCAGAGAGAGTCACCCCACTCACCTTTGAGGTGGGAGAGCGAGGCCAGCTTCAGAGGACCCGACTAGATTTGGATGAGTTCCAGGGTTGTATCTTTCAGAGGGTGCGGGTGGTCGGCTTTCATCAGAGTGGCATGTAGACCCCTCACCGGCCTCGATAGGGGAGGACTATTCTTGGAGATTATGGGCTTGGGACAGTAGGCCTCTTATTCGCCTTCAGTGGGATCCAGGCGAGTGGCTTTGGCGAGATCCCTACTCGGCCCCTACCAGCCCAGGCACCCCCTTTTTTTAGTACACAGCGAGGTTGGGGCGGCGGATCCAGAGGCACAGGATAGCGGGCACCCCGGTGACGGCCTAGCATTGGCAGCGAGACAGGGGCTCTCCCCTGCCTTCCTCAGGGACTTCTGGCAGCGCCTTTGGGCCAGCTTCTGGCCCTGGAAGGTGACGCTTCTTCTCTGGCTTACAGCGCATAGAGGACTGGCTGTGGGGTCTTGGCTAGCTTTTGGCAGACACCCAACGTCCTGCCCTCGGTGCGGCCATGCACAGGAGTCGCAGCGGCACTGCTTATGGGATTGCCCACAGGCACAGCAGGTCTGGCAGCGCGCTCTCAGGATGGTTTTTGCAGGCTTGCCAGGTGAGATGATGGTGACGTGGGGTGCGGTGGCTTGGGCCACGGCCGACCCTTGGATACGAGGACGTCCCTGGCAGTGTGACCATTCAGGTCTCTGACAGGGCGATGGCGGTGGTTTCGACGCCAGACTTCTCTTCGGCAGTCTCCCAGGAGGGGGACGGGCACAGATGGGAGATGATCAGCAGCATGACAGCTTGAGACATATGGAGAGCCGATGCAGGGAGGCCATAGACCGCCAGGCAACTCCACTGGCGGAGGTCATACAGGCCCTCTAGGTGGACATCATTCACACCTTGAGAGAGGACACTGGGGGGGAAACTTCAGGGCGACTCGGAGGGCGACTCGGATCGCATGAGAGGTTGCCGCAAGGCGTTCCTCCGCACTTGGCAGCCTGGCCCTTTCCTCATCGCGAGGGGCGAGGATGTCACTTGGCACTACAGGCCTCCAGTTTGGCTCTTCTCACCTCCCGCATGTACTACTAGGTAGCCCCCCCCAGAGAGCGGCCAGCCTCCACGGGGGTGGAGCTCCGGTGTTCACTGTGTTTATTATCCCTCCTTGTGAGGTGAGCTTTGTAGCCTTATGGCGTTTTCTCATTAACTAATAGAAGGATCGTTTTTCCAAAAAAAAAATGATCTTATTTCCAAGTTGGTTGATCGTTGATGCTTTTGGGAATCTTTGGAATACAAGCTCAACCCTAACTCTTATTTTTTAGTTTAGTGTAATTTTAATAACCACTTTTTTAACACGATAGATCTTTGGAATATTCATGTTAAGCTCTTAAATTTTTCATGACTTAAAGAGTTACCACTAATATCATTGCACTTTTCCTCTCTATTCGCTCAGTAGCTTCCTTTCATTAAAATTTATCTCATAACAATCTTGGTTTCTTTCTTATACATCTTCTTTTCCTTCCTTTTTTAAAATGCTAATAGAAAAAAATTGTAGCACCCAAATTTGAATGTGCCTAAGGTGAATTTGTAAGAGTCTTGTCTTTTTTATCACCATATATTTTAAAAACGTAGCTTTTAGACTCAAATAAATCAAAGATGCTTTAAAGGTTTCAAAGAAATCACCACCACAAGAGTAAATTTTCTAGAATTTATGAATATTGATAAATCTTAAATTTAGCCCTTTTACTCTTACTAGTGACGTGTCTCGTCTCCACTGGGTAGGGGCTCCTCAACATAAATGGCATGGGGTTGAGGTCATGGGATCAACGGCTCCCATCGTGATGGCGACCCCAATCTATGGCCCACACTCTAGATCCATCTCAAATGTAGGTTAAAGGATCTTTCTCTCTCTTTTCCCCCTCCCTCTCTTACATTAATATCTTTTAAGGCAATAGGGTGTGTGTGGTTTCTAGTTATACTTGGCCTTATTTCTCTCTCTCTCTCTCTCTCTCTCTCTCTCTCTCTCTCTCTCTCTCTCTCTCTCATGATCCACCCGAGTTCAAGTCCCATTGTTGGTCGTATATGCCCTCGCGCTACATCCTACCGACGTTAATACCTCTCTCTCTCTCTCTCCCTCTCTCCCCCTCTCTCTCTCTCTCTCTCTCTCTCTCTCTCTCTCTCTCTCTCATTTTAACATCTTTTCAGTGTAATTGCGTGTTTGTGGTTTCTAATTATACTTGGCCTTATTTATCTATTCATGTATCTACGTATCTCTCTCTCTCTCTCTCTCTCTCTCTCTCTCTCTCTCTCTCTCTCTCTCTCCCCCCCTTCACTACAGAAATAAGTTAGTGTTGTTTACAAACTTTTCCCACTCCCATAATATTAATAGATATTGGGCTTAGAAATTTCTTACAATTGATTCCATTCCAGGCTTACTTCTCCTCCTCCTCTTATTTACTTCACCACAGTGTCTTTGCGGTAGCGGGGTACATTGCTACTCTTGCCAACACGAGCGTTGTGAGGTTGGAAGGCACATATCTAAATGTCAGACTCAAAGATTTCCGTGTAAGTTTGGTGCTACTCAAAGAGGTAAATTTGTCAGATGTCAAGAAGCACTAAGTGATAATGGTGTGTGTAGGTAATAAGATCCAAGGCCTTCAGAAAGTTGGTATTGCTTGGTTACCTGGTCTTGAGAGGATATTTCAAGCTACTGAACTTTACATTCCAAATGTCATATAGGTGGTTTAAGGACTACATGGAAAGATTATGCAACCATCCCTAAAATTAGCATATGTAAAATTAGAGTGCTTTCTCTTGTTTGGCCCCTGATTCTTTTGATCATGATGCTCAATGCTTCTCTTGTAAATCTTTATTTGCAGTCCGATTCTCTTAAAAGAGAAGGTAAATAAATCTAGAATTCTTCCTAGAAAGCACTTCTCGGTTGTAGATGATGTGGCTCCTAAATTTTTCTTTAACTCTTTAAAATCCAAGCATAAATTAGAATGCTCGAAGGTGTCTTGGCTTCTAAGAAGCATATGGCTTCTCGGGCAGTTTTTTGGATGATGTGCTTGGCCTTAGCTTCTTCGCCTATGTGGATAGTCGTACCACCAGTATAGAGCAGACAATGAAATGTGGGTCGGGCAGTCCATGTAATGGGGCATTATTGATGTGCCCTTACTTTTGTTATATAGCTGAAGGACTACAAAAATCAACTCATACACAACATGCATTAAATGTTTAACTCACAGACTCCATAGCTCTTTGATGGCAAGCTCCATACACAGAGACACGAATAGGTGAAGCGTTGTATTTGATTAGGTGCAGCCTCTTCTAATAGGCTCGTATACATTAGGTCTGTTCACTTTTTAACTTATAGTAATAAGGTTAATAAAATTATAACCTTAGTAATGAAACTATTTAGATTATTTATATCACAACACGCCCCTTTAATTTAGGTAGCTTTCATTTATGCAGAGAAGCCCAATCTTTGATCTTTGATGCGCAAAGATCATGCTTATCCGTTGGGAGAGTCTTCTTCAAGAAATCTTCCCACATTGTATTTGTTGAAGTGCGCTAGATAGCTCTAGCTTCTTAGCTTCCACCATTTCTCGAATGAAGTGATACTTCATATCGATGTGTTTGGTTTTTTCAGAGTATTTTGGATTGTTGGCAAGGTAAATACATGATAGGTTGTCACAATATATCTTCAAAGGTGGTTTAGGTACTAGTTTTAGTTCTTTAATTAGCATTTGCAACCAAATTCCTTCTTTTGTTTTGCAAGTGCTACCATGACATACTCTGCTTCAGCAGATGATAGAGTAACGGCCTTTTGTCGCTTTGATGCCCATGATATAGCTCCACCTGCGAGAAGAAAAACAAATCCAGAAAGAAGTAGACCAGTGTGTATCCGCATTCCCGCCCAATCAGAGTTCGACCATCCTTGGAGTGTGATGGTAGGGCTCGACGATTGAGAGAGGTAATAGCATACTCCGTAGTCATTAGAATGTTGGAGATAGCGTAAGACACATTTAAAACTTTTCCAGTGTCTCATGCTGGGATTATGCATGAATTGTGAAGGGTAATTTATGGAATAACAAATGTCTGGACGTGAGCATGAAACTAAATAATGTGTTTTGCCGATGCCTGATGCATATGGAAGTTGTTGCATGTTTATTTTATCACAATGAAAGACAGGACTATATTTAGATGTGATCTTACATGTGACGGGCATGGGTGTTGAAGATGGAGTGCATGAACTCATGTTAAAGTGTTCAAGTATTTCATGCACATATTTTGATTGATGTAAAAATAAGGTGCCCTTAGATCTATCCATGTGAACTTGTGTACCCAAAAAATATGTGAGTGGGCCTAGATCGGTAATGGAAAAGGCGGATGATAGTTCTTTTTTTGCTTGTGTAATGATAGATGGTGTGGAACCGGCAAGTGGAATGTCATCGACATATAGGCCAATGACTAGGAAATGAGACATCATATGTCGTATATAGATGTTAGGCTCGGACTTGAGCCTGGTGAATCCTCGAAGTAGGAGGAAGGAGTTGAACTTCTGGTACCAAAGTCGTGAGGATTGCTTGATGCCATAGAGTGACCTTTGAAGCTTGCAAACGTAGTCGGGATGTGTAGTGGATTCATATACAGGGGGTTGAAGCATATAGATCTCTTTGGGTAGGTCACCGTGGAGAAAGGCCGTCTGGACATCAAGATGATGTAGCTCTAAGTCAAGAGCAGTTGTCGCCAAGGCAAGGAGAACCTAGAAAGAAGTCATCCGCCCCGTAAGGTGGGTGAGAAAGTCTCATGGTAGTCAAGACCGGCTTCCTGACTGAAGCCACGGGCTATGAGGCGAGCTTTGTAGCATGTAATGGAACCATCAGTGTTGTACTTGCAGCGTAGAACCCATTTGCAAGAGACAAGCTTGCCCGATCGGGTAGTGGTGGAACAGGGACCCATGTTTGGTTGGTAGCTAGAGAAGTGAGTTCGGATTGCAT
Source organism: Cibotium barometz (assembly GCF_041138505.1). Lineage (NCBI taxonomy): Eukaryota > Viridiplantae > Streptophyta > Polypodiopsida > Cyatheales > Cibotiaceae > Cibotium > Cibotium barometz. The sequence continues at coordinate 28,697,334 of NC_141061.1, forward strand.
AGCATCTCTCCAATGTGGTGCCTCAGGGCGGCGAAGAACGTCCGTAGCCATAGGATGGGAATCCTCCTCAGTAGCAACAGGGGCGCACTCATCTTCCTCTGACGTAGTCGGATAGTACTCTGCGAGGAGAGCATCCAACTTATGTGTGTCCGCATAAATGTCCGAGAGGAGACGAGTACGCTGGCACGTGGGTGTAGACTCACGACCAAGGGTGGAAGTCAGAGTGACCGCGTCCATATCGGTCGAGGGAACAAGGTCCCGTAGTTGGACGTGGAAGTGAGGCGGATCGAGATCACCAGTGGGAACAGGGTCAAGTGGGGTGTTAGGAGGCCACGTGAGAGGATTTTCATGCAAAGTGGTGGGCATGGTAGTGGGTGTACTTTCAGGTGAGGATAAGTGAGGAGAGGGGTAACTAGGGGCCGTCGGCTGTATTACAGAGTGAGAGGCCTATGGTGCGCAGGTAGGCAGAGACTAAGAGAGCCATGGCTGCTTTGTTTTGGAGCGATGGCGAGTCATGGCTGGTGTGTTGGCGTCATAGCGGTGGTGCGCATGCGCACGGAGTGTCAACCAGAGACCGGTGAGGGTGGTGCACCACTTCAGCGTACGTCGGCGCAGCGATCGGAGCGGTGGGCGGGCAGCACAGGTGTATTCGGTGTAGTGGGAGCTGCAGCGTTTGGCAACGCTGGTAAATGTTAAATTTGCAACAATGTGATGAGCTATGGTGGATCAAATGCAAGAATCAACATCATTAGTGAGTAGTTAGACGATGATTAGGATGAGATTAGTGAGCAATTAACTAATAGCTTAATGTAAGCATGGATACTCAAAAACCATTAAATTACTCATTAGGACAATGCCTCAATTTATACAAGTTTGTCCATGATCTGTTCCACTAATTTGTTCCTTGATTTGTGCCACCTCCTCTACATCTGGGGGGACAACTCATCCTTGATTCACTCCATCTCTTTTTCTTGATTCTCTCCACCTCTTCACTTTTCCCAGAATATCTCCACACATCTTAGAACTTCTCATGCTACCCTTTATTCTCTCCCAGTAGATACCTCTCACCTTTTCACTACTACTCACTGATTTACACTCTCTTTTACAGCCTCTTGTGCTAAGGGCTTGTGCTCGCACACACACCCATTCACTTGTATATTTCAACACCTCCCCTCAAGTGAATAATCCTAGAACACCTGGACCCTATACCAAGTTTCCCTCTTACTTGTTGGTAGCCTGTGACCAGTGCGCCTAAGTCCCTAACTCATAGTCCTTGACACACTCTCTCTCTCTATGTGTCCAAGGCTTACTATAAGTGCCCGTGACCTTGACACACATACATCTTCCACATGGCCTACATCATTGGTGGCTCAAAGGCGGTTTTACTCTGTGTGTTGGGCAGGTTACATTGGGTTGTGGGGTTTCTCTCTCTTTCTCTCTCAGAAAAGATGACATGACTCTACGTCCTTAGGAGTCTCCATGAAGTTTGCCGATGTCATTCCTTCTTCTCTGGGTTTGCTGTAGGGCAGTCTTTTGCCATGTGTCCTGGCTTCCCACAGTTGTGGCAAGTGAAGGTCCTTCCTCCTCCCTTATCTCTTCCTCATCCTCGTCCTCGTCGTGAGAATCCTCCTCGGGTGAAGAATGCTTTTTCCTCTCGAGCTGTTGAGTCCACCCCTTTCTTCTTTTTGACCTTGGTCTCTTGCTCTAGTAGATCTCCTTCTATATCATGCAGCTTCAATTCAGGTACATTCTTTAAGGTTGCCACGATGTTTTCATATTCTCCTTTGTCCACACTCAGAAGCACTGCTACTGCCTCATCATCCTCTACCTTCTTACCAATGGCTGCCAGTTGTTGCTTAATGCCTTTATATTTGTTCAAGTGTGTGGTTAGAGGTTCACTTTCCTTCATGTCAAGTTTGTAGAATGGCATTAGCGGATTTATCTTTGAATTTTTTGCTTGAGTGCTAAATAATTTATTGAGTTCATCCCATGCATCTTTAGCCCGTTGTATCCATGTGATGCGGTGAATGATTTCATCATTTAAACTAAGTGCAATGAGTCCTAATGCTTTCTCATTCCTGCGCTCTTCCACTCATTCTCCCCAATCACGTCTGGTCATTCTTCACTTCCCTCAACTAGCCCCCATAGATTTTTCGTCGTAAGCAAATAAATACGTGGTCTTTGTTTGCCATGTATGAAACTGCTCCCCATTAAATTTGGCTGTTTCTTGTGCCGTGCTCATGATGATGTGAAGGGAGTCTTACCTCTTGATCCAATTCAGGATTCAACGGGTGTCTACCCTTTTTTTTACAACTTAAATCTAGTGTTAAATGATGATTACAACACATTTATCAGCATAAATTTACCAAAAATTACATAAAGCCAAGTGTAGCTGATCTGTACTGAATGGTTTGGAATATCAAACCATCTCTAAATTGCAATATGAAGTGATAGGGATCTATATCAAATACCCAGTGGTAATTTTGAACCCTCAATTGTACCAAAATATAATGATTAATCATTGTTTAGTGAAATAATCCCCTGTTTTGTGTGTGTGCAAAAAATACACTGATTTTTGGAGGGATTAATCGGGGTAGTGATTGTGACGAAAAATTCAATTTGAACACATAGACATGTGTAGCACCTTCCCAATGTTGGATTAGATCCACCAATGCCTAATTAACACCTTGATTAGGTGGATTAAGTAAGCAATTTGCCAAGATATTCACTGTTCATGTGCAGCAAACTATCCCAACTTGGAGTCTTCAATTGATCCACTTGCACAAATCTAATCTCAAAATGCTTCAATAAAGTAGTAGATAAATGTATCTAGATATGTTTTGAGCCCACAAACATCAATATTGAAGCTTTAATGAAGAATTAATCAAGTGATTAGCAGAGGTACTTCCCTAACTGTGCATAGTGTTGGATCTCACTATAGACTTAATGAAATCAAAAACCACTTTCACCAGCTTGTAGATCATGCTTGAAAATCCTCATTCCTAACTGGAATTAGACGATTCGAAGTGAACGCGTCGCTTGAAGCTTTTTTCCCAAATTCTTTGGTGCCTATAAATCGTGATGCCGCTACCTTTCTATGCTGAACTAGCTCGATTCCTTTGAGCTATGTGTAGGCCCTTGAGTCTAGTATGTACCTCTAAAAGGGCTAGAGCAATGGTAATGTGTGAAGGGAGAGATAGCTCCTCCACCAGCTCGGGGTACAGAGGCTAGTTGAAAAAGAGCTAAAAATTAGATTATCTCATAATTATGATTAGTAAAATTATTAGCAGGGTAATTAGGCTTGGAAACCAGATGAATCCTAAGCTTGGCTCTGATACCATGTTAAATTTGCAGCAATGTGATGAGCTATGGTGGATCAAATGCAAGAATCAACATCATTAGTGAGTGGTTAGATAATAATTAGGATGAGATTAGTGAGCAATTAACTAATATCTTAATGTAGGCATGGATACTCAAAAACCAACAAATTACTCATTAGGCCAATGCCTCAATTTATACAAGTTTATCCATGATCTGCTCCACTGATTTGTTCCTTGATTTGTGCCACGTCCCCTACATCTGGGGGGACACCTCATCCTTGATTCACTCCACCTCTTTTGCTTGATTCTCTCCACCTCTTCACTTTTCCCAGAATATCTCCACACATCCTAGAACTTCTCATGCTACCCTTTATTCTCTCCCAGTAGATACCTCTCACCTTTTGTTATATGTACATTATGTGTGCTATGTTATATACACATTATGTGTGCATATACTAGGAGGCTAACCCACATTAGGCTTGTGAGCATGAGAGCATGGGAACAAGCTCTAGTGGAGCATGGGTTAGGACTAACCTTAAGGGTTAAGGTTAGGGTCAGGCATCCAAGGGTCACACATGAGAAATGGAAAGTCAAGAGTCACTTGTTGAGGGCCCTCCTATATAATAGGGACATGGGGCACACTCAAGGGAGATTGGGGGGCTTGGAGGCTTGGAGGCTTATGCTATGGTCTCTTGTGTAGAGGTCCATATCTACTCACCTACCATTTCACACTATAGCTACATGCTATTGGGTTGTGTTATACCTCTTGATGGTATGGGACATCAAGGTAGAGGTATGATGAAATTAACCAGCAAAGGCAATTCAAGCAACCACGTAATTCTAAGTAACCCAATTTCTTTGTTATGAGGAATGTCGTTGGGTTTAAAAATCAAGGTAGAAGTTGGTAAGGATAACTATAGGGCTCCTAAGGTAGCTATAATTATGGCACATGTTCCATTAACTTTTATGTATAGAACTATACATGAGGTTTGTGGTAGAGTAACGACTTTTAAGAAATTAAAGCATTGGTATATTTAAAAGCTCAAGGACGTTAATGTTTATTGCTACAATAAAGTGTTAATTTTATTGGGTTTTGGCAAGTAGTTTCATGAGTTGTGATGTGTGTTTGAGAGTGTATGGAGATAGATACTTGTCTTCAAAATTTAGATCAATGCTTAGTTTGCTAATTATCAAGGTGTCTGAATTTCTACATAGCAAGATATAAAAAAGTTATTAGTTTGTACTTTGTATTGAAGCTAGCCCTATGTCCATAGAGAGAGAGAGAGAGAGAGAGAGAGAGAGAATTTAAAAAAAGTGCATACACAAGAAGCATAAAATTATATGCAAGGAATTTTTTCCCTCTCTCCAAGCAAGCTTTCCTCAAGCAATCGTACTAGATTCAATTAGAACTACTTTAAGAATTTTGACAACGATGGTTTTGACTTCAACATTTGGTCATTATGAAACAACACCAGCACCAGGTTATAAAACATAATTAATGAAGCTTTTGCTTGACTTTCTTCTATACAACAGCACTTCGCAAGAGGATATGACATAATTAATGAAGATTTTGTAGACTTTGTAAAGAACTACTCATTTCAAGAATAAGATGAAATACAAAGTATAGTAACTATATAACTTTATATTCACATCATGTATCATCAATATATTATGGCTCTTTTTTTATCCCACTAAGAAAGGTGGATCCATGAACCTTGATTAACTTATTCATAAAATATTGCATAACATCTTGCTCGACTACTAGTCTCACAACTCGAGCACCAAAGTATCCATAAGTATCTCATCAGGGACTTGTTGCCACATGCTTTTGGTGGGAATCACCATCGAAACGAGGCATTGCCCATCTAAGGTGTAGATATGGGCACCATTGCTTCATAGCTTGATCATACATCGTATGATCATATCTTTTTCTACTCTTTAGTGTAGAATATTAGTGGCAAAAATGGGCTAAAAATTGGCTTTGATACTGTGGGTCACCTTTATTTCCCTTTTTCTATTCTACAGTTTAAGTGTATCTTTCCCCAATCATAGGTCACCATTGTTGGCTTGAGACATGGCCTTCCCAATATTGCACTAAATAAAGGAGTAATATGTGTCTTTAGCAAAACTACCAATAGGACCATGTACCTGTAGCCGTTTATATGGCAGCAATGTGTGGACGTAGGATAATAATGGACCGGGGCACTTTTCCCTCTTTAGTGGATTTTCCCCCTGAGCATATATACGCACTCTTATGTGTGTGAGGAAGTGGCCTTATCATGTCAGTTCACTTGTACTTCACTCATTATTATCAATCTACTTTGATTTTTGTGCTTCTTCCATCTATCTCTCCTTGCTTGCTACATCTATGCGTGTGTTGCTACCTTGATCTCCACTCCAATAATTGGTATCAGAGCAAGTTCTCTTGGTTCGCATCCCCTTGTCATCTTCTTCTTAAGTTGCTCTCAGATTGAGCTATCCTCTTAGGTGGAGAAGGTATACCCTATAGGGTTAGGTTAACTATGTTAACAAAATTTTTACGTGTTTCGAGGCATTTCAAGTGCATTTTGGGGCTTGCTCACATGCTGTAAGGCTTCATCTAGGGGAGTGTTTGTTTGAATTATCTTTGTTCGGTTTTGGGTTTTCTACACTGTAGTAGTATTTTTTGTGCAAACAGGGCTATCATCATTGATGATGGTGAGACAGGGCATCTTCAAGCTCTACATCAAAGCTTCAACAACATCGTTTATCGATTTTTACATTCCTACTAGTAATGTTTCTACACTCTACACTATGCCATTTTTCATACACTTTGTAGGTTTCCTTTACCACAGTGATTTACTGGTAGCCATCTTAGTTGCATTCAACAGGTATTGAGACAATATCTTTGGGTAGTTGGGATATTTGGATTATGTATAAGAGATTAGTTATTTGCAGGAGACTGAAATGGTAGGCTTTGATGTATTTGGGATGCTTTTCGCCCGAGTATAAGCTTGAAGGGACCCAACGACCTGCTGTGGTCCTATATGATGCACCATGTGTATTGGTCTGGCCACAAAGGGCTTTTGGAATGTTGTTATTGGCATTGAGGCATTCCCTATCTTGTTGCTAGCACATAATAGTATAGGTACTTTTGAAATGTAACCGTGGTGGCAAATGCCTCTGCACCTTCCATTATAGATCAAGCCAAGTAGGATGGTAGGGATGCACACGCACATGCATTGGTGGCACTCTCTCTGTGAGGCACATGCTATGCAAGAAGTTAGAGTCCGAGCATATGAATGACATAGATTTAATGGATGAGTTTCTCACAAGGATTAAAGATCTGAGGGAGAAGCTTGCATATTGATGAGGCCTATTTGGATAATTTATTGGTGTATACTGTTCTCAATCACAACTTTGCCACATTCATACTAGGATTTTGCATCCACGGTCTTGAAGACTATAAGTATTAACCAAAACATACTACCTTGCATAAGAGTGGGAGAGAAGAAGAGAATGAAGCCATGCAAGGGTCAATTTGGAGACTTGCATTTAGCCAACCCTAATTAGGGTTAACTCCCCTATGTGAGGCCGATCCACAAGCTAGGTAATGAGCAAAGAAGAAGGGAGCTATGTAAAGCTCTACCTCCACTCAATGCCAATGTGCATGCAAGAGGGATCTTAAGAGGAAGACAAGAGAAGGGAGAAGAGAAGAGAAGAGAAGCTAGACTAACACCATCCACTCCATGCATACACAACAATCAAGAAAGCAAGCATTCACAAACACAAGCGTGCAATCATAAGCACAAGAGAGTGAGTGAGTGAGAGAGAGAGAGCGAGACTCAATTGTGACAAATGGGATTTTCCCTTTTCATATTCCATAAAATCATTTTTTATACATAAGCTCACTTTTTACAATGGCCGGCTCCTATTTATAATTGGTGGTCCAAAATTGGCTTCCTAGCTCTATGTACATCTAGCTCACTCTACGACCGACATTACACAAGCCGTAAGCTCGGTCATCCCATATATCTTTTTTCAATAAGTGCTTAGTGAGGTTACAAAATGGTAGATTACAACAAGAAGTGTAACCACACTTGAAAAATGGTGTTAACCAGAGTGGTCAACATACTCCCCTCCCTAATTCAGGTCCGTCCTCGAAATTGGCAAGGGATCTAACAGTAGTTGATCGAGTACATGTGGACGAAGTCGCATTGCGAGGTGGGAAGTGGGAGGCTTGATGGAAAACCTTGTAGCTCGTCTAAAAGTTTTTCTCCATCATATCTTCTGTTTGGAGACGCCAGGCAAGCATCCACCGGATGTGCTCGTAGTAGCCAAAAAGTTGCTTTAGCGTTGGGTCTTTGTTGACGTCAAAGGCCAAGACTTGATTGCGTTCATGGTAATGGCGCCAATCTGGGAAGGTCTCCAAGAGAGTTATGATGTGGTAGAAGAACTGGATGTTGGCGATGACGACGAGATCTGGCACCTGCTCGTATCTTCTAATGAAGTCATGGAGGCACTTGAGCATTGTTTCTTCCATGTAAGGATTCTGTGGCATCGGAGGAGTGAACAATGGGAAGTTGTAAAGAAGTTTAGGGTTCTTGGCCTACTCCTTGTGAAAGATTTTCTAAGCCCAATGGCGTGGATCGATAGATATTTGGGATTGATTCGGAGCTGTCTCGCGATGCCTTGCAGTACTGGTTCCATATGTATGGTTTGAGGAGGAAGAGACGATGCTAGGCTGGTGGCTACTCGCCCATGAGTTCAAACGTGATGGGGAGAACAACAGTGAGGGGCTTGTGGTAGCCGCTGTGTTGATGAGGGGGGTGCTCGCGCTTCCAGCCGATGCTTGGCATCGAGGTAGGGTCGCAGGATGATGTGGAGGTCAATGCAGTCGGTTACCCTGGTGATGGGAGCCTCCTGGAGTTGTTGACTGAGTAGGATTCATATGGCATGCTCAAACTCTGTGCGATCTAATGGATGGCACCAATTGAGAGGGTTCAGTGGATGGTTAATCTATTCTTACTCTCACGGTGGTGGTGGGGGGATTTCCCCTTCTTCCAAGGGTTGGGGGGAGGTGGTGGTTGTGAGACGAAGGTGGAGGGGTGGCCGATGATGAGGCAATCATGGCAAGGCTTGCAGTAAGGAATGGGGGAGGCCTGGCCAATGTCGAGGGTAAATCTGTTATGGATTTGGGTAGGCCTAAGTTGAGAGTTAAAGTGGTAGGCGAGGGAGGTGGAGTGAGGAGATGAGGGGGTGTAGAGGGCTGTAAGGGGAAGAGAGGGAATGTGGTGGTGCTGGGTGGGGGTGGGGGTGGGGGTGCTTGTGTGCTTGTGTTGGTGGGGTGAGAGGAGCTAGGTGGAGGGGGGAGATGAAGGTGGGGGTAGCTGAGGAGGGTGGGTGCTTGGGGCTTCGCAACCTGCTGTCCTTGTTGTCTTCATATCCGAGGAGGTGTTTTTGGGGCTTTTGGAGTGGAAGAAAGCCTTAGCATTGGTGGATTCTTCGAGAGTGAAATCCATGGTGCCACATGCGAGTCAAATTGCATTATTCTGGTGGCCTGGATGACCTCTATCTATAGATGGCAACGTTGGTACAAGATGAGGATGCCATTTGCTAAGTAGTACGGCAGGAGCTCATAGCGTCGCAGGGATTTGTCGGCTGCATACACGATTTCCCAACTTGTGTAGTGTAGGAATCAAAGGCCCTCTATAGTTTTGGGGGAGAAGTAAGGGTAAGGGTATAGCCCATTGGGGATGGCGAGGTCTATGGATTCAGTGTCTCAGTATGCTGGTAGCCGTAGAGGGAAGGAGATGGGCCTAGTTCAGAATGTTTGCTTGGAGAGGATGGACATGGAGGTCAAAAAAGATGGTGGAGTGGGCGAAAGAGAGTTGTCCCCCTGAAAGAAGAGGGTGGCTAGGATGGAGATGCTATGGTATGGGAGTTTGGTTAGTACATAAGAAAAGGTGGCTTGGGAGAGGGGTTCATTGATAAATATGTCATGTTGTAGTAGGTTAAGGCGTATGGTTTGGAAATTGAGCTCAAGGGTTTGTGATGGGTTCTGGGGAGGAATGGCTAGGAGTGGGAGTTCCGTGGTGGTGTCCATCAGCCCATCAACCTTTCTTTCGACCGTGTTGGGGGGACAGGGCCAGAGGGGATGGGTGGGTGTTGGGCTGCTGCCTGTGTTTTAGCGGCTTCTAGTTGGGAGATTTTTTGATGGAGGGCCTCCTATGTGACCTCACGGTAGTGCTGGAAGTTGTGGTTGGTTTTGGTGAGGGTTTCTTCGGCTTGGGCTGCCCTTTGGCGGAGGTCCTGTGCTGCAGCCTAGGGAAGGGAGAGTCATGCGTAGGGCCCGCTGCTCTGCTTCATGTGCCGCTTGTAGCTAGCTTTGAAGCTTTAAAAGGGAGGAGAGGGTGCTTGCCAATGGCGCTCTATGTCCTCCAGGGCCTGTTGGAGATTGATATTGGCAATGGTGGCATTGTAGAGAGCCTCCTGGCTTTGCTACTCCTATGCCTTTGCAAGCAACATCTGTTGGCTGCACCACCATTGCCAACTCCTGCTGGGCATTGCAATACATACATTCCATCATCTGAGCGATAAGCTTGTGGGCCAAATGGGAGAAGCCCTGGGCGAATTCTGGCACTTCCCCATGTGATAGACGCCTTCAAAATATCTCATGTGAGCGGAAGCTCTTAGTGCGCACCCAAGCGGAGGGTTTCTGTTATGGCTCACCCTAACCCTCCTTGAAATACATCCAAAAAAAGAGATTACCTGGTGAACTGCAACTGTCATGGAGGATCTTTTCAATGGCCAAGCTCGTAACCCTTGAGGTCTACGAGCGTTGTCACACTGCCGCGTTGTTGCACTATGGGTCCTCGTCCCTCCTCTCACCTCACTTCACTCACACACACTCACTAGCATGCATTAGGGAGAGAGATTAGCAATCACAAGACTCAATTGCACAATGGGAGAGTATCTTGTATTATGAGAGAAATTCACTTATATACATGGCCATAAGTGTTCACACTCACTTAAATTGTGGCTGGCCGGGCACTTTAGGCTCATAAGAGGCCTAATGCTATTACAATGACTACTCTCATAATATATCCATGAAGTACATCACTTAGGACTTCATCCTATCTTGCTGCCACACGCTCTTGAAGCGGGAATTGCCATAAATACTCCGTGGCACCATTACAGGCGCCCGTCCAAGTTGTAGCTTTAAACACTATGGCTGCATATCTTGAATGTATGACCCATTAGTGTATCTATCGTGACTCCTTGATATGTAAGATAATGGCAGTAGCTCTTGTTAATCCTAGAATTGGATTAACATCCCCTGCTTCCTGATGGCTATTGCGTCCTCGTGATCGCGTTGAAGACCTTTGTGTGGGGAGAATGAACAAGATTTGTCAATGGCATTGATGTTGAGTGATGTTCAATGGTTTTTGTTCCTATGGAAGAAATAAGAAAAGCTAGTTAATGAATGAAGAGGTTAGTGGTGCATTGGGAATTCCAAATGGGATAGGGGGTGGGGGTTTTTACGAATGATTGCATTTTTATATTTGTCTGAGCCCCTTTTTTTTGGCTCAATTTGTTTTCGGCAATCATCGACAAGGTTACATGTGATTTTTGTGTGTTAGTGGGGACACTAAGATATGTTAATAATGGGAGAGAAGAGAGGGATGGATTCGGAGGAACGTAGACTTAATCATCAGAAACGAGATGGTGATTCTCAGTTGCTTTGATTCATTGAAGCGATATTCATCATTTGAAGAATTTGGCCTTTGATGATGTCCCTTTGTGTGGCAAGATTCTTGTCAAATGTTGTTGAGAAGGACCTATTCCTGTCTTCTCTTGCCCATGTGCTTTTTATGTTTTTATGTATATTAAGTGCTCTTATGAAGCAGATTTACATGAAATAAAAGAATTGAGTCATATAGACTCTTATTGAACTGCTCTGTGTGTTGAAGTAGCCACTTGTTGGTGAGGATTGAAAGAATGTCGATTTGCAAGGTAATATAGATATCTCCAATAAGGATTGAAGATCATTGATTTGTGAAGATGGTGGCGTCGTTTGGAGAGGTTTGTAATTTGAAGGAAAATTCCAAGCGATGGGTTGTACCATTGAGCAGGCTTTCATCCACCATGCCCCCCCCCATCCAGAGATGTACCTGGAAGTTGTCAATTTGATGAGGCTTTGGTGCAAATGTTCTCAAGTGCATGAGTATGGATATGTACTCATAGAGCAGCTGCTACATTAATTTAGCCAAAATAATAGTAATTAAGCAATAAACGTAACAAATATATAGTGGCTATTGTGTGATATGGCTTAATCCATGATGGGGCTTAAATTGTGAAAGTGTAGGTTCTTAAGCCGTGAGACTATAATTCGTGCCGTGAAGGATTATTTCGTGTGAAATGGCCTAATTCGGTGAATTTGTAGGTTTTGACCCCGAGAGTTTGATTTATTTATTTTTAAATGGGTCATCTAGGTCATGACTTGAAAAACAACAGCATCTTATGCACTTATTTCTCACATCGAGAGTGGTGACAAGGGCATTATTATTTTATCCTTGATGTGCTCATAAGTCTCCGCATTGCAGATGTGGGTATTGATTCTAGAATTTGTTGCTCTGATGTTGTCGAGGTAGTAGGAAAGATTGCTGATTGTTTGGTTTAACACACAAGCTCTTGTGTTGGTGCTGAATGCACGAGAGTTGTTGAGTGATTTGCTTGTCGTTGCTTGGGCCTCTATTCTTGTCGAACTTTAGGTGAAGTTTTTGGGGTTGAAGTTGGTGGTGAGGTTTTCTTCACATTGTTCGGTTTTGGCAACCATATGATGGAATTGCCATTATAGTATCCTTGTTTTGAAGCACATGAATAGGCACCCATCTTTGATGAACATTGTAAATTGGTGGCCGATGTGTTTGGTGCTGAGGCTTTCTTCTTGGTGCAAGCTTAGGGGACATTGCGAGTAGTTTTCTTTTTCCTTGGCTCCGAGTGTTACGTTTGAGGAAGAGGCTTTAACTGTCGAGGCACCCAAATTTGATTGGCACCTTCATAGTAGCCTTGAGCTACAAGTAGCTGCTTCTCCACCCACATTTTGATATTATTAAGATACCTTGATTGTGGTTGTTGTGGTGGAGTTTTCTTTAGGATTGATGTGGAAGGTTTGGGGCCCTCCTTGACTTTGGTTGGCACTGCGGCTACAAGTTTGAGACTCATGGGCATTGTTGATGATGATGAGGTTAGAGTCACTTGTGGAGTGGTTTGTCGTCGATGAGGCCTTTGAGCGTGTGGTTGTCTACTTTGGTGAGGTTTGTTGTTGTGGTGGAGTTTTCTTTAGGATTGATGTGGAAGGTTTAGGGCCCTCCTTGACTTTGGTTGGCGCTGAGGCTGAGGTTTGAGACTCATGGGCATTGTTGATGATGATGAGGCTAGAGTCACTTGTGGAATGGTTTGTCGATGAGGCCTTTGAGCATGTGGTTGTCTCCTTTGGTGAGGTTTGTCGATGAAGATGCATAGGCTCCAGGGTCTTTCCTTTGAGTTCCTTGTTAGAGATAGATGGTTTGGATGTGGGAACTTCTTTAGGAATAGATGTTGATTGCGAGGTCTTGGCATTGAACTTCGTAGGTGAGGATGGGGTTGAAGGACTAGATGCTTTATCGGAGTCGATCATTGACGCAGATATGGCAGGTCATTGTGTAGAGGGGATTTTGTGGAAGAGGCTTGTATCCTTTTGCGTTCAACATCATAGATATCCATTAAAGTTGGATCCTCTTCCTTGCAGTATGGTATTGTCAACTTTTCATCATTGACCATCATGATGACTCTATCGCTAGGCAAAGCACAGTGGTGCTTGGGCAGCAATAGTCCATTTATGCCCCATAATCAAATCTGCTTCTAACACATACTCAACATCATAGATATCCATTAAAGTTGGATCCTCTTCCTTGCAGTATGGTACTGTCAACTTTTCATCATTGACCATCATGATGACTCTATCGCTAGGCAAAGCACAGTGGTGCTTGGGCAGCAATAGTCCATTTATGCCCCATAATCAAATCTGCTTCTAACACATACTCAACCACAAAGAGCTTGCAACAAGTAAGGGGGTTAGTTTCAATATACATTGTATGTTCAAAGTACCCCAAACATGGCATGTTTAAGTCTTGTGTAAAGGTAATCCTTGTAGGATGTGCCGTGAGTGTTGGTGACCTAATAAATCCCATAGCTCGAGGGTCATAAGATTGTGTTCTTGTGTTGGATAAAGTTGTTCTTGAGCTGTGGTGATTTTATTTGCAATTTCCAATCCCACCAAAATTCTAGGGATCTTTTCAGTAAGGTATGTTGGAAGTTCTAGCTCTTTCAAGGTTTCTTCCTCCCATATAGCAATTGTACATTGCCTGCACAGGAGTGTTCAAGGTGACTGTTTGCATGGATTCATCTAGTGAATACAACGATTCACTTATCCAAGTTCCACCAAAGACGACATCATACTCAAGGGAATATAGGGTAACATGAAATGTAAATTCCATATTGCCAATCGATTGTTTGATTAGTGTATCTAAAGTGACCTAGAACTTCAATGACCAAGATAGAGAAGCACCTATGAGCACTATGACACTTGCAAAATTGTACAAAAGCTTTAATGTGGAAATGTATGACACCATACAAGTGCATCCAAATTTATTGTGTACATGTACTATGACACTATATTACTCATATGTGTATAATATAGGGAAGGTAATAGGTTATATATGTATCCCATATATACACACATAATATTTATCCCATAGATACATGAGAAAATCATTGGTTACACCTTTGAATTTTTTGTGAACATTGTAAACTTAATTAGACTATGATAATTCTTGTGTTACTATCAACCATGGTACATTTTAGTTAATTTCCGTTAAGGTTAGCTGTACGATGAACAAGGGTGACTCGTGTAATGGGGGTTGAGGTGGGAGCACTTGAGGCAGTAAGGGCATATTTGGTACCCTAGGGATTCCTCTTTGGGCCACTTCTTGGCCTGGTTGAGGTGTGTTATGTAGTGTAGGTGCTGGCAAGGCTAACGGTTGCCTAGGGTTTGTTGGTAGGTCTTGAGGCAGGGCTCGAGCTTGAGCAGCCCTTTGCTGATAGCAATTTGTGATTTCATGACTGCCCCATCTTTGGTAGTATGTGAAGTAGAGGGGTGGGGCAGGGTCGCAGATAAGGAGATTCCATGCTAGTATGGTTAGCTCTACAAATCGAGCACCACACTAGCTCCCTCTTATGGGGTTGGCCACTCTATCCTGGCCTTGGCTGGTTCTTCAGTGTTGGACCATTTTCTACATTTATGTAGCCAACTGTTTGACCTTTTGTCCCGAGGTGGACTCCTTGCTTTTTTCCTCAAATATGGTGCTGGTTGTTTTAAATGAGGCCTAGCTCTCTACGACGGCATTACACAAGCCGTAAGCTTGGTCATCCCATATATCTTTTTTTAAATAAAAACTTAACGCGCAGTTACAAAATGGTAGATTACAAGAAGTGTAACCATGCTTGAAAAATGATGTTAACCAGAGTGGTTACAATAAGACTATGCATCACCAGAGATAGGTGCTAGGGTAAGTCTCTAGGATAGGTTAACCATTTAATGCATCACTTTCTTAATTGGATGTTGGGTGCCTCATCTATCTATGTAACATGAGGCTAGACATTCAATTCAGGATCTCCCAGTTGATCAAGTTTATGCACGGTTTTGAAAGTAAACATTGGAGGCACTCGACGGTCCCTTGGCTTATTCTATGCTAAGGGGGGTGATATTTAGCTGCATGCTTTTATTGATTTCAATAGGGTGATATTCTATGCTAAGGGGTGATATTTAGCTGTATGCTTTCATTGATTTCAATAGGGTTGAATATTATGACAGTGCCCAATAGTGGCTTTTGCTTTCATCTTGGTAATTCATGTATATCATGGCTCAACCTGATAGTGGCCACTTTGAGCTGTGAAGTTGAGTGCAGGGCAGCTTTTGTGGTGACTGTGGAGTATGTATGGTCACACACCTTTTGGTGGATTGGGGTGTTGGATAGCAATTGTCCACCTTCATCTTCATTGACAACCAAAGTGCATTAGTCAAGGAACCCAGTGTTTCATGCTTGCACCACAAAGCACATTTAGGTGCATTATCATTATTGTGAGACCCCTGCCCTCTTTGCGCATCAGACTCTAGAGTGCTAGCAGCGGTAGTAGCAACCTCACACGCAGGGTAGAGCTTCGCACTCGGGGCCTCGCCCACGAATGTCCGGAAAAGAGACTAATCCCTCGGTTCTTCCAAAACCGAACCCGAAAAAAACTTCCCTCGCCCAGAAAGCGTAGGCGATTCCTCCAGGAAAATCTTCTAAGGAAGATTCATCTAACGGGGTCAAGAGTCTAGGCTATCCTTCACTCGGATGACCAACTTGAAGGAGGAACAATCTTTACACTTGGTTCATAGAGATCAACGCTTTTTTTCCCTCAATGAGGCACAGCCGTTGATTCTTTCCCATAGAAGGAGATTTATCCCGTGACTTACTTCAACTATCATATCAGAATTGAATTTTATTGTAGGAATCCATCGATCCAACCTAATCCCATCCAATCCAACCACTGGTATTGATGGGATCCATTATAAAAATTTGGTTATGTTTTGTCCCGGGTATTAGGGAAAAGAGTTCCCAAGCCCCCTAGCCGGCACTCATGCAAAAATTAAATAGACACACCACTTATACACCCAATATGAAATTACCTTTTCTTAGATTCAACTATTTCCAAAACAGCATTGCAATAAAACCACAGTGTTTCCATCATAATCCCCAGTATTCCAGTTCCAGGGTCCAGCTTTTCCAATTTCCAACCATAAAATCCAAATTCCATTCAATCCTTCCTCCACGTACCTATGGCATCATCGGCAACCAGAATGCTCACCACCTAGTCAGTCCCTCTAGACTCACCTAGTACTTCACTCAGGGGGCCTTTTCAATAGTCCCTAGCTCATAGTACCCAGAAGTATAATCAAGATTTTTCCATAAAATCCATATGGACTCTCCGTTGGCTGAAGATCAGCTAGGTCAACCAACAAGATACATTTATCAAAAAGAGCCATGAACTCATCCGTTGAAGACCAGCAAGGCCAATCAACCAGATCCATGCCCGTGTTCAGAAAACAAACTCCAATCATTATTCTATTTCTTTCTCGATGCACGTGTGGGTATCCTGGGCAGAGCCCGAGCACCGTATGGTCAGTACCCTCTATAGGCTCCTTCACAGGTGACCTAGCGCTTCACTCATAGGCCACTTCCTTGGCCCCTCATCCACCGTACCGGAAGCTCACCATTTTAACCAAATCGAGGCTGGTCAAGACCTCGGCCGACCTTGCCACGCGAGACGTCCTTCTTTGACAATCCGTCAGCTGTTGCAACATTTTCCACTTAGGTCCCGACCTCATTCCATAAGATAGTCAAAATGCTTTCCCCAGCATTCTTGACGTAAAACAATCTTTAAAAAAACAGGTTTCACATGCAAATACAGTTTCCAAGTAAAATTCCCATCTTTCCACACCATTCCTCATCATTTCACATCATTTCTCATCATTCCACATCATTCCACATCATTTCTCATTATTTCACATTTTTCCACATCAGTTCACATCATTGCACATCAATTCACATCATCCCACATCATTTCCACATTCATTCACATTATTATCCCACACCATTTTCACATTCATTCACATCATCCCATATCATTCCACATTCATTCACATCATCCCACATCATTTCCATGTTCATTCACATCATCCCACATCATTACACATCATTCCTCATTAATTCGCATCATCCCACATCATTCACATCATTTCTCATTAATTCACATCATCCCACATCATTCCACATCATTCACATCATTTCGCACATCAATCCACATCACTCCACACATCAATCCACACATCCATCCACATTAGTCCACATCGCTCCACATCAATCCAATCTCTACAAACAAGATGGTCTCTTTTCGCTTTGAGCGAATCAGGTTTGATTATCAATTTTCCTTGATCTAGTTATCAGAATTTTTATTCCACAATCAACCAAGTCAAGAGTACAGTTACTCTACTTTTCATACTGAGAGAACTTTCGCACACATACTAATTCATTTTTATCTAAATGAATTATATTCATAATCCCATTTGAAAATTAGAGAAGAATTATACATAACCTTTTCGTAATTTCTAAAATGAATAATGCTCAAAACTCCACTTTTGGCCTAAAATTTATTATGCATAAATTTAAATTCATTTTCTAATGATAAAATTTTGTCATAGTTTCCCCGAATTTTCTATGAAATGAGAATGCTCAAAATTCCACTTTTAGCATAAAATTTATTATGCATAAATTTAAATTCATTTTCTAAAAAATTTTCCATAGCTTCCCCGCATTTACTATGAAATGAGAATACTAAAAAATACACTTTTAGAATAAAAATTAATTTATGTAGAGGAGAGATGAGAGATGAAATATCTAGCCACTTTATGCTTTTTTTAAATAAAAAAATACCCCTTTGATGTGATTTCTAGGCTCCTCCTTGATGAGGGGTTTTCTCTTTCCCAAGGTGTCATAATTCACATTTTTATACTACTTAAGTACCAGCACTAGTCAACTCTTCATCTTATGTGAGAATTTACTCATTTTTGGTGGATTTTCTTTTCTTCTTGCATTTTTCTTATCTAAACACTTGGATTAATCCCATTGGCCCATTAGAACACTCTTTGGACCTTAATCAAAATTTTCTGAAAATAGGTCCCTAGGTTAAGGTGTCTAGTGCACACATTCGATTAATTTGTAATGCACATTGAAAAACTCTTTTTAAACTTCTGTTTCAGGGGACTTTATCTTAAAATTAAAGGGTAACTTTGTATCCAAAAATATCTCAAAACTATATTCTCTCTCTCTATACCAAAATAGGGTCAAACAAGATCTTTTTCCATTCTGAAAGGGGGGATGATTATAAGAGACTGAAGGGGAGGCTCTTACATCTTTACATCATCAAATGTTAGAGAGAGGAATCTTACAATTATGTTAGGGAGAGGCTCGTTGTTTGAGTGATTAGCATGTCTTATTTCTCTACACATGAGATTAGCATGGCTTATGTCTCTACACACGACAATGTGGTAGATATGTTCATAAATGCCCTCTTATGAGTAAAGTTTGAAGCTTTTTAGCTGGCTCATTTCCATTTGGGGATTGATGAGGCACATGATCCCTGTACATGCTCATATCATCACTACTACAAGGGGGATTTGTAGCCATGATAGTGGTGTGGACATAGGCTAATAATGGACCGGGATACTTTTTCCCTCTTTAGGAGGTTTTTTTCCTTTGAGCATATGTACACACTTTTATGAGTGTGTGTAAGTGACCTTATCATGTCACTTCACTTATACTTCACTCATTCTTATCAATCTACTTTGAGTGTTGTGCTATAGAGCCACTCTTTAAATCAAAATTTCTACATTTAAGTTGGTGATATTTTGGGTCTAGTATCTCATTGGATAATAAATAGCCCACTTTGGTACATAGCCAACCTTATATAAAGTCTTTATAACTTTTCTTTATTTTTGGTTATTTTTTTTCCTAAGCCACGGTCTAATGGGCCTTAAAATGCCACCCATAGACTCGAACATAGAAACTCTTTATTGTTAGCTTCATCACTCCCATTTTTTAGAATGGTTTGGCTGCCCACATCAAGGCATTGCCTTGAGGGACTCGTCAAGGAGCACAACAGCGCGGCCAACTACTCCCTATTATTTCCCATTATAGATTAATAGAAACTCATAATCTAATCCTATTGTTGGCTCCCTAGTTATGATTCTTGAGAGGGGGGATCAACCATGTCATGTTGTCTACCTGTTTTTGATCATTAATTGAAATCCTACTAGAGAAGCAATAACATCTATTTAGATATTCTACCACTTGGGCAAGGTTTCTTGACCATAGTATCAAATGTGGGTCCATATCGAAGCTCCTTTTAGTGAAAATTCTAACACACTGCTTTCTTTGACTCTTTTAATTTTGCTTTCTTTGACTCTTTTTTCATGCAGCTGATGTGCAACACCCCTAGAGACAAATGTTTTGTAATGAATGTGGGCCCATAAAGAATTTGGAAAGTAGCCGAGAGAGGGCCCGACGACATGGGTTGAGACTTACCAACACGCATTAGTTCCAAAGGGGAGTGATAGAAACTTTCGAGTATCTGAGCGGCAAAAAAAAACCCACTTTTTTTAATTAAAAAAAGACTTTACCTTAAAGTATTAGTTTCCCTTAGAAACCCCATTCTAGTTTTACAACTATACCAAAAAATATTTAAAAAGTAGCCTTCACACAATGTATTGAAGACATGTTTAACTTGTATAATAGAAATAGGTGGAGAGGTCAAAACTTGTTTATAATAAAAAGATTGATTTCTTTATACACAAAATTTAAAAATTCCAAAACCCACATGTGCTGCAAAGTTCCCAAAACTATACCTACTCGAACATTCACAATACAAACCATACTATAAGTATCCACTTCAAAAAGAAATCTTAGAGAAGTAACCCAAGCAGGAGAACTATGTGGCACCTAGGTTGTTGTCCTACTGCATGATGGAGCTCCCTTTTTGTTGTCCTACTGCATGATGGAGCTCCCTTTTTGTTAGTGTGGCTTGGTGAGCAAACTTTTGGTTAGAGGCATCCAACCCAAGATGCCTTGTGTACACAAAGTAAAGGTGCTTGCACGGCATATACTTTTTTCTACCTTCAACCCTCTGCGTGAAATCAACACATGTGCATGTAGTAGAGAAAGTGGATATACTAACATCATAATATATATGTCCATGTCGATGACTCCCTGATGTGCTTATGGGTAAACATTGCATGCCCATGTTGGATGACCTCTGCATGAAATCAACACGTGCATGTAGTAGAGAAAGTGGATATACTAACATCATAATATATATGTCCATGCCGATGACTCCCTGATGTGCTTATGATAAACATTGCATGCCCATGTTGGATGACCTCTTGTTTGCTGACCACAATGTAATCTAAGTCTGCAGCCTTCTTCATACATTTTTTCATATAAGTTGATATCACTTGAACCATCACCATAGCTTTTCCATCACGATGCAAAGGCTGCAAATCTATCTCAGGCAATCCAGGGTCTTCCTATAAAACAACATGATGATTTTTATCTCTTACACGCCTTCCCCTAGATGGTCCAATGTTGAACAAATCAAAACCTGCATCCTCTTCCCCACTGGCCACTTAATTAGATGGCTTTCAGGTTTCTCTATCACACATTGTCAACCTCCTAAGTATATGACCAATATCAATGCCACAAAATCAAATATACTGCTTCTTAATATACCCTGCAATAGAGATCAGCCCTTCAAATAAGGAGCAGGTACACCCATCAACCCTACCCTTCCCTTCTTTGTCAATTAATGCATCACATTTTCTTCTTCTGTTCACAAAGAAACCCTTAACATTTTGGGCCTCTCACCAGCCTAAGCATCGACTAAGCCGCTTCAAGTGGTCTCACCTATGCCAAGTCAAAGGACTTGGAACCTAGGGTCATACCCTAGACTCCCTTCTCTTAACTGATGAGTGGGTCATACCCTAGACTCCCTTCTCTTACCCCGACCAGTGGGGGTAACCTTACCAGTCTTGTCGAGTACTTTGGCCACATCTATTATATTCATTTCATTGGGTGCGAGTCCTTAGCTCGATTGTGCATACATCAATTCTTAATATCATTTGGGATTTAATTGAAAACTATAACTTGATTTCAACAACATGAGATTGCAAAATGAATTTACTTTGAAGATTAAATTTAAATTACTCACCCACATGCTTCTCAAAATGGGAGGAACATAGGTATATCCACTTTCAATAACACTTATCCTTTCCAATAAACTTTACAATAAACTTTTAGGCACACCCACTTTCAATAACACTTATCCTTTTCAGATATATGTTAAAACTTTACAATAAACCTTTAGTCTAATTTGTTTTAAAGAAAAATCAACATTATATTTATACATGCACCTTTAATCTAGGTTAAATACTAATATTATTTCACCTATGCTCCCTTCTTTTTAAATGCAGAAAAGAAACCTTTATTTATTGTTGGAATTAGGGTTAGAGTTACAACAATGCACACACACAAGATAGAGAAGCTTGAGAGCACACAAACTCACTAGATTAGAATGAACAAATGTGTGCCACAGATACAAAAGATAAGTACACATCCCAAAATGAGTAGATAAGAGGGTGTACATACGCACGGGGGAAAAAACCTTCTAGTGAGGGAAAAAATGCCCTAGTGGTCCTAAGTGTGCTCACACACATCACTACCATATAATGCTACAAATCCCCCCTAGAGTGATGATGTGAACATGTACAGGGTATGGCCGATAAATCCTAAAAGGCAGTAAGCCCAAAGCTTTACGAAAATCTTTGAACTTTCACGAGGAAGAGCCTTCATAAATAAATCTGCCATGTTGTCATGTGTAGGCACCAAGGTGATCTCTATAGAGAGTCTCCTTGACATAGTGGTAATGCACCTCAATGTGCTTAGTGCGAGTATGAAACACTGGGTTCCTTGCAACAACTGCCAATGTGCTCTGGCTGACTGCTAGTGAAAATTGTAGTGCTAGATGATAGTCCAACACCCAAATAAGCCATAAGATATCTGAGAGCCACACACACTCAACTGTAGCTAGTAAAAGCTACCCTGTAATTAGCTTCACAGATGGAAGTGGCCACTGTAGGTTGCTTCTTGCTGAGCCATGATATACATGAATCACTAAGGTGAAAGCAAAAACTACTAGTGGACACTCGTATATCATAACATCTAGCCCAATCTCAAAATCACTGAAAGCATGTAGCTGTGACTCACCCCCCTTTGGATGAAATAATCCAAAATACTGAGTGCCCTGTAAATAGCAAAAAACCCTCTTAACATCCTGCCAATGCTTCGTACCTGGGCTATGCATAAATCTGTTCAACTGTGAGACTACATACTGTATATCTCGCCTCATGTTACACACATAAAGAAGGGATCCAACAACCTACTAATACAAACTAGCATCAAAAGAGTATCCTGCATCTTGAAGACTAAGTCGAGTACTTATCTCCATAGGTGTAGCCATAGGTTTACAGTCTTCAAGATTAAACCTCTTCAATAGCTTTTGTATATATTTAGACTCCAGCATAACAATGCCATCATTGCGTTGCATAAACTGAATCCCCAAATAGTAATGCAAGGGCCCCAAATCTTTCATCTCAATGATGACTGCAAATCAGCCTTAAAGGCTGAAATCTAATATATATCGTGTCTCATGAGCAACATGTAATCAACGTATAGAATGATGACCAAAAATGTATCCTTACTTCTCTTCACATAGAGGGTACTGCCTATTGGACTATTGCAAAAAGAATTTTCAACCAAGTGTGCATGAATCTTCTCATCAGGAGTGTGCTTAAGGCCATAAAGAGCCTTTTTCAACCTACATACTTTAGACTCTTCTTCTTTTATCACAGCAAAACTAGGAGGCTGTGATACATACACCTCCTCATATAAATCACCATTCAAGAATGCAGTCTTAATGTTCCACCCATGATGTGCTGCCAAAGCAATGAGACACCTAATGGTAGTTATACACACGAGATGTGGGTGCAAAGGTCTCATCATCATAATCAATGCCCTTTTGTTGGGCATACCCCTTTGCAACAAGTCTGGCCTTGTAGCGATCAATGCTACCATCTACTTTGTGTTTTAACTTGTAAGCCCACTTAGTATTAATGGCCTTCTTGCCATGAGGTAGATCTATCAAATACTAGGTGTCATTCTTGAGTATAGAGTTATACTCATCTTGCATAGCATGCATCCAATGATCATCATCCTGTGCTTCCTCAAAGGAAATAGGTTCCTCCTCATTACATAAAGTAGAAATGAGAACATGATCCACATGAGAATAATCTACATGATGAGAACCTGCACAAGTTCTGCTAGGTAAAGGAGTTGCCAACTTGCTATCTCTCAATGTTTGCACAAGCCATTTTGGCACATGCCTAGATTCTTCTATGGCTGCGCTATCCTCATCCACTACATCCTCAATAATTGCCTCATCAAAAGGCTGATTTGTAGGCTGATTTTGCACCTACAAAGGCTGAATTGCAGCAGTTGGTTGAGCATTCAATTGCTCTACATATGGCTGCCCTCCATTAAACAAAGGTAGGAGCGAATTAAACATGTCCCGTGAGCATACATTCTGCTATTTTTTGCATGAAAGCATGGGTTGAATTGAGTTTTCGACAACATCTCTACTTACCAAAATCCACTTTGAGGCCGGATGGTAGAGTCTATATCCCTTGCTTTCTGAACTGTATCCACAAATATGTATTTAACTGCCTTATCCATCAAGCTTACATAAGCAAGACAACCAAAAACATGCAAATGAGCCACAGAGGGCTTTTTGCCATGCCAAGCTTCATAATAAGGAGTTTTAGACTGCAAGGCCTTGGTAGGGCATTTGTTCAACACATAGTTTGCACACATAGTTGCCTCTAACAAAAAACCATGAGGTAAATCTTGGGCTTTCACCATACATCGTGCCATCTCCATGAGAGACATGTTCTTCCTCTCAGCCAAACCATTTTGCTGAGGTGTGTATGGAACTGTACATTGATGCCTTATGCCTTTTTCAGCCATATGTGCATGAAATTCCTTGGACATATACTCCCCCCCTTGATTTGAATGAAGGGTGCCAACTTTACATTCACATGCATTTTCAGCCATGGTGGATACAAAGTGCCTAAAGCACATAAAAACCTCTGGCTTTTGCTTTAATGGATACACCCAGCTATATCTAGATTAATCATCTCAATAAAAGTGACGAAGTAGAGATATCCCCCAATAGATGGTGTCCTCATATAGGACCACATACATCGCTAAGCTGTAATTTCTTAATAGCTCTCACAGATCCCCCAATAGATGGTGTCCTCATATAGGACCACATACATCGCTAAGCTGTAATTTCTTAATAGCTCTCACAGATCCATCCTTTGGAAATGATGCCCGATGCATTTTACCAAGAATACACCCCTCAACATACATGTCTAGTAGGGGTCTCAAGAGTTGGCAATTCAGATACCATATCATGCCTTGGCAATTCAGATACCATATCAGTTTCGTCAGTGGCCATGGCTGATAACAGCAATGATGTATTTCGCATGTTGTCTGCTGAAGACAAACTGGATGGAGACAGCAACTACCCACTTTGGGCATACATGATGCAGCATGTTTTGGTTGCAAAAGGAGTGTGGAACATTGTGCAGGGTACGGATGTACGTCCAGGTTCTGTGGATGTAGGATCTGTTGAGGATGTTGCAAGTTCTAGCAGCTCTACTGTTGCTGCTGTTTTACCCACTGCTGAACAAGCTTGTTGGGATGGTAAAGATGCGCAGGCTCATGCCTTGATTGCACTTTCTGTCAAACGTAACATCACCCCACATATTCGTTGTAACGCCTCCGCTACGGCTGCGTCTTCCTCAAGCCGCCATAGCCTAGGCGTGGAGAAGAAGAGAGGGTGGAAGTCGGTTCACCTCCCAACCATATAATGACGAGTTAGGGTTTCTCGTTGGGTTTTATACCAAAACCCTGGCCTGTGTCCACACCTCCTAGCCCGGCCGCCCATCTTACTTAAGAGCCGTGCTAACTTAGATGTGTACACACATAGACCAAGCCCTAACGCCCATTAACCCCTGAACCCCGCTAGCACTAATAATACTCTCAAGACTCCGAAAGCTATTAACTTATGCTAGGATTCGACTTTCGTAGGACCATAGTCCTGACATTACTCCCCCCTTCGAAAAGAGTTTTCGTCCTTGAAAACAAAAGTGGGGAAACGTTTCCTCATCACACTAATGTTTTCCCAAGTGGAGCCTTCCTCTGGACAGTCCTTCCACTTGATAAGAGCTTGTTTTTGAACTTGGTGGTGAGTACGTAACATGTGGTAATCCAATACTCTTTCTGGTTCATGAGGCAGTATTGGGGGTTCTACATATTCTACCAAGAAAGAATCATCCACCGGCCTTTCATGACCCATAAGGCGTTTCCTCAAACGGCTTACGTGAAAGATGGGATGAACCTTGGAATGTGCTGGCAACTCAAGTTTATAGGCTACTGGGCCCACCTTCTTGAGTATCTTAAACGGTCCACAAAATCGGGGCGACAATTTTGGTACGGGACCTGTTTTTAAACTGGTGGAGTTTTCTGGTACCTTCAAAAACACCCAATCACCTTCTTGAAAGTGAAGTGGCCTACGTTTTTGGTCCGCAAACTTCTTGTAACGATCTTGCGCTTGACGAACATTTAATCGTGCAAGGCGCAACATATCCATATGGTCTTGGATAAAATCCTTAACCTGACTGATTTTCTCATTCGCCAGTCCCACACTGACACTGGTGAACGTGGCTGAAAACCATACATCAACATGAAAGGGCTAAAGCCTGTCGAGACATGCTTTGCACTATTGTAAGCAAACTCAAGAATAGGCAAATAAGACTCCCAATCAGATTGTTTTTTGCTGACATATGCCCTAAGCATATCTTCCAGCACTTGATTAACCCGTTCAGTCTGACCATCTGTCTGCGGGCTGTACTAAGGTTCAACATAGTACCCAGCTTACTGAATACTGCTCGCCAAAAATGGCTGTTAAACTTGCGATCGCGATCACTGACAATATTGGACGGTAAGCCATAAAGTCGGTAAACATTCTCCACAAAAAGGCGTCCCAATTCTGGAGTTGTAACTGTTTCTTAGTAGGCACAAACCGACAAAGCTTGGTTAATCGATCCACGATTACCCAAATAGCATCATGTCCACGATTCGTTGTGGGCAAGCCCGTTGTAAAATCCATAGAGATACTTTCTCACTTTCCGTCGGGAATCTCTAATGGATGCAGTAACCCGCTAGCTTTAAGACGTTCTGCTTTGTTCACTTGACACTTCTGACAGTGGAGAACATAGTCAGTAATATCCTTGTGAAGTCCAGGCCAATAGAAATGCTTTCTTACGAGAGCATACGTTTTGCGAATGCCCGCATGACCTGCACTTGGACTATCATGACACTCAAAAAGAATTTGGCGCCTAGTGTCTAAGTCCAATGGAACACAAACTCTCCCCTTGTGGAGTAAGTATCCATCATCGATGGAAAAGCTTTTCCATCGCTGTAGTTCATCTTGTGATAAAGAAGAACCATGTGTGGAAGAACTGGGAACACTACCGTTTGAGTGAGAGGGACCCCTCATTTGAACATGATTCCACACCTTTGAGTATGTTGAATCCTGCTTGCATTTGCCTCGTAAAGATTCTAACAATTCGCTTTTCAACTCTGTGAATAATAGCGAATTAATCTCTGGCATACGACTCAAAGCATCAGCTACAATATTATAACGTCCTTTGCGATAGCGTAGCTTGCAATCATACTCCTGAAGGATCTCAGCCCATCTGGCCTTTCGACCCTGCAAATCTGTTTGGTTCATAAACCACTTTATGCTTTCGTGATCAAAAACAATCTCGAATTGCGCACCATATAAGTAATGTCGCCATTTTCGTAAGGCATATATGATGGCAAAGAGCTCACGCTCATAAGCTGAGTAGTTTTGTTGAGCACGATTGAGCTTCTTGCTCTCATAGGCAACAGGATGACCATCTTGAATGAGAACCGCACCCACTGCCTTAGCACTGGCATCCGTTTCAATCACAAATGGTCTTTGAGGATCCACAATTGCCAAGATGGGAGCCGTAGCCAAAGCAACTTTAAGCTTATCAAAGCTACGTTGTTGCTCCTCACACCATTGAAAGGTAATTGCCGCACCTTTCAATTGATCAGTCATGGGAGCGGCAATCTTTGCATAACCGTTCACATATTTGCGATAAAATCCTGCCATTCCTAAGAAGATTTGAAGTTCTTCCTTACTTCGAGGTGCTGGCCATCGCATAATAGCATCAACCTTACTAGCATCCATAGCAATTCCGTCTGCAGAAATTACATGACCTAGGTATTGTATGCTATCCTTGAGAAATTCGCACTTACTTTCTTTCACGTAAAGTGCATTCTCGCGTAGTAACTGAAAAACTTTTCGTAAGTGTTCCAAATGCTCTTCTAAAGTCGAACTATAGACCAAAATGTCATCAAGAAAGACAATGACAAATTTGCCTAAGTACGGCCTTAGTACGCTATCCATAAGTGTCATAAACGTTGCCGGGGCATTAGTAAGCCCAAACGGCATAACCAAAAACTCATAGTGTCCAAAGCACTGCAAGGCCTTAGTGGGACACCTGTTGAGTACATATGCAGCACACATGACAGCCTCAAGCCAAAACGCATGTGGCAAAGCTTGGCTCTTGACCATACATCGTGCCATCTCCATAAGTGACCTATTCTTCCTCTCAGCAACACCATTTTGCTAAGGGGTATACGGCACTGTACATTGGTGTTTTATTCCACGACTAGCCAGAAATGCATCAAACTCTTTAGACATGTACTCCCCCCCTCGATCAGTACGGAGGGTGCCCACAGTACAATTGGATACATTTTCAACCATAAGAAAAAACTGTTTGAAGCACAAAAACACTTCGGACTTTGCCTTCAGTGGATATACCCATGCATGCCTTGAATAATCATCAATGAAAGTCACGAAGTACAAGTGTTTACCAAATGACGGAGTTTGCATAGGCCCACATACATCACTATGTACAAGCTGCAATTTGCGAGTGGCCCGCACAGAACCATCCTTTGGAAATGCAGAACGCTGCATTTTGCCCAAAATACAGCCTTCACAAACATGTTTCAATGGTGCCTCAAGAGGGGGCAATGAAGCAACCATATCAAATTTCTGCAAAAAACGCAGCAAACTAGCAAAGTTCAGATGACCAAAACGAGCATGCCATAGTTTTGCATCTGAAACTGCCTTTTCATCAGAAATTGCATTTGCTGAATCTTCCACACACTTGTCATAAGAATTGAGCCTATACAGCCCACGAAACAAGGTGCCAGATGCAATAATCGTATCACCATAAGTCAAATCATGAACAGTACATCTGTCATCCACAAATTTGACTACAAATCCAAGTCTAGCAAGCGCAGAGACAGACAATAGATTCTTCTATATCCCTGGCACATACAAAGCATCTGAAAGTGTGAAAGCGCTGCCATTTGCAGCAGTAAGCATAATTTTACCAATGCCCTTCACTGGGTAAGAAGCATTATTGGCACATGTGACAGTATTCCCATTAGGGACAGCCTCAAGAGAAGTGAACATATCACGATGCGAGGTAATGTGCTTTGTAGCACCACTGTCAAAATACCATACATGAGAGTCAACAGAAACTGCCAAACATGCATCATGTACAGATGGGTCATACTAGCAATACACGCTAAACGCCCATTCTGTATCCTGCACAACATTTGCAGAATCTGCATTTGTAGAAGCATCCGCTATTGTGGCTGCATTTGACTCTTTCTTCTTTGCCTCTTTAGCCTTTAGCTTAGGGTAATTCTTAATGACATGATCATTTGCGTTACAATAGTTGCACCTGGTCTTTTTCTTGCCTTTATCAAGAGCCTTCTCAGACTTATTGTTGCTACCTGTGGAAGGAGAAGAAGTTGCAGACCTACTAATAGGAGAGAAACAGTGGAAGGGGCTGCCTTACCACTTCTTCTCTGCTGTTGGGCAGCAATAAATGCTTAATCAACTGCACGTTGCTTGGCCCTGTTTTGCCTGGACTGCGCTTCTTGCAAGAGCTTGTTGACTAAAGTACCATACTTGACAGCATCAGGTCTGTCCTCATTAAGAAGTCTCCACGTGGAAGCAAAAGTCTGATATGTCTCAGGTAAAGCATCAAGAACAGTCTGCACAAGAGAATGATCAGGAATAATCTCACCTGCAGAAATCAACTGTTCTTTGAGATCTTTAATCTCAGCAAGAAAAACATTCATGTCATCATCTTCCTGCATAATCTTCAATTCTAGCTCTTTACGCAGGTAAGCGATTTTTGCCTCGTTTTACGACCTGCATACAAACCAGCTAGAATATCCCAAGCCTGTTTTGCTGTTTTAGCTGAACGAATGTCAGGACTATGGTCCTACGGAAGTCGAACCCTAGCATAAGTTAATAGCTTTCGGAGTCTCGAGAGTATTATTAGTGCTAGAGCGGGGTTCAGGGGTTAATGGGCGTTAGGGCTTGGTCGATGTGTGTACACATCTAAGTTAGCACGGCTCTTAAGTAAGATGGGCGGCCGGGCTAGGAGGTGTGGACACAGGCCAAGGTTTTGGTATAAAACCCAACGAGAAACCCTAACTCATCATTATATGGTTGGGAGGTGAACTGATTTCCACCCTCTCTTCTTCTCCACGCCTAGGCTATGGCGGCTTGAGGAAGACGCAGCCGTAGCGGAGGGGTTAATGGGCGTTAGGGCTTGGTCGATGTGTGTACACATCTAAGTTAGCATGGCTCTTAAGTAAGATGGGCGGTCGGGCTAGGAGGTGTGGACACAGGCCAGGGTTTTGGTATAAAACCCAACGAGAAACCCTAACTCGTCATTATATGGTTGGGAGGTGAACCGACTTCCACCCTCTCTTCTTCTCCACACCTAGGCTATGGCGGCTTGAGGAAGACGCAGCCGTAGAGCGGAGGCGTTACACTGGTATCAGAGCCAGCGCGGCGGCAGGCGTGACCTGCACGAGAAAGAGCTCGACGCTGTAGCAAAAGAAACGAGCGCAGCCGCCGCCCGTACGGTGATCTCCACAAGCGCAGCCGCAGCCTACGCGCGCCTGCGTGAACAGCCCACAGCGAGCGTCTTCGCCGCCTACCTGTCGTCTGTACGGCCACCATAGCGGACGCCTAAGGCGGCGACCAAGGCAGTCCGGCAGTCCTAGAAGGCGATCGGTGAGCGATCGTTGGCGAGCGCGCGAGAATTCTCCCTTACTTAAGTGGCACAAGGGGGAGGCTTCACCATCCAAGGAGTGGGGTTTTGAACCCACCACCGCAAGCTCCAAGGCAAGTGTGCTAGCCACTTCACCTTTTCACTTGTGTTGTTCTTCTCTTCAAAAGAACTCTACTTATTCTTTCAAGGGAGGACACAAACTACAAGGAAAGTGACACAAACTACAAGGAAAGTGACCTTTTCACCTTCAACTTTCCTTCTTTCAATTTGTGAGAGGAGTTTTCTATGCTCCAAGTTTGGAAGTTTTTGGTGGATGGATCTTCAACGACATGCTACATGCAACACACTTTTTTGCATGCATGTGTTGATTGACGACTCAAGTGGTGATTTCTTCTCGATTTCCGTGCATGCAAGAGGAATTCTTCTACGACGCTGCAATTGGAGTTCGCTTTTGAAGGTAATCCGTTCTCTATTTGTAAGCACGTGCATACCATGGCCTTAGCGGAACCGTCTCATGTTCACTTCGATTTTGAGAATGATATGCATGATGTTAGTGAGGCACACCCTTTGGGTGGTGGTGTGGGTGATTCGCGACAGGCCGTTGCGCCTGATCGGGATGACAACATGACCGATGCCGAAGGGGGTGCGAGTCCAATAGATGATTATGGTTTGGTAGACACGTTAGAGTTTGGGCGTCTCACTTCAAGGGTAGTTGCACTTGAGCGCACTATAACAAATGTCAATACCAATCTCACAAACATGAGCACACTTTTTACTGAATTTATGGCATGTTTTGCAAGTGGATCGGCGGCAAGTGGAGGGCCTATTCCGATAGTTATGCCTCCTCTTGTTCCAAATCCTACAGTAGAATCTATTGTACCATCTGCAACGCAGGAAGGGGCTATGTTGAAAAACGTGAAGCCACCTGTGTTTAAGGGACAGGAGCGCGATCGTAACAAGGATGCGGTCCATACATTTTTACACAAGTGGACAGACTTGCATCGCTTACGCCGCACTCCCACTGCTGTTATGGTCACACTTGAAGGTAAAGCCTACAAGTGGTGGATGAGTCTACCTATTGAAACTCGCCCTAAGACTTGGGAGGAGTTTGCGGCAGCTTTTAAAAAGGAGTTCTTACCGCAAAACGAGAAAGATCGGAGTTGGACAGCCTGGGACAAGTGCAAGATGGAAGGTCTTACACTTAATCAGTATGTGTCCAAATATCGTGAAGTCATTCTCAAGCTAGACGGTTTGGATGACTTTCAAAAGATTCGTGGGTTTGTTAGAGGCCTTGATAAAGAATATCAGGCAGGCATGGATAGACCGGCCAAATTCAATGGCTCGCAATTTAATGCTAATAAGCGTAAACTTGCCAGCAATTCTAATGAAAACACAAAGAAGTCTAAAGGGTCAAGTGGTCCATTGTCTCCACAAGACTATGAACGGGCTAAGAAGGAGAAACTATGTTATCATTGCTTAGGTAGTGATCATGAGAAGAAAAATTGTCCACAGTTGCCTCGCAAGAATAAGGATAAGGTCAAGGAGAAGGCTGTACACATGGTGCAAACGCTTCCCTTGGATGCTGATCCTAAGTATTCTGCGGTAGAGGTTTCGCACACTGCCGAGATGCATGAGTGTAATCTCACTGCATCTATGTGGCAAGAGACAGTTGGACCACATGATTTGGTCCGTATGCATGGCTCCATTTATGGTCATCGAGTACGTATTCTCATTGATGATGGTGCCACGCACAATTTCTTGAACTATGCATTAGTTAAGAAATTAAAGTTGCCGGAGACAAAGAGTTCTCATCGTTATGTGGTGTCCACCATTCAGGGGGATGATCACGATGTGTGGGATACTCTAGTACGGCAAGTGCCTGTGTTTGTGCAAGAACACACTATGATTCTTGACTTCCAAGTGATGAATATGTCTCGTGCGGATGTCATCTTAGGACGGGAGTGGTTGTATGGGTTAGGGTCATCACTCAAAAGGAGTTATGAACATAATACATTTACGTTTGAGGCCAATGGTAAGCATGTTTTACTTATTGGGGAACGTGATGTACCCCCAACACCACTCATATGTAATGCCGAACTCTCTTTTTTGGAGCATAGTAATCAAATAGAAGAAGTCTATTTTTGTTATTGTGTGTCGCAAACTAGTGGGTTTGATGTGCATGATGTTTCTTCTTCAAATGAATCTTCCTCAGCGATGCCTTCTTTCTCTTTACCTTCTTCTAAAATCTCTTTAAATAATCTTAAGCAACCAGTTAATGCTTTGTCTTTGCAACAACTGTTACAAGAATTTAAAGATATTTTTCCTAATGATTTACCAGAGGGTTTGCCACCCGAACGAGCTTTGCCTCATCGCATTGATGTCGTTCCGGGCACCAAACCAATTAGTAAGCCGTCGTACAGGCTTAGTGCGACTGAAGCAGCTGAGGTGGAACGTCAGCTTGCTGATTACCTTAGTAAGGGCTTCATTCGCCATAGTGCTTCACCATGGGCATCGCCCATTCTTTTGGTGAAGAAAAAGGATGGATCCATGCGCATGTGTGGATTATCGCTCCTTGAATGCGGTAACCATTAAGAACAAATACCCGCTACCTAAGATAGATGAGTTGTTTGATCAACTCAAAGGTGCGAAGTATTTTCTAAAATTGATTTATGTTCAGGATATCATCAAGTGCGTATTAACGCTGATGATATAACCAAGACTGCGTTCCAGACTCTGGTCACTTGCGTGTCTTTGGTTGCTTGGCCTATGCTTTGCGTGTCTTTGGTTGCTTGGCCTATGCTTTAGTGCCTGTGCAACAACGCAGAAAATTGGATGATAAGGCTGTCAAATGCATTTTTGTTGGTTACACTGCTGAAAGCAAGGGTTACAGATTGTATCATCCGCAGTCAAAGCGTATCTTGATTAGTCGAGATGTTGTTTTTGTGGAAGATGCTGTGCAGCCCTTGTTATCATGTACCAAAGAGATAGGTGTGAGCTCACGGGATGTATTTGATACGTTGTTGCCTCTCTTTACAGGTGGGAATTCAAATGTAAGTCCTAATGAGGTAAATATTCAGCCTACGCAGATTTCAAACAACATCATAGATCAGCCTATTTCTGATGCAGATTTACAGGATGTAATTCATGAGGATAGGGCTGAAAATGAGCAGGCTAGAGGTATGCCTAAATGGCTGGTGCAAACCTTGCGTGATAGTAAGATTGATGCACCTATTACTAGTCGTACTTGTTCAGGTTTTCAGCATGCCTCTTATGCATCAGATTGCTATGCTTTGGCTGTGTCTAGTATGTGTGAAGAGGAAGAACCTCTTTCATTTGATGAGGCACAAAATTCAGAAAATTGGTTGGTTGCAATGCAAAGTGAATATGATGCTATAATGAAGAATGGTACATGGTCTTTGTGTGATTTGCCTATTGGTAAAAAGGCCATTGGATGTAAGTGGGTTTTTAAATTGAAACGAAAGCCAGATGGCAGTGTTGATCGCTATAAGGCTAGACTTGTTGCAAAGGGTTATGCTCAAGAAAAGGGCATTGATTTTGATGAGACCTTTGCTCCCACTTGTCGTATGACTACCATTCGTAGCATTTGTGCATTGGCAGCTCATAATGGTTGGAATGTACATCAGTTGGACATAAAGACCATTCTTGGTGTACATCTAATCATTGCTCTCTATGTCGATGACATGCTGCTCACAGGACCAAATGACATGCTGCTCTCTATGTCGATGACATGCTGCTCACAGGACCAAATGAGATATTGCTGATTTTAAGGCTGATTTGAATGCCTCTTTTGAGATGTCAGATTTGGGGCATTTGCATCATTATTTGGGGATACAATTTAAGCAGTGTGATGGAGGTATTGCTTTGTGTCAGACAAAGTATATTGAAACATTGTTGCGGAGATTTGGCCTTGAAGACTGCAAGCCTATTGCTACTCCAATGGAGACAGGTTTGAAGTTGAGTCTTCATGATGCTGGAGATCACTTTGATGTCACACTCTATCAGACAGCTGTTGGTTGCCTCATTTATGTATGCATTACGAGGCCGGACATTCAGTTTGCAGTCTCACAGGTGAGCAGGTTTATGCATAGCCCAGGGTCTCAGCATTGGAAGGCAGTTAAATGCATCTTTCACTACTTGAGTGGCACCATACATCTTGGGTTGTTTTATCCCAAGGGGGGATCGTTGCCGCCAGATTTACATGCTTTTTCGGACTCAGATTGGGCTGGTTGCTATGACACAAGAGTGTCCACAAGTGGTTTTTGTTTCATGCTCGTTCGGTATCTCATGCATATCTTGGTTGAGCAAGAAGCAACCTACTGTGGCCACTTCTAGTTGTGAAGCTGAGTACAGGGTAGCTTTCACAGCTATGGTTGAGTGTGTGTGGCTCAGACGGCTTATGGTGGCTGACTTGGGTGTTGGACAGGAGTCTGCCACCTCTATCTTCACTGACAGTCAGAGTGCATTGGCAGTTGCGAGAAACCCAGTTTTTCATGCTCGTACAAAGCACATTGAGGTGCATTATCACTATGTCAGGGAGAGACTCTCAGCAGGAGAGATCAGCTTGGCCTATGTGCCAACACAGGACAACCTCGCCGATCTTTTCACAAAGGCGCTTCCTCGTGAGAAGTTCGAAGCTTTCCGCAAAGCTTTGGGCTTGCTCCCCTTTGTGGACTGATCTACTTCGAGCATGGCACTCCCCTATACATGAGTGCCAGCTCTCGTTCACACCATCACTCCCAGGGGGGATTTGTAGCTATATATATATAAAGGCAGTGATGTGTGTGAACACACTTAGGACCACCGGGGCACTTTTTCCCTCTTTAGGAGGTTTTTTCCCACGGCTTATATATACGCCCATCACTCTAGGGCTAACTTATCTTTGTACATTGACACAATCTAATACACTTTGTGTTGTGTGCATTCTTGCTTCTTCTTCTCCAAGCTTTGTGTGCTTTCCTGCAACCCTTATTCCAACAAGTTACACTTGCCCTTCTTTTTAGGCTTATCACCTTCTTTCTTTGCATCCTTATCTAAGGATTTTGATTTTGGCTTATAGCCACTATGCAAAGAAGCTTTACCTTTGCCTTTTTGATTGACAATAAAAGCTTGGTCAAACCAACTCACATAACAGATCTGTTTTGCCTAGACTGCTCTTCTTGCAAGAGTACTGAAACCAGCTCATCAAATGTAAGGGCATTTGGATTTTCCTTCATCTCATGAGTCTAAGGGTAGAGGAAAAACTCTGATAAGAATCCGACAATGCATTGAGAACTATGGGCACCAATGTACTATTAGGATATATCTCATCCACACTAGCAAGCTGCTCCTTAAAATATTTGATCTTGGTCAAGAAGCTATCCATTGAGTCTCCCTCATTCATGTGCTCAGACTCCAACTGTTTGAGCAGATATGCAACACGTGCTTCATTGCGCACCTGATATAGTTTAGTAAGTGCATCCCATGCGTGTTTTGAAGTATTACATGACTAAATATGAGGAATAATGCTTCGCTTCACAGAAAGTGCAAGCAATGCATGTGCCTGTGCATCTCTTTCATCCCATCTTGTTTGAGCAGCAGTGGGAGGTACTAGTGGTGCATGTGGAGGAGCCACATCTGTATCAGATTCTACTTTAGATGTACCTACAGCACCTGGTTGCACTGGTAGTTATGAAACAGGACGAGTTTCACTACCACTGACCACATTACAAAGGCCTTTAGCAACCAGTACATGCCTCATTATATAGGACCACAATGGGTAGTTAGTCCCATCAAGTTTTTCCTCAGAACATGTTGAGTACATCTTTACTGCTAGTAGCCATGACTGTCTACCAAATGCAAAATCTTTCAACACACTGCAAGTACTTAGTATTCACTGAATGCAATCCCGAATGGCTGCCAACAAACAACTGACTGAATCAACTGCAAAGTGTATGAAAAATAACACAGAGTAGAGAATAGAGTGTTACTAGCAAAAGTATGATGGTCAATGTTGTTGAAGACACTATAGATGCTGTTTGCATACCAAATCTTCGCCGTTACTACACAGTCCAAACACCCAAAATCGAGCAGAACCAATCCAAAATGACGCCTCTCTAGAACATCTACAGAAACCTTGCGGTGCCCAAAATGCACCCGAATCGCCCCCTGGAACCTTGAAATTTTTGTATACTTTGTATATGTCACACTATAGTATATACCTTCTTCTCCGAAGAGGGTATCTTAATCGGAGAGAGAAAAAAAGGATCGTGAGGAGGGAGGCAGACTACTAGATATCAAGTGTCAAGGAAGCTCTAGCTCTCTGATACTACCAATTGTTGGAATTAGGGTTATGGTTACAATAATGCACACATACAAGATAGAGAAGCTTGAGAGCACACAAACTCACTAGATTAGAATGAACAAATGTGTGCCAAATACAAAAGATAAGTACACACCCCAAAATGAGTACATACGCACGGGGGGAAAAACCTCCTAGTGAGGGAAAAAGTGCCCTGGTGGTCCTAAGTGTGTTCACACACATCACTACCATATAATGCTACATTTACTACACTCACACACGCTTCTTATCTTTTCATGACATAACTCTTGTGACATCTTTCTCTCTCTCTCTCTGTCTCTCTTTCAAAAATCTCTCTCTTCTAGACATAACTCCTGTGACATCTCGCTCTCTTCCAGACATAACTCCTGTGACATCTCTCTATCTCTTCTAAACATAAACTACAAGGTAGGGAAACCAAAGTTGAGACAACTATGCTTAATTATAGCACAATTGAGATCTTCCTAGTCACTCTCTCTCTGAGACATAAAAAGTGAATCTAAACTCAAGTACAAAAGGATAATTTTATCTCTTAACTTTGTAAGCTTGGATAATGAAAAAATATACTAGGTCTCTCTTATTTACCAACAAATAGACCCTTTTTTGTTTGCACACTTTCATTTAAAAAGGAGAGAGAATTTATCATCCTTGTAAAAGGAGATAAAAGGAGATAAAAGGTAGATTTTATGCTAATAGAAGAATCACTTAAATACTCTAATCAAATTTTCTTATTCATAAAAATGGTTTATAAGAAAAGAATACAATACAATTTAATTATATTAGTCTTGCACTAATAAAAGTTATTTTTCTTATCAAATATAAAAAGAATTATCTAATCTAATCTTCCAAGCATCTCAAACTCATTTATGAGATGCTAGAGCAATTTATAAGACCAAATAGTCTAATTGTGAAATGACATTTACTAAAAAAACACTAAATTATCTAAGATCCTCTATCAAGAATCTTAAATCATTTTTCATATAAAAATAAAATTAATTTTCCTAATCTATTCTATTAAGCATTTTAGATCTCTTTTCTAGCATTTAAAAGGCTTTTGTAGCTATATATAAAGGTTTAACAACCTTAGAAAAAAGAATGTATCTTTACTATATATAGCCAAAGAGAAACAAAGACTGGCAAAAGCAACTCAAGAAAGGTATTCCAATAACACCACAAAAGATGCTTCTTATGTGGATATTATTGACTTTGATATGTTTTTTACATTTGTCTTTGAAATTGGGAAGGGTGTGTTTAGTATAAGCTTAGTTAGTCATGCTACTTTAGTGTAGATGATGCTGGAATTGTGCCTTCTCCTCCTACCAATGATATAGAGCAATGATGGTCTTGTATCTCACCTTTTTAATTTTATTAAAGCTCTATCTTTCTAATTTACTAGGTTATCCTTAGGAGTGTGTATAATAACACCTTTTAGTATAATAACACCTACTATTGTTAGGTTATCCTTAGGTCATCGCCACAATCCACCATCAATAAACATTTTATTTTCTTGGTGAAAGACTACATTTCCATAGGAGATAATCTTGTAGAAAGAAGCATAAGGTACATTGTAGATTTTATACCGCTGGACTTTCATAGTGGGGAATGACTGACCTAGATTGTGTCCATGGAATTTATTAAGTGAGGCATGGAAATACCTCTTGATGGTTTATTTGCCTTCTTGTGCTAGTGTAGCCAAAGAAGAGATGGCTAATCGGAATATTCATCGGATTCCTCTTCCTCTTCATCTTCATTCGTCACACTAATGTTCCTTATGAGATGAATAGTAGGGATATATTAGACCCAACATAGTGCTTTTCTTTAAGGTGATTTAATGCAAATTAGTCAAGTTAGCCTTTAAGTAAGCTTATTGATATTGAATGCAATGTAATGGAAGATTTTGCAATGAGACATCCGTATTTGTTCATATTACACAATAGTATTCAAAATGACAACCTCCACCACCTCCATTCATATTGCACAATAGTAGCCAAAATGACAACCTCCACCACCTCAATTCATCTGATCAAAGAGCACTCATCTCTATTGAGGTGAGCTAGCTTAGCCTAGGGTGACCCATTGATCTACCCATTCCTCCCTCTTCTAGATTTCACCATACCTTGCTCCTATTCACTCTCACTCCCACTCCTATTTGCTCTCACTCCCTACTCCTATTCAGTCTCACTCCCCACTCCTATTCACTCCCACTCTCACTCCCTCTCGTATCTACTCTATTTAAGTATTTTGGCATAAGTATTCAATGCAAAGGGAAATTTGAGATACACTTGCCAGCCTCTTGCTTCAACTAGGATATATTAAGAATATGAATATTGTGAGGCAAAATGTGCAAGGTACAAGTTTGATAATGTGGCATGCCATGTGCAAGTTTGATGGCATGACATGTAATGTGCAAGTTTGATGATGTGGCATGTGATGTGAAAGTTGTGTGAAAGGTTTCACTAAAGTCCACAACGTAATAATTTTCTCAATCATATATTCTTGGCATACTTGATGCTAGCTCTTGGAGTTTAAATGTTCCTTGAACTCTAGCTTTGATTCCTTTACGTAGGACCAATGTGCCTCTAGTGCCACTCCATGACCCTTAAGCTTAGGTTTAATTGTACAATTATGGTATTTCTATGGATCAATAGAGTCTCTTGCATTAGAATAGCAATGGTAGTGTCAATGGTCCATAATTTAGCGATGCGCAACATACATATTTATTCCACGTCTTTTTCCCTCCTTTCTTGTCTCACATGTAAATAGCATCGGTACATTATTATTCTTTAGCTAGGAAATTATATAGGCATGGCTTTTGCATGTCATCTCTTTCAATTGCGAGTTTACCATTATGTGAATGTGGGCCCATTGGGAAGAGAGAGAGAGACATAGAGAGAGAGAGAAGTTGTATATAAATTTACAATGACTATGAGAAGATGTTTTGGACATGTGACATCATCGATAGTGTTCTTTCAAACCCCCGAACGAGTCAGCCTTCAACAGATGAGTCAATCTCCATTAAGCAAGCTACACACTAAATCCCAAAAAGAAAAGAAAAGATGTTTATGACATATACGTCACGATGAATAGACGAGCTTGGTGTTGTCCTTATCCTTATGCCCTTGCATAATTTGAATGTAAATTATTATAGGTGAGTGCACACCAACTTCCTTCTTTTTTTTTTTTGGACTACTTTCCAACCATGAGCTTGAATGGGAGATGTGATGGTCCATAGTTGTGCATAGTTGTGACCTCTTGCAAGTGAGCTTCTAAAATGTTTTCTAATTTTTTTTGAAAAAATACAACCCAAAACATCACACAAAAGTTGACTCT
This sequence comes from Cibotium barometz, assembly GCF_041138505.1. Classification (NCBI taxonomy): domain Eukaryota; kingdom Viridiplantae; phylum Streptophyta; class Polypodiopsida; order Cyatheales; family Cibotiaceae; genus Cibotium; species Cibotium barometz. The sequence goes on from NC_141061.1 coordinate 28,737,316, forward strand.
TAGTGGTGGGCTTTAAAAACAATGACTAGAAAACCTTAGTGTAATGCATAATTACACATTTTATTATTGTTCCATGGCCTCTTTTTTAATAAGGAAAAGGACTAGAAAATTTAATAAGGAAAAGGACTAGAAAATCTACTCAACGCCTTAGAATTAATAAATAAAACCTTAGAAAAAGGACTAGAAAATTCGCTCAAAACCTTAGGATTAATAAATACTCAATCAAATCAATGATGTTTTTTTTGTTTTGTTTTTTGCACTGTGATTTTGCCCATTTTTTTTGGAAAAAAATTATTTACTCTGCGATTCCATTCGATCCAGGTTTCTTGTTGATGGGTTTGTTAAAAAGTCTCTATCTCGGGAACCCAATTAAGCAAATGATTCTCTCTTGTTGCAATTTAATAATAAAAGCTGTTTCTGCTGCAACTGCAGTGCACGAAAAGGGCAAATGAAATAATCACTCTTCGGTGAGATTAATTCGCTTAATCCTTTCAATTAAGGAGTTTTATGAGATTAATGATCTCTTATGATTAAAACTTCTTAGTTTCCCCACCCCCCCTTGGTTTCCGAGGTAATCCTGAGGAATCTTTCCTATTCAAGGTGTTTGTGAGATCAATACTTCCTGTTTAATTGGGTTTGTGAGGTTAACTGTCTTAATCCTATGTTAGATTCGGTTTAAGGTTAAAGAAAAGGGTTTTGTTGCTCTCCTTTTTTTTCTCTTTTTTTTTTTTCGGGGTTAGGACAGGAAATGGTGGACAGTGGGTGAAAAAAAAAGGAGATATCCCAAATATACAGGCTTTTGTGTATATATGTTCTGTGCATATGGATGGACCTCGCATATACAGCTGCAACAACTGTCGGTGTTATGTGGCGCATCACGACGATGTCATCTCCAAAGCCTTCCATGTAAAATTCACATCTTTTTCCCTCTTTGATTGATTAAATGTTAACTTGTATGATTAAAATTTTGATTGAAACAAATTGATCATACATCTTCCTTTTGAGATGCGCGCGCGTGCATGTGTCTCCTCCAGGATAGGGTATGATACCTTAACCACTTGGGCAAGAGCCCACATACATGATTCCATGTTCTTAACTATGAAGAGTTTGTTATACATTGATTAATCTTGATGAAGAGTTGGACTACATCATTAATCATGAAGAGTTTGGTAATTTTGAAGATTTTAGGGACTTTACCCATCATCCCCTACCCATCAGACGGGGCGGGCATTTGTATTCCCTGTCCATAAGAAATGGGCCACCCATAAGTGTGTTAGGCCCCTTAGCTACAGTAATTAATCCTGAAAAGATGGGATACATTAACCATGAAAAGTTTGCTCTGCTGGTTAGGCACATAATATGCTTTATCACCCCTTTAAGACTAACCATTTGTAAAATCCTTATCCTTAACCTCACAATTTATCTACATGGTCACCTTTAAATTGTTTACAAGCTTTTGAAAACCCACTTGTTCCATTCGTGATCTTTCGAGTGGCTGCCTTCACCGGTGGGGTTTGTTTTGAAGGTGGCGACCTCTGCAGGGCATGCTTGGATTGTATTTTATGATGCCATGGGGCTAATACACACCGCTAATCATCTCTTATGTCCCATGTATATAAGATGCAAGTGATGTGTGTCTGGGCTTGTCCCTTTGTCAACTTGCAACAATCTTTGGTCTTTTTCTTGAATGTGTTGTCGAGAGGGCCGATTCCGTTTGAGAAGAGACAACAATATATCGGCCTTGAATTTTCTCATAGACTAACCATTTGAAAAATAGTTCTCTTCCCTCTCCATTTCTCCTATCTCATGTAGCTAGCAGGTACCACGTGCTACACAGGCTCTGGGAGTGCACATTCCACATACTCTCTTCTTTACTTTGGGTTTGTGTGACCTTGTGATCCCAAATGTGCAGTTCTAGCAGGGGTAAAGGCAGCATATTGGAACTTTTTTTTTTGTGTGCCATCTTGGGAGATGGATACTCATAACATTGGTTCTATCAAGGTGGTCTGAAGAGGTCTCATGTTTCATGTTAAGAGTTGTTATGAACCTTGGCCACTATAATCAGCCTACACTAATCTTTTGGGCCCCTTAACCCACAACTCGCATCACCGGTCAAGTGCTCAAAATGACCCTGGAGGGTGTGTGAGAGATCCACCGAGGTCCCAAATGGAACGGATGAGCTTTGTTGGGGGGTAATCAAGCCGTCGATGGCCTCACTGCATCGGGCTTGCCAAATGCGCCAAGGTGCTATGCTGCTGGTAGCTTGAGGCTAACTTGAGGGGTAGATTGGCTAATATGTGGGTTAGGGGTCCTAAAGGATTAGTAAATTAAACCCTCAGGTACATAACAAGAGTGTAGGTGCATCTAATCGTCTTTGTAGCCCATTAACCTTTGAAATGAATGAAACATTATCATTCATGTAAACTTGGGTAGATGTTAGAGCATGGGCTTAGCAGGAAATTGGCTTGGGCTTGGCCTGGGGCCGCCACACTTGTTGCACCCATCCATCTTCTCGCGTGCCCGCTTGTTCTGCTCCCTGATGTTTCCGCTTTCTTATTTGTGGGAGTCAGACCTTGGCCCCTGGCTCGGGAGATATTTGAAGCATAGAACCTATTGTTGGGAGGTGAGCTTGCTTGCACCACTCTTAGGGGTTTTGTACTAATCATGTGTATTTTATGTTTAGGAGATCTATGGGGTTGTTACACTTGGTATCAGAGCCACCTAAACACGTAAGGTATCTCGATGTAGGGGAGGTTTCAGTAAGCTTTGCTTTCTATAAGGTCCTCCTTGACCAAGCCCTAGAACTATTTGACAAGGAACCACGTAGGAGTGAGGCTTAAGGCTCACCTCATAGCCATAGAGTCCTCCGCACTCTCCCCTGAGCTGGAGGCCATACCTACATCCTTGGGAAAGCTCCCTTGCAATAAGACTTGGCCTCCCATACCACCAGGCCACACCTTACAGGTGTCGTTGCGGTGAACATTCTGGATGGGCCATGCTCAACGATGTCAGACCAGATGATCATAGTCACTTATGAGTCTAGGTTTCACTTATATAGGCCATTGGGCTTATAATTAGCCCTAGTGTTTTTATAAGCTTTTGACCCTATAATTACTTATAACAATGTGCCTCCACTTATAAGCCCCTTCCAATGTTAGGGACATCCCCCCCTCCCCCCCCTCCCCCCCCCCCCCCAGGTGCCTCATGTCTGGCCTCTCCAACTTGACCGTGTGCACCGGTCCTGGATGTAGCATACTTCCTCCCTTAAGGACCCTTGATATCCTTAGCAATGAAGCCGGAGAATTGAGCTTTGAGGTTTCTCACAGATTTCCATATAGCTTCCCTCTCAGGTCTCCCCTTGCTTAATCAAGTACTCGTCATAAGCATAATGTCTTGAATGCTTAGTCCGTTGATCTTCCCAGACTAATTCTTGGATAGCAATGACCATATTAGAATCGCCTAATCGTTCTTCCTAGCCTAATTCTTGGATAGCAACATCACTAATCTTCCTTTCGATCCTAAATGGACCGTAGAACGTGGAAGAGAGCTTGTAATGTTTCCTTGTACGCATAGGACTAGAATCTTTAGGCATCCTCAAGTACACCCCAGAACCCATGTTGAAGAACGTGGGATATCTTTTTTGGTTAGCGTTAAGTTTGAGCTGTGATCTTGGCCGTCATTACACTCTCCCTAGCAAAGGTTAAGCATCTTTTGCATATCCTGCGAAGGTCGGGTTGGGTCAGGTAGGTTCTTTAAGGTAGCCACCAACGGGGCTGAGTTCTAAGGTTATGCTCTTGAGAAGGATTCCTATGGCATCCTTCTCTTCCACCAGAGGCCCAACACATGCAGTTCATAACACTTCATTTTATTTAAATGTGCTTGGAGTGACTCACTCTCTTTAAATGCACTTGGAGTGATCACTCTCTTTAATGTCCAACCCTTATTTTGGAGTTCTTTTGTTTGGCACCAAATACCTTCTCTAGTTCATCCCATGCTCATTTAGAGTTATCTTTTGATGCAATGTGATGGATGAAACTATCACCTAGCTTTAATGCAATGATGGCTAGAACTCTCTCATCTCCCCCTATCCACAATCTTTTATCTTCTCCTAATCATGGACATTTCTCTCTTCCACTTAATATCTCCCAAAGCCCATCTTTCATGAGAACAAACTTGAGTTTTACTTGCTATGTATGCAAACCTTCACCATTAAATTTATCTACTATGAGTGGATTTGACATGGTTTCCTTATGGGGATGGGAAGGTCTTTGCAATGGGATTACCCAAAGCTAGTGTCTAGTCCCTTACAAAAGTGGAGATATGCAATTGATGAGATTAACAATTCCCAAATCTAAAAAACAGAAATTGAGAGAGATTTGCAGATATGCAATTGATGAGATTAACAATTCCCAAATTTAAAAAACAGAAATTGAGAGAGATTTGGGGTACTAAACCAAGGTAAAAAGTGGTTTTGATGATGTGGAAGTGCTTAGCAACACCCCAATGGTAGAGTAGAACTCTTAAATGGCTCTGAAAATTAATTGTAAAATTAGCACTAATTACTCTGTTAACAGAGGCAGTTTTCTGCTAACAGAGTAGAGAATGATTTGACAATTAAATCTTCAATGGTTGTTATTTGAGCTCACCAACCCAATGCACACATCCTCCATAGCATAAGTATTGAATCCATAAGGATGAGATATTTGCCGCCGATGAATTTATTAGGGATTTGGACGTTGCCTTTGCTCAGCTGTGGACAGCCATAGAGTGTTCTCAAGAGAAGCATAAGAGGGCTTCCGACAAGCATTAAAGCCAAATGGACATTAAAGAGAATGATTGGGTATTGCTGAAATTCGAGAATGCCAGACTTCGGAAGAGGCCTTGGAAAGGAGGGAATGCATCCCAAGCTCTCTAAGAGGTGGGATCATGGAGGAGGATGCTGTCGGCTGGTTCTAGGAGCTGTCGCCTGACTCCAGAGAGCAAAGGGGACTGAAGCGCATCCAGAAGACCAGGCTGTGCTGCGTTTTTGTATTTTCGGCCAGCTCTCCAAGGATTTAATGGGCCTATAAATAGGCTAGGAGGCTCATCATTCATTTCATTCAATCCTCTAGGGATTGGGTCTTAGGGGTCCAAGTAGGGACCAAATCTAGGGTGTTTACCACCTTTTTATGAAGGCAGCCTAGGGCTGTAGCAAAGTACCCTTTTTGTACCATATGAAATATACTGAATTTTCCAGCACATCTCTCTCTCTCTACTCTCTCTCTATATCTGGGTTTTGCATCAGATGGTTTCCAAGAGTGTTTAGGGCTGAAAGAAGACTCCCAGAGCTTCCATGCGTTACAGTTTGCGTGCTTGGCAGATGTTTTCGTGTGAACTGTTCTAGTTTGCCTGCATGGTCTTTGTGTCGAGTTCATGGGTTGGGTACTCCCGCTCGTGAACCGTGCATGTGAACTTGTTTGTTGATGCAGCTCATGGTCCTGTGAACAAGTGGTAAGTATGGCTTTTACACTTAGTATATTTTAAAAGCTTTGTTATGTTATAACATGCCTTGCAAGTTCACACTCATTAACAAGTGGGCGGGCACTTTTTAGAAGAGACCGGACCTATTTATGAAGTAGCTGGCCAAGGCATTAAGAGTGCCCCTTCATTATTATGGTGTGGGCCTTTGTGTGTGTGGAAACCCCCTACCTATTAAGGTAAGTAAGACCTTGTAAAGAATGGTTCTATGCTAAGAACCAGGATGTCCATGTGGACTGGAAGGGTCATACTGTCTCCTTTTTGTGTGATGGTGTCCATTTTTGTCTCAAGGGTGTTTTTGTGGTTCAACTCTCGACTCTTGTAATTTAGCAGAATTGAATAGTATACTTTATGATTCTGATTATGAATTGTAACAATGTGTTTTTGATCCCCTTTCATATGGGATTTTTCTTTACATGCAGTAGTGTTAGATTCATGGGAGACACGGTTTTAGATAACATCAAAGGTAATTACTTTGGTGTTTTTCATGCTGAATTACCACATGGTTTATCTTGCTAACATTCTCCTGGGCACGAGAAACGTCCTTGTGTTCCTGTTGGCTACACTGCCAATGCATATGTCAGCTAACATTCTCCTGGGCACTAGAAACAAACATACTGATTCCTGGCTTTTTGTATGGGGTAAATCAATAGCTTGTACATTAGATTCCTGGCGTCCAAAAAAGCCAGTAATCTTGGAGCTTATGCCATCTTCTTCATGGTGTCCTCTTGATACTTAAGGGGCTTCACATGTCATCATTTGTACAAGAGGCCATTTTGAAGAGCATTTGAAGCGGTTAGCGGGTAACCTTGCTAAAGCCTAGGTTAGATCTTCCATACTTCTCAAAAGCGTCTTCTAATCTAGTGAAGGAAGCATGTAGAGGTGGTGGGCTATTACACATACATGGGGGATTGGTTTTTACGGTCCAAGATATGCCATGTTGTGTTCTGCTGAGGCTGGGCTGCTATATGTCCCTTAACCTGTTGGAGTGATACTAGATAGTGTTTGAATATTTCGTTCTTTTAATTCTGACATCTATTTTGTTCTTTCAGGGTAGAAATGGAAGAGCATACCTTTTTGCAAATGTGATCAATGTCATGGTGGGTCCTAAAGAAGACCGACAATTGCTTACTGGACTTCACACTGTTGCTGACGTCAAGTGTTCAGACTGCCAAGAGGTCCTTGGCTGGAGGTATGAGAGAGCCTATGAAGAGTCTCAGAAATATAAGGAGGGCAAGTTTATTCTTGAAAAGGCAAAGATCATGAGAGAAAATTGGTAATTAAAATGCTGATGAGGAGCACTGTGTACAGTATACAGATTGGGAACTTGCTTTGCTTGTGTGGCTAAAGCCGATCGTAAAACATTTAAGTTATTGACTCCATTGTAGTGTCCACAGAATTGCTTTTCTTTAGCTTGTCTATAATACAGTGTATACACCACAGAAATCTTCTCAACTATATTCTTGTTGCAACCCAAAATTCTTGTTGGCATATGCCTTTACAAACATTACTACAAGGTGTTGTACATTTTATAGTGCTTCATAGAAAAGATAGTCTAAGTCAATTTAATTTAAAGAATAATTGTTAAATGTTAAAATCAAATTATAAAGGTTCACCTACATATATATTATATCCTCTTGCATACTTCCACTCTTTATTGATAATCTATGTATGCTTTTGCACCTATTTGATACCCTCATCAAGCCTAGTGATGTTACAATCTTTTGGAAGAACCTCACTCCATTGACTCATCCTGAAAGCTCTTCTCTCTTGAATCCTTAGTGCCTTTGCTACCTCATATTCGTCAATCCATTCTTCATAACATGGTTCTTGAAGACATAAAAACTGTTCATTGTGTTACAAATGAACCTACCTTTTTTTTGTGGCACACATCCCCCCATTCTGTCATCCTTCTCTTCATCTTAAAGATTGTGTGTCTTGGAGTCCATTTGGGTTAGGCCTATATTGAGATATATCCACAAATGACTCTTATACCAACCAACCTTTGGCCATCATATCCTTCGTTTGTGATGTTTTCTTACAAAATCCTCGAGGGTTTTAAAAAGTTGTTTGAAAAAGAACCATCATTGACCATGGATTGTTTGACATAGTGCCATTTCATTCAAAAAAGAGGAAAAAATTGTGTGTTACTTTAAAGCTCCTCAAATTCACAAAAAGGGTGTTGCTAAAATTTCATGATCTACAAGAAAGGGGTTCTCTAAATATCTCTTGAACATGGGTACTATATGTTATCTCTATGTAGTAAAATCTCTATATTTCTCCCACTAGTTAGCAAATTGCATGCAAATTTTTGCAGTGAAATTCTATAGAAAAACTTTTGTAGTGAACCTTCACAAGGAAGTTTGGTTTACCAAGAGAATTTTCCAATAGTTGCTTGATGCTTTGCTTGCAAATGAGTTCTTCCAATGTTGCATACAAATTTTGATGGTAACTTTTGCCTTGACCTTCAAGGCAAAGTTTCACAAACAAACAACTTTTTGCAAGTGTCTATTTCTTTTCAAGGATGGAAAATCTCTTGCCCCATATCAAAAAATGTCTTGCTAAATGGGAGCACTCTTTCCAAGAAGCTTTCACATAAAAAACTCTTAAAGCAAACTGTTCTTGTAAACTAACTTTTGCAGTGAAAGTTTTGCAAAAATTGTTCCATGGCAAGTTTCACCAAAATGGGACAAAGTTCTATTTGGATCTGGATAGTGCCTCACTTGGATTAATTTCCACTTTTGTGTGCTCTAGCCAAGTGCACTTGAGTGGCATTTTCTCAAGCAATGGTGGTAAAGTTTTGTAAATGCATTTTTTAAAGCACATGAATGACTTTATAAAGGTAAGAAACACTAACTAAAAATATAACTACCCGATTGTGGCAATACTTTGAGAGGGTCTAAGACACTCTTTGTTTGGGACTACTTGTTTCTTTCTCTACATAATACTTTGCTAGCATAGGATGGCTTCCAAGAGTTATTTATTGTACTACTTTACCACTTCACTCCACACTACATTTCCTAACCCACTACTTTACCACTTCACTCGCTCCACACTACACTGGCATAGGATGGCTTCCATGAGTTGTTTATTTGTACTTATACTTTACCGCTCCACTCACTCCACACTACATTTCCTAACCGAAAGGTGACAAATGAAAATTTGTTCACCAAACCCTTTCCATAGTAGAAGTCCTTTTTAGAAGGAGGCTCTTCATTCATGCAAAAGTTCAACAATGAAACTAATCTTTTGTGTTGCAAATTTTTTTTAATATACAAATTTTTGTGTTACAAATTGTGAACATGGGAGCATGGGAACATGCTCTAGTGGGGCAAGGGTTAGGTCAAACCTTGGGTTGAGGTTAGGGTCAAGCAACTAAGGGTCACACATGGAAATGGAGAGTCAAGAGTCACTTGAGGCCCCTCCTATATAATAGGGGAATGGGATACTCTCAAGGGATGTTCTCTTGTGTAGAGCATTGTGTCTACTCTCTTGCTATTTCATGCTAGAGCTATGTGCTCTTGTGTGTAGAGCATTGTGTCTACTCTCTTGCTATTTCATGCTAGAGCTATGTGCTGCTGGAGTGAAGTCATATCTCTTGGTGGTATGAGACACTAAGGTAAGATATGTGATACTTCATTGTATTTATGTGTGCACCCTTGGGCTCAAGGGTGGTTGGGTGGATGAGTATATACTTGGTTCATGCATGTTTATGCATGGTTATTAGCTAGAGAGATCTTTAGGGTTTTAAAAATGTACCACATGGGGGTGGGTGTGGAGGTGATTGGGTGATGGTTCTTGAGTGAGAAGACTTGGGGGTGGAGGGGGATGTGGGGGGGAGATGAGGATGGTGGGGGTGGAGGTGGGAGGCTACCTTGGTTGTCGTCACCTCCGCCGTCATGGCCATCGTGGTTGTGATCATCGTTTGCTGAGTCAGCTATGTGTGGGATCTGAAAAATTCTTCAGCTGCTGTGCTGCCACTTCCTCGAGGGTGAAGTCCATGAGGAAGGCCACGTGTGAGTTGTCAAATTGGCAGATTCCTGTGGCTTCCATGACTTCCATTTGTACATGACATCTATGCTAGAGTATTAAGAGGCCAGCCGTGGAATAAGGAGGAATCCCATCATGGTGGAGGGAGCGGTGCAATGCTTTGGTTGTACTTTGGAAGAAGTAGGGGTATGGATATAGGCCTTCAGGGAGGATGGAGAGGTTAATAAGATTAGCTAGGTGGTAAGCCAAAGCGAAGGATGTGACACCAGTTAATCAATGTGGCTTGGAGAGGGTGGGGAGGCAGCTCATAGAAGTCGTGGGGGTGGGTGAAAGAGATGAGGCCCTGGAAGTAAAAGTGGGGGATGAGGGTTATGCTAGCAAGAGGGAGCTTGGTGAGGATATATGTGTATGTTTGGCGGGAGAGTGGCTCGCCCAAAAAGACATTATGCTGGGGTAAGTTGAGCCGGACACTCCTGTAGTTGAGGTCGATGAGTTGGAAGGGGTTATGTGGGGGAAGGGCAAGTAGTGGTAGCTCTGTGGCCGTATCCATAAGGGTATCCACCTTTCGGTCTGTGGCACTGGAGGAGGAAGTAGAGGGAGTCGGTGGTGGGCTGTGTGGCTTTGGCTGTGGCTTCACCCAGTTGATCCTCCATCTCGGGGATGGTGTCCTCCGAGACCTCCCTGTATCTCTGGAAATCCAATTGTACCTTCGTAAGTGCCTCTTCTATAGCTTGAGCTCTATTATGGGAGTATCGAGCAATGTTATTTGCAACTACGAGTTCTTGGTGGGCCCTTTGTGCAGATTGGTGCGCATGCTGGAGTTTTGTTATCCTGGTGATGGCCTGCCCAAGCTGCTGCTCCTCCTCATCAAGCATATTCTACAGCTGGAGGTTATTTAGATTGGCCGTCGTGTAGAGATCTTCTGAGACTTGCCTCTCTTGTGCCTTTGCCAGCAACATCTCTCTTTGTGAAACATCGGCCACCTCCTGTTTTGACGGTAGAGATATTCTGAGACTTGCCTCTCTCATGCGCCTTTGCCAGTAACATCTCTCTTTGTGAAACAGCGGCACCTCCTATTGACGGTGGATACAATCCGTCATCTGAGTAATCAACTCCGTAACCATGTGAGAAAAGCCAAGAGAAAAGTAGGGCACTGTGCCATGGGCCGTGTGTACACTCTGTGTATGCCTAGGTTGACCTGAAGCTTCCCAACCTTTCCCAGCAGGGGCCTCTAGTGTGTTGAGATGAGAAGAATGAGGGGAGGAGGGCCCAACCTCTGTGAAATGAGGGGGGAAATCTATGAAGCTCTCTAGGGGCGATGTCTCATAGAGATTTCGTTGAGAAAAGTCATGTTTTTGCCTCTCCTCCTCCTCGGCCTTTCTTCGAGCTTCCTCAACTGCCAGCTCCTCCTGTGTAGGACCGTGTGATTAGGCGGTGGGGTACTTGCTCCTTGCACTTAGGTTTGGGGTGGTGGTGCTTTGCGGGTGGTGATTTGGGAGAGTATTGCAACGGGGGCATGGATAATTGCACTGTGTCTAGGCCACTAAGTTGGATGGTGCGAGGTAGCTCTTCCCATCCGGCAGCATGATAAAGTACCTTTGTCAGTTAGAGTGGCTGATGTGAGCTTCCCTTGAGGATTAGAGCATATTGCGTGGAGATCTTTGTGGAAATATTGTGCCCAGTTGACCATCTGTCCCCCTGGTGCACCCTAGCCAAGGTGGACATGCTACATCTATTGAATTAGTCGGTCTAGCGGCGGGTGGTCAAAAGAAATTTGAGGGATCTTGCTGGCATAACCAAATCTTCTTGAGTAATGTTCGCCCATTCGACCTCATCCTTGTTGGTCGCGCCCCTGTAGGTGCCCTTGGTCAGCTTAGGGGCATTAGTGAGCCTAACATATGGTTGTTCCATGCGGGGAGTTGTAAAACATCTCTGATAAGCTCCATGCTTAGCTGTACTCTTTGTGCATGGCCCTCATTGTCGAGTATTTCCCCTGTATGCAAGTTGGCATCATACGTCTTAGTGAAATAAAGGCAATTGTATAGGTTCGGCCCCCTAGGCTCTAGTGTAGGTAGTCCTCCAAGCCCCAATCGCTCCAGATTTACGATAGGGTATACTGCCACTACCCTGTAACATGGCCCTGTGAAGTAGAGGACCTTGTGCTCTATTTTGTGGTTATTCTTCATCAACAAGTGTATTATATGGCCTCTCACCTGTTTCATGAGGGGATCCCCCAAGTGTGATAGCTATGTGGGGTGGTGGGCATTCTCTTCAAAGTGGCCCCCTGCCGGACGCTTTTTCTTGAAGGTGGGGTGCTGCTCGACCTTCAGGGAGGAGCCTGAGAGGTATCATCCATGAGGGAAAATGGGTTTGAGAAAAGGAAGGCTCGAGAGAAAAAATTGCAAGAGTTTGGCTACATAGTGAGCTGAAAATGAGGAAATGAGGCGGTGGGACTCATATTTATACTTTTCTCCAGAACGACAAGGTTGGCAACATGGATGGTACGGGCATGGCATTTCTAGCAAATAAGCATGGCATCTTGAGAAAACGGGCTTGGTAGTTGTTGGAACGGGCGTACCAAGCTTTGGTTGAGAAAGAAATGGATGTGGCACTTTAGTTGTGGAAATGGTACGACCATGTTGTTTTGAGCAAAATTTGGTGCGGCGGTGGAACATTTGGAATGGACGTGGCAGTTGGGTTCTATGATGGAACAACCGTGGCACTTAATTTTGTGGGTTGGTACGGCCTTGGCAAGTTGATCAAAAATTGGAACGACCGTGGCAGTTCCAGTGAATGTTGGTGCAATTGTGGCATATTCGGAACGGACGAGGAAAATCTGAAATCTACTTGGTGTGGCCGTTGTGTGGACAAAAACAGAGACTGATGATGTGTACATACTGTGCAGAGTACTAAGAGTTTCAGGAAATATGTAATCAGTTTGGGTCAGTTTTGAGTTTTGGTTGAGATTAAATCTGTTGTACACAGGAGGAGCAGAGGCATAACCATCAGGCCTTGCATCCTCATGATGTGGTGATCTTGTTGCTTTTGTTGGGGAGTCTTCGGGTGTATGTGTGTGTGTCAGTGCCTGCATGAGTGCTAACTGTTTGCATTTGAGCATGCCCTTTGTAAATATATAGCATGGATGACTTGTGGCGTGTGACCTAAGGCTAATGATGAGGAGGCAAAAAGGGTGGTGTGCTAATGGCATGTGAACAAGGGATGGGAAGGCTTAAGTGGCTTGGGGACTTGGCTGAAAGGGCTGTTGTATAGGAGGAGCAGAGGAATAACCATTAGGCCTTGCATCCTCATGATGTGGTGATCTTGTTGCTTTTGTTGGCGAGTCTTCGGGTGTATGTGTGTGTGTCAGTGCCTGCATGAGTGCTGACTGTTTGCATTTGAGCATGCCCTTTGTAAATATATAGCATGGATGACTTGTGGCGTGTGACCTAAGGCTAATGAGGAGGCAAAAAGGGTGGTGCTAATGGCATGTGAACAAGGGATGGGAAGGCTTAAGTGGCTTGGGGACTTGGCTGAAAGGGCTGCGCAGTATGAACAGCCATAGGTAATAAAATCTAATATGAAATTAGAAGCTTCAAGCTTCCAGAAAATCAAAATGGCGGCTGCCAACGGCATCCTGGCAGGTTTACCTTCACCGCATGCGCCAGAAATCCGGAGAGGCGTGAACAAGGGATGGAAAGGGAAGCTTGCTGCATTGGGAAGAAGAGATAGAGGAGAGGACGTCGATGGGCTAGCAGGTGAAAAAAAAAAAAGAAAGGTGGTGAAGGGGTGGGGTGGCGATGTGAAGCAGGCGCCTATGTTCTTTTGAATTTGGAGGTGTTGTAAGCTGTGAACGGAGAAGAGGTCGACTATGGGCTTGCTTTCTGCAGATGCCCGGAGAGAAGATGGCGATAGGAGGCTGCTGAATTTGCTCAGGAGGCTAAGGAAAGCAAAAGAGAGCTGGTCAAAGTACTGCATCTCCATTGCAAAGGAAAGAGGCTTTCGAAGTTTCCAGAGCCAAGAACCAGAAGAAGAGAGGCGACCTGCATGGGCTACGCTGGAGATTTTCAGGGGGCAGAAGAGATACTTTGAGCCGGGGAGCATTAGAGACTGGGGAGTTGTTGCTGCTGTGAGCCTATGTGTCAGGCTAGCTGAATCCTGAGAGGTGATCTAAAGAAGGCTTGGGCTATGTGTTTGGCTTCACCGAGTTCGCTTTCAAGATTTTGAATGTGTTGAAGCCTGTCTTGTTCTTGCACCTATTGTTGCGGGCTGTAGGCCAGGAAGCACAGAGGAAGACTATGAGGGGAGGCTCTTGTTCTGTGAGAGAGCATCTGTTTCCTTTAGAAGCCGATAGCTTGGGGTTGGAAGCACAGATGCTATGGGGCATCTTCTGTTAAAACATAATAGAAGACATTAGGCTTTGTTCGAGATGTGGTGCTGCAGTGCCTTGGTTTTGAAGAGGATGTCTGTGTTATTTTCTTTGAAGTCTACAGTTTGGATATGTGGGAGGATGTTGTGAAGTGACCATTGTTGAAGCTGGAAACAGGAGAGAGGAGGGAGCCGCAGGGCTGAGGTTGAGTTGTGATGATGTTGGGATTTTCTCAAAGGCCGATGGTCTGGTTTTGTTGGAGCTATGTGGCCGTGAGGCGATATGTGTACAAGCTGAGGGAATAGAAGACAAAGAAAGATGCCTTTTGGAGAGGTGGTTGTTTGCCAAGATGGCTAAGAAATGCCATGCTGCAAGCTAGGGCCGTGGGACCTGCTCGTTGCTGCTCTAAAATGGTGGAAGGGTCGGCTGTATGAGGTGTTGATGTTTTTTCTAAGCTTGGAGTCAGTTATATGCAAGTTTTGTGGATTGCTTTGGGGCTGAGTTGTAAACTTTGCTGTCCTAAAAATACAGTCTTGTGAACTTGAAGAAAAGCCTTGAGGATAGCCCACCTCAGATATGTACCTTGTCTTGGAGTTTGGTCCGGATATCGAGGAACTATACTTTGAAGATGCTTCTATGTTTGAGGTTGTTTATTCTGATAGTGATGCAGGGTACTGGTCAGTCATAGTTCATATCACTGAAGGGGAGTGGGCTGAGTGTGAATGGGTGCTAGATGAAGATGGTTCTAAGGATGTAATGGATGTTCAACTCTGTAAAGATGAAGACTTGTATTGAAATAAAGTTTTGTTCATACTCTTGGGTCTGGTGTTTTGGGTGTGTTTGTATCAGTGTGTGGAAGTGTGACACTCTATAAAGGCATATATAGCTATACCGCTTCCGTGTCATCACTTTTTGGTGCCTCCACAGAGGAAGAGATTTCCTTCGGTTTGTGAAAGAAGACAAGGGTTTGTGTGAAGAAAGATTGGGGAGATGGCTCAGGATTTTCCAGAGTATTGGGGATTGCCACAGGAGAGTGCAATCAGGTTTCTGGAAAAGATGGAATTTACAGCTTTGATGAAAGATAGGGCAACCTCGGAGATCCTTTCTCAGATTTTGACTTATTGCTTTACAGGGTGATGCAAAAGCATGGCTACAGATGTTTGTGACTACACACAGGAATGCTCATCAACAGGACCCTGAGTACCGTCGTGTAATGGTGAAGGTATGTATGGATGTGGCTAAAACCATGAGATCCCATAAGGTAATCCACTATACTCGAGCCTCCATCCTGAGAAAGAAGCTATAGCAATTCCTAAACAGGAGGATTCATTGAAGAAAGATGTTCATGAAGCAGTGGAGCTCATGAAGTCTTTAAGTTTGAATTGGATAGAGTCTGCAGGAAGAGGAAGAGGCATAGGTGTTATGGGAAGGAAGACTGATGCATCATCTGGTTCTGAAGGAAATTCAGCAGATATTGGAAGAGGGAGAGGGTATCCGAGTAATGTGCAATGCTGGAATTGTGGTGAGTGGGGTCATATCAGTCCGCAATGTGAGAAACCAGCCAAAGCTAATGGTGGTATGTATCAATTGTCTATGGGAATGAATGAGAGGGTGATTGACCCTAGTATGTAGATGAATGTAGATGAAGGATGGAATTCAGCCCAATGTTCATGAAGTCCGTAAGGTCACATTTGCAAAGCAGGATATGGGACAGATTAACTTATTGGAAATGGAGAAGGGTAAGGTTTTTGGAATCATCCCTGAAGAGTTTTCAGAAGATGAGGAGGAGGAGGATGGAAGTATTGATGATGTGTAGCCAGTTATGATTCAGCCTATGATTAGGGAAGTGATGAAGACTCCAGTGTGCTATCTACCATGTGAACAGTTTACTAATTTTTCCTTGCATGATATCAGGGATGAGGATAAGGGTTCCTGTATGTCTGTTTGTCATAATTTTAATGTGGAAGAGGCTACTGATCATACTATTAAACAGGCTGAAACTGATTATGAGCTTATTGATTGTACTTCTGACTCTTGGTAGAGAAATCCTGATATGTTGTTTAAGAAGATTATTGATGATGCTGTAGATTGTGAAAGTGATGTTAATGCTGAGGAACCTGATGTGTTTGAGTATGGAAATGACTTGGATGATCTCTTTGATTCAAAAATGAGTAATGACTTGCATGTGCCTGTACTTCAGCCAGTCAGGTAGAATGTGATGATCAAAATGTTACTAATGAAGATACTATGGATGAAGTACATATTGATGATCCAAGTGATGAGTTGGATATTGCAGCTTGTAAGAATTTGGACGATGAGCTGAACTGTATTCTTGATAATACATTGGATGATCTGTTGGAATTGGCTTCCTTGGAGAAGATAACAAATACTTGCATAAAAATTGTGCAGGAAGGGAGTGATGGTGTGACTGATGAGATGAGTTAGATGCTATTTTGGATGATGACGTGATAGATTTTGCATGTGCGGTTGCTGATCATAAGGTGTGTGTTTCTTGTCATGCCCAAGAGAATGAGTCTATTGTCAGTAATGAGAATGCATGTGAGGTTATTGTTGTTGGTCAAGGGGACCAAGATGCTTTGCCTAGCAATTAGGAAGCTTAGACTTGGTAGAGATGCCTGTGCGAGATGTGGAGAATCTTGAAGGATCACCAATGGTCTTGAAGCTGGAGAAACTACAGGGAAGTGGCAATGATGAGTCTACAGTGCATGAAGTTGCTATGTTTGATGTTGATGGGCTGAAGGGAAATGAGTTTATGGTGGATACACCTCATGTTGATGCTCAACATATGGATGAGTGGTTTGGCTATAGTCTTAGTTTGGTAGTTTGTCTAGAGGAAGAGTTAGAAACCAATGATGTAGGTTGCAAATTGGATGACCATGAGATGGAAGTTGATGATCAGATGTTTGTTAATTCAGTATATGATTATGAGTGGGATTCAGATGTGTTAAGGAGGAGTAGAGGTGAGGAATGGTTGTTTCCATCACAAGATTATGTGAGCTGGTATGGAGGAGGAAATGCAACAGTATATATTGATGATGCCATATATAAAGAACCTAGGGGGTTGCTGAAAATGGAAGATCATGACAGAATGTATCAATGATTATTTGACAGAGGAAAATGCTTGAAGAATTGGAAGGTGTATGCACTGAGATTTCTGTTTGATCTAGGAGGATAAATAGTCCCTGTTTGTACAGCTGCTGGACATGAATGTCTCAGCAGAAATAGGGGGTTGCTAAATATGTGTGGACAAAAACAGAGACTGATGATGTGTACATACTGTGCAGAGTACTAAGAGTTTCAGGAAATATGTAATTAGTTTGGGTCAGTTTTGAGTTTTGGTTGAGATTAAATCTGTTGTATAGGAGGAGCAGAGGCATAACCATCAAGCCTTGCATCCTCATGATGCATCCTCATGATGTGATGATCTTGTTGCTTTTGTTGGCGAGTCTTCGGGTGTATGTGTGTGTGTCAGTGCCTGCATGAGTGCTGACTGTTTGCATTTGAGCATGCCCTTTGTAAATATATAGCATGGATGACTTGTGGCGTGTGACCTAAGGCTAATGAGGAGGCAAAAAGTGGTGCTAATGGCATGTGAACAAGGGATGGGAAGGCTTAAGTGGCTTGGGGACTTGGCTGAAAGGGCTATGTAGTATGAACAGCCATAGATAATAAAATCTAATATGAAATTAGAAGCTTCAAGCTTCCAGAAAATCAAAATGGTGGCCAACGGCATCTTGGCAGGTTTACCTTCACCGCGTGCGCCAAAAATCCGGAGAGGCGTGAACAAGGGATGGAAAGGGAAGCTTGCTGCATTGGGAAGAAGAGATAGAGGAGAGGATGTCGATGGGCTAGCAGGCAAAAAAAAAGAAGAAAGGTGATGAAGGGGTGGGGTGGTGATGAAGCAGGCGCCTATGTTCTTTTGAATTTGGAGGTGTTGTAAGCTGTGAACGCAGAAGAGGTCGACTGTGGGCTTGCTCTGCAGATGCCCGGAGAGAAGATGGCGAAAGGAGGCTGCTGAATTTGCTCAGGAGGCTAAGGAAAGCAAGAGAGAGCTGGTCGAAGTACTGCATCTCCATTGCAAAGGAAAGAGGCTTTCGAAGTTTCCAGAGCCAAGAACCAGAAGAAGAGAGGCGACCTACATGGGCTACGCTGGAGATTTTCAGGGGCAAAAGAGATACTTTGAGCCGGGGAGGGTTGGTGGAGACCGGGGAGTTGTTGCTGCTGTGAGCCTATGTGTCGGGCTAGTTGAATCCTGAGGGGTGATCCAGAGAAGGCTTGGGCTGTGTTTGGCTTCACGGAGTTCTCTTTCAAGATTTTGAATGTGTTGGAGCCTGTCTTGTTCTTGCACCTATTGTTGCGGGCTGTAGGCCAGGAAGCACAGAGGAAGACTATGAGGGGAGGCTGTTGTTCTGTGAGAGAGCATCTGTTTCCTTAGAAGCCGACAGCTTGGGGTTGTAAGCACAGCTGTTATGGGGCAGCTTCTGTTAAAACATAATAGAAGACATTAGGCTTTGTTCGAGATGTGGTGCTGCAGTGCCTTGGTTCTGAAGAGGATGTCTGTGTTATTTTCTTTGAAGTCTACAGTTTGGATATGTGGGAGGATGTTGTGAAGTGACCATTGTTGAAGCTGGAACCTTGTCTTGGAGTTTGGTCCAGATATCGAGGAACTGTACTTTGAAGATGCTTTTATGTTTGAGGTTGTTTATTTTGATAGTGATGCAGGGTACTGGTCAATCATAGTTCATCACTGAAGGGGAGTGGGCTGAGTGTTAATGGGTGCTAGATGAAGATGGTTCTGAGGATGTAATGGATGTTTAACTCTGTAAAGATGAAGACTTGAATTGAAATAAAGTTTTTTTCATACTCTTGGGTCTGGTGTTCTGGGTGTGTTTGTATCGGTGTGTGGAAGTGTGACACTCTATAAAGGCATATATAGCTATACCGCTTCCGTGTCATCACCGTGGGAAAATGGGGGAGGCAAATGGTACGGCCGTGGCACTTCTTCATCACTCATCAAAAAAAAAAATTGTTTGTGGTGGGGAACCCTGAGTTAGGTTTTGTATCCATGGGCTATGTTGCCCAGCACCCATTGCGGGTTTTGTATTGATGGCATACCCAATTCGCCAAAATTAGGAGTTGGTTCCAATTTGGTGATGGCAAGGTGGGGATGTCCAATTCCAAGGGGGGTACAGAGGCTGATGAAACAAGGGAGTACCTAAGACTAAAGAGGTTGACAGTGGCTTTGGAGTACTCCGTGGTAGCGTTACCATAATGGGTGGAGGAGTTGCCGACATTGAGGCTGTATCATTGGTAAGGTCTGTCGGTGGAAGAATGGGGGTTAGAGTGTCTTTGTGAAGCTTTTGCTTTCCTTTGTCCTGGGAAGTCTTTGTGGTGGAGGCCACCTTGGGTTTTCATCGGTGACTACTAAGTGACATGAGGTGGGAGTTGGGGTTGGGGTGATTTGGGGATCCAAATATGACGATTGCTCTCATAGAAGTGTTGGGCTTGTAGGAGAGGTTTGGGGATCCACCTGGAGGCTGGTTTGGGGCACGGCTAAGGGTTTAATGGAGGATAGGGATGTCATGGAGAGAATTTGGGCTAGCATCTATCTTGTACCTTATAGGCTTGTGGTTGGCAAATTGGTTTTGCTGATGAGGGGGACGAGGAGCTCTAGGTGTCGATGTTGTATGAGGGTGGGAATTGGATCATTGGGGGATCCACAATGTAGATGTTCCCTCATAATAGCCCTATGCTGTTAGAAGCTTCTTAGGCACCCAATGGGGATATGAAATCCCCTGTGTGCATGTGTTAGTTTGGTTAGAAGTATTACTATGGTTAGTTTTTTGTGGTGGGTCAACAGTAGTGATTGTTGAGGTGTGGGAGTTGGCTGCTACCGTGTGGTGGTGGTGGTGAGGGTGGGAGAGACAGTGATTGCAAGTATGAGTGGCCTCTTCTTGAGTGGGATGGATTTGTGGGATTTGAAGGAGGAATGATGAGGGGGAGTGGAGGGGTGACCTCTTGGCATGTGCAAGTAGCAGGTATTGATAAAAGACTGATAAAGAGAGAGCACACACACAAGAGAGAAAACCTTAATCCATTAGTGTAACCATAATCAAAGAGGGAATCCATACCCACTTTCACACAATGCATCATAGAAGAGAACTACACACCACACACTAAATGTGCTATGTTCACACACCAAATAACCCTATCTAATGTCCACACACTGTGGCTAGCTAGACATGGCCATTTATTAACACACACATGCTGCTATCTACCATGCCAGCACATATCGTGTGTGGCTCTAGCTGTCATCGAGCTTGTAATCTCAATAGCCCCTCTCAAGCTTATGATGTACAACCATATATGAAGAAGATGAGCTTGGGCTATCAACACTTCCCCTCAAGCTCGTCATATCCATCTCTCGTACTCCAAGCCTGTCTCAGAAGTACTCAAACTTGTCCTTCCCAAGTGACTTAGTGAATATGTTAGCCACTTGCTCATCTGTCTTCACATAAGACAAATCAATCTATCCATCCAACACTTTCTCCCTGATGAAATGATAATGGACCACTATGTGTTTGGTCCTCGCATGATAGACAGGGCTACTAGCTAGCTGTATAATGCTCATGTTGTCACAGTGTGTATGACAACTCCATCATCACAATGCTGACCCAAATCACCAAGTAGCTTTTTAGCCACATCACCTCACATACGGTCATAGCCGCACCTCTATACACTACCTCTGTACTAGACAAGGTAAATGTGGGTTGCTTCTTGCTACTCCAACTCATTGCAGCACTCCCAATGCTAAACGCATACCCACAAGTAGATGTCCTGTCATATGAACTTCCTGCCCAATCTGCATCTGTGTAACCATACACATTCAACTCTTTCCCTGACTCATAAAATAGACCATAATGGGCAGTGGTCTTCACATATCTCATAATCTGCCTGACAGCATACAAATGAGGCTTCTTCTGTGTCTTCTTCACATAAAGTAAAGAATATGAGTTTTCCACATGAAAACCAATGCTCATAAGATACTTGCTTATTTTGTCACTCCAAGCTCTTGATGCCTGCTTTAAACCATACAATGCTTTCTTCAATCTGCATACACGTGTGGGATACTTAGGGTGTACATACCCCTCTGGCTGTTCCATAAATACTTCCTTTTGTAGCTCACCATTGAGGAAGGAATTCTTCACATCCATTTGAAACAAATTCCATCCACCACGAGAAGCAGCCATAGATATCACAGGCATAACTGTAGCCATCTTAGCCACTAGGCTAAATGTCTCATCATAATCCAAACCATGTGTTTGTGCATATCCTTTTGCAACCAACCTTGCTTTATGCCTCTCTATTGAACCATCTGATTTACACTTTACTTTGTAAACCCATTTACAGCCAATCACATTCTTGCCATTTGGTAAATCTACCAAATCCCACGTGTCATTATGCACCAAGGCATCCATCTCCTCATCCATGGATCTATCCCATGTCTCCTTGCCACCATCAATAGCCTCTTCAAAACATGAAGGCTCTACATGCTTTACCACTGACCTCATATATGCATAATGCATAGCATAACCCCTGTATGTCAACCTCTGTACTGGGTATCTCACTCTCTGTGATCTCCTCACTGGTTATGGCAGCTCACTATGAGCTTCATGTGCTCTAGCATGTGGTAGCGCATACCTGTCATTTCTAACACCTGAAGTTCTTATTTTTGGAATCCCCAATTCTTCATCAAGGCTTTCTGAGCTTGATGAATCATAACCTATAGTACCAACAATGATAATACCTTCCACTTTCTTCTTTCCTTTGTCCACAGCACTACTCTTAGTGCTCACATCATGTCTTAATCTTCCTAACCATGGACTCACATTATCACTGGATGGCTCAAGTGGTCCACTCATACTCGTAGATTCATGTATAGGAAGATTCACATCCTCATTTGCATCTATGTCATCAACTATGACATGCTTACTTTATTTGTACCAACAAGTTCCCATCTCATATCACATATCTGCTAATGACAACCTATTTTGTCATTGGTTTATAGCATTTGTATGCTTTTCTCTCTCGCGCATACCCAATGAAAACACATTTTTCAACCTTTGGATACAATTTCCTTCTTCTCTCATCTGGTACATGAACATACACAATACATCCAAAGACTTTCAAGTGACCAATATCCGGCCTAAATCCTATCATCCTCATAATAGGTGTACTCTCATGTATAGTTGTGGTAGGAGTCCTGTTCAACAAGTACACTACAGTAGCACATGCTTCTGCCCAAAAATAATTTGGCATAGACTTCTCATTAAGCATAGCTCTTGCAATCTCACCAATGATCCAGTTTTTCCTCTCAACACAACACCATTCTGCTGAGGTGTGTACCTGCATGTAATTTGTCTTCTTATCCCATGCTCTCTCAAAAGAAGGCATGAAATACATGTGATGTGTACTCACCACCACCATCTATCCTCAAACACTTGATCCATTGACCATACTATTTTTCCACCAATTCTTTGAAGTCAATGAACTTCCCAAGTGCTTCACTCTTCTCTTTCAAGAAGTAAATCCAAGTCATCTTGTTGTAATCATCAATAAATGTGACATAATACCTGCAACCATTGATAGTTGGAGTCTGTGTTGGGTCCCATATGTTACTGTGAATGATTTCCAATGGTTTTTTGTTGATTTGACCATCTTTTGGAAATGGCAACCTTGCCTGCTTCCCAAATCTACATGCTTCATATATATGATTACTACATCATGTTTGAACATGGGCAAACCACCAACTATACCTTTTGCTTTCATAGATTTTAGCTTTTGAATATTCACATGCCCAATTCTCTTATGCCAAATATCAATGTCTGGCACAACCCCTTGACTTTTTGAAAACATGGCAGACTTCAACTCTGGAATGAATGCCTGCACTCAATTTGAACAATATACCTTCTTTAACTTGCAACCATTTTTGAAGTCCTCAACAAAACAACCATGTTGATTGAACCTGACTTGCATTCCTTGATCCACCATTTGACCAACCGATACAAGACTCTTTGTAATTGTTGGCACATACAACACATCTAACATGGTTTTTACTCTACCATCATGCATACACAATGGCACACTACTAACATGTGTAATAGGATGTTGAGTATCATCCCCAGTAGCAACAGATGTGTAGGCGTCATCCTGTCAAACCACTCACCATGGCATGTCATGTGGTTTGACACTCCAGAATCCATGTACCAAATATCATCACTCTCCCTTTGTAATGTCATAGTACCTATTACATGTTTCATAGCAAACAAGTGCTCCTCATGTTCTGCATTACTAGATGATGCATAATTGCCATGCTGCACTGTTCCACCATGGAAGTCATTCTGCTTTTTATAGCAGTCTGTCTCTAGCCATATGTCCCTTTTTACCACAATAGTAACACTCAATGCTACTAGCATTTTGTTGCGGTGTTTGCCATCTCCCCCTGCCTCTAGATATACAAATCTTCCGCTAGCATGAGGGTGAAAACCATGACCACCTCTAGCACCAAATGATGGTTGAAAATTCTGTTGAGACTGTAATTGGTGATCGAATCCTGCCAACCACGGCCACCTGCACGTCCTCTTGGGCTGAAACTCCCCCTACCTCTAGCACCACGATGAGTGTAAAACGCTTGATCCCTTGAATTTTCATTTATGCTAGATGAGGCACCTATTCCAAGTTTCATCTCTTCCACAATAAGCAATGAAATCAGCTCATCAAAGTCTGGGGGGTCTCCACCTCTAACCTTGATAGAGGTTTCAAATGTACTCTTTACCCAAGCCAGTCAATGTAATGGCTACCAAGTCATCATCATCCATAGGAGCACCAATATATGCTAGTGCATCATCACATTATTTGATCACTTGCACATAATCATTTACACTTCTATTGCTTCGAGTCACACCATGAATCTTCTTCTTCAATTACATCTTCTTTGGTGCTGTAGTCATATCATACAACTTTATCAAAGTATCCCATGCATCCTTGGGATTTTGTGTGTCCTGTATATGACATAACATGGTGTTTGTAACACATATTGAGAAGTAATGCAACACTTTGAAGGCTCTATAGGTCCAATCTTGATGTGTTGCAAGCTGGGCGGCAGGTGTTGCATTCATTTGGGGAACCTTGGCTCCGCCTCATCGTCTGTCACCAGGTTCCATAGGCCGTTGCCTTTGAGAAAATTTGTTATACGATACTTCAATACTTCCAAATGCGTGAAAGTTGTGCCTGTCAAGCTTCTCACCACAATAATTTTATCAAGACTGTCATTTTGTTTACCACAATGCTCATTGAGGATTTCCAATAATCAACTCAGACATGCACATACACACATAAACCTCGGCACCAATGTTGTCCACACAGCCCAAAATTTTTATGGCGATAACTTCTTAGACTCAAAAACAATGTTTGCAAATGCTAAAAACAACTTGGTGCCGCTCACAAATTCTGAGAAATGCATCCAAAATAGTCCTCCACTTTTTAGATTTCTACCTTTAATTTGCTCGTATTATGCGTACAAGATCATCCACATAGCATTTGAGCTCAACTATGTACAAACAATCCACTTTGCCTTGTTGTGACAGGTTTTTTCGAGCCTTCCAATCTTCCAAAAGACTGGGAAATGATCAAATCAAGTGTGGAAGATATACATTAACATCCATACATCCTCCATGTAGCATATAAACATCATTCAAGGTCATTACATACCAAATGTTGTACTCTGTTTTGGTAAAAACCTATAAACAATGATTTATAATCACTAATCCCACTCTAATTGCTTCAATTGGGACCCAAATTCAGGGCTGAGAAATTCATCAGCTCCATATGATGTTGCTCCACCTCTATGTAAGAGGAATTAATCCAATTTTGAGTAGTGAGTGAGTAATTGACAAATTAGTAAGCTCTGTTTTGCTAGTTACAAGCTTAATCCTTTGTTAATCTGCTCCAAATCAGCTCCAATCTTATTTTTTTTCACAACAACTGAACTCTTGAAAGGCTTCTCCAAGCTCACATGCACACAATTACTCATATGCATCCAACCTGCATCCAACCACATTATATAGCTTTGGGAGGCATCAAACAAGTGTAAAATGGTTAAAATCTGCTCCAAGAGGCTGTATTTCCAGCGCCGCCTGCTCCTATGGGGGTTTGGAGAGTTTCTAATCACTAATGAGCTCATGTATGGCTTAGAAATTGTCCTAGGTATGCTCCCCACACATCAATGCTTGCAATTTGCATATAAATGGACTCTAATGGCTTCAATTTTGGGCATGTATCCTCTGTTTTTGTGAGGGTTCCAAAACAGTGATTTACCCTCTTTTGCAATGCATCAAATGGCTTCAAATCTCGATGGTTGTGCTTGCTCCCGAGTTGCTATTACATATCAAAATTCCACATACATGTGTCCTTCACCTAATACATGCATTTCCTCTTTCCAATCAAGCTCTCAAGCTTTCCATTAAATCTTGCAAAAAACCAGAATTTTCACTTGCTTTGGGCAACTCAAATCCTGCTTTGCTTGTGTCAAATCACCTGTAATCCGCTCAAGGGTGTTTAGCTTTGCTTACCCATGGTTCTTAGCTTTCAGATATGTTGAGTAGGGGTGTGCTCCAAGCTTCTCTTTGCTCCA
The DNA here is from genome assembly GCF_041138505.1 of Cibotium barometz. Classification (NCBI taxonomy): domain Eukaryota; kingdom Viridiplantae; phylum Streptophyta; class Polypodiopsida; order Cyatheales; family Cibotiaceae; genus Cibotium; species Cibotium barometz. The sequence continues at coordinate 28,762,902 of NC_141061.1, forward strand.
AGCTCCAAGCTCCAATGGATAGCTCCAAAACAAAAATTTTCCCTCTTCTTTACTCACTCACAAAACCCTAATAGTAGAGAGCACCAGGCTTCTTTGATACCATGATAAAAGACTGAAAAAGAGAGAGCACACACACAAGAGAGCAAACCCTAATCCATTAGTGTAACCCTAATCAAAGAGGGAAGCCATATCCACTTTCGCACAATGCATCATAGAAGAGAACTACACACCACACACTAAATGTGCTATGTTCACACACCAAATAACCCTATCTAATGTCCACACACTATGGACAGCTGAACATGGCCATTTATTGACACACACATGCTGCTATCTACCATGCCAATACATATCATGCCTGGCTTTAGCTGTCATCGAGCTTGTAATCTCAACAGGTATGGGCTCTTCATCCGTCATCGTAACTTGTAAGGTAGTCGTCCTTGCATCCCAGTTGATGTTGCACCTGTTATATGCCTCATCCAACCCCTTCCAAGGAGTATTTCCTTGCACATCATTCTTGTAGACATCACATATAACTTCCCTTCCAAGGGATTATTTCTAATGTGGAATAAAAGCATAAATGTGCCTAAGTAGTGAACATGCTGTGATACCACGGTTGTGATGACTGTGGCAAGGGTATCTTTCAGTGAAGGTTCCCCAAGGGAACACCATGTTTCATGTGACATTGAATTTTAATTAGCCATTGTATCTACAAGAGCTAATTTTTGGATGAAGCTCATCGGGGTGCTCATTCCTAACCACAACCGAGCAAGCTTCACCCCCCATTCTTCCTCTTTGATGTCAACCACTTGGGCCATGTTTACCATGAATTGTTTCCACCAAAACTTGGCTTGCCTTGCTTTGGCCTCTTGTTGGGTGGCTTGTTTCATATTCTCATGGTAATTTTTACGTTTTTTCTTATCGTTGATGGCTCTTAAGGTGGCTTCAATGAGTGGGACATAGTAGCATTTTAATTTGCTACCATTTAAATAGCCAGCCATTTCAACACCATCAAGTGTTTCGATGTGCACAACACTTTGTGGGGTTATCTTCTCAGTGACTAGGAAGGGTCCTAAGCCTCTGAGCGCTTGAGTTTATTTTTGTATATCTTTATACCCAATAGGAGGACCATGTCGCCCTCATTCATCTGTTTGTCTTTTAGCTATTCATTGAACCATTGTTTACACCTTAGCTTTTTGATAGTCATGCTATATATAGCTAGAAGTCGTGTTTCACCGAGCTATTCAATCTTAAAAAGGTGATAGCCTAAGACGTTTCTTGTGAGCTCCTCTTTTACGATGATGCGTAAGCTGGGAACCAAGAACTCCATTGGCATGACTGCCTTCAGTACCATAGGTCAAACTGAAGGAGGTGGCATTGGTAACTGTCTTGTAGGAAGTTCTATAAGCCCAAAGTGTTGTTGACAACTTTTGTTCCCAATAGTTGTGGTTGGCCTCCACTATTTTAGTTAGAATGGCACACAAAACTTTGTTTGCTCTCTACTTGGCCATTCGCTTAGGGTTAATAGGGGGAGGAATTTCTGTGTGAGTAATAAGGAACTCTTGCAATCTAGGAATTGTGTAAGATTCCTCCCTCCAGCTTTTGAGGTGTGCAGGTGTAAGAACCTCCCCTTTTGATCTTATAATTATTCCCCTCTGAAATAAAAGAAAGATCTTGTTTTACCCTGTTTTGGCCTGGAGAGAGAAAATGTCTAGAGGGAGGTAATTCAAAATTGAGATATTTTTGGATATAAAAATCCTCCTAGTGTCTAAAATGGTTTCCTCTAAAATAGAAATTCAAAAAGAACTTTCCAATGTGTGATTGAAATTAATTAAAAATAGGTATAAAGGACCTTAGCCTAAGGGTCCAAATTTTCAGAAATTTTTGGATTATGGTCTAATTAAGGTTTCTATAGACCAATAAGATTAATCCAACCAAAGAAAAGAATTAAAAAACTGAATTTTGACACCTCAATGTGGGGATCTTTCCTCATGAAGTAGGCACCTTTTTCTCATCATTACCCCCAATTTTTAATTCAATAAAATGAGATATTTTCATCTCTCCTCTCTCCTATTTCAAAACTAGATCCAAAAAGTAAGTTGAACTAACCAAAAATGGTCAAAAATTGACCAAACTGATCTGGAAAATTCTAGAATTAGTTTGCTTGGTTAGAGCTCACTTTTTCCTATAAATAGAAGCCTCCCTATTTGTAAAAGCTTAATGGTGTTTATGCAATGTTACTCTGCTCCTGTCCTGAGCCATCTACATTGAATTTTTTAATAATTTAATTGTTTTTGGTTTAATCCTCTCCAAAGTGAATTGGTGGCCACTCTTGCTACAAACACGAGTAGAACCCTCAATCCCTCAAGCCAAAGGAGAGCTTATAAGCTCCATGTAAGCTAATTTTCTTACTTGTTTAATGAAGAATCTATGGTTTTCTTAATTTTTATGTTTTACAAATGTTGAATTAAATTCAAATGCTATGCCTTTGATAAAAAAGGCCACCCCCCCTTCTCCTCTTTACATTCCAACCTTTCTCGATCCTAGAAAGATTAACTATAGGATTAATTAAACTCTTCTTATTGTTTACTCTCTTGAATTTAGAAAATTGTGTAGATTAGAGTTCTATAAATCTAATTTGGGTTAATTTAAGTTAAATAAAGAATGATAAAATGAGAAATGGTCAGCCATACAAAGGAGGTTATGGCAAAATTTTCCAGAATTTTATGGAAAAGAAAGTTTGTTTTTATGTTATTCCAAAAGAGTAATTCCCACCATTTTTGCATCTAAAAGAAATATTTTAATTACTCCATGTATATATTCACCTATGAATATGCATATTCTTATTAAAATTGATTTCTATGTATAGAAAGATGCATAAAGGAAATTTTTTTATCACAAAAGTGTTATTTTTATTAAAATTGATTTCTATGCATAGAAAGATGCATAAAGGAAATTTTTTAAATTACAAAAGTGTTACTCTCATTAAATTTGATTTCTATGCATAAAGGAAATTTTTTATTACAAAAGTGTTATTCTCATTAAATTTGATTTCTATGCATAGAAAGATGCATAAAGGAGTTTTTTTAATTACAAAAGTGTTATTCTCATTAAATTTGATTTTTATGCATAGAAAGATGCATAAAGGATTTATTTTTATTTCAAAAGTGTTATTCTCATTAAATTTGATTTTTATGCATAGAAAGATGCATATAGGAAAATTTTTTATTACAAAAGTGTTATTCTTATTAAAATTGCTTTCTATGCATAAAGGATTTTTTTTTATTACAAAAGTGTTATTCTCATTAAATTTGATTTTTATGCATAGAAAGATGCATAAAGAAATTTTTTTAATTACAAAAGTGTTATTCTCATTAAATTTGATTTTTATGCATAGAAAGATGCATAAAAGAATTTTTTTTATTACAAAAGTGTTATTCTCATTAAATTTGATTTTTATGCATAGAAAAATGCATAAAGGAATTTTTTTATTACAAAAGTGTTATTCTCATTAAATTTGACTTTTATGCATAGAAAGATGCATAAAGGAATTTTTTTTAATTATAAAAGTGTTATTCTTATAAAAATTAATTTTTATGCATAAATAGATGCATAAATAAATTCTTTTTATTTTAAAAGTGTTATTCCTATTAAATTTGATTTTATGCATAAATAGATGCATAAAAGGATTTTTTTATAAAAGAGTTATTCCCACTGAAGTTGATTTTTATGCATAAATAGATGCATAAAGAATTTTTATATCAAACTTAGAATTCTCTTAAATTCTATGTTTAAATTCTGAGTATTTGATAAATGAATAATTAAATACTATAAGAGAGAAATTTCTATCGTTTTATATTCACACGGATTGTAAAAAGAGAATTCAGGAAATCTATCGAGATCAAAATATTCAGATAAATGATTAATCTATTCCTCATTGGAATTCGTAACTAATTTAGAAATCAATTAAGTGAATATTCAAAGAAAGAAATTGAGTAAAATACCAACTGAACTATCAAACCTTTTCGAGAAAGATAGATCAGGAAAAATCTTATCCGACTCGAACCTTGAATCAGACTATGACCAAGACCAAACTCTTTCGTCAATTTTTAGAAAAGAAGGTGTGACCAGTTTAGAAAAATACACTCAAAACTCCTGCCAAATCTGAAACTAAGTTTGAGACCCTTCAAATTGACCTATGGATCAAGGTTATAGAATTCGAGAAATTCTGGTATGAAATTCAGAATTTCGATCAAGAAGTTTTAGGGATACTGATTCAAGAAATACTCCTCGTATTCAAAAGAAAATCAAACTGAAAACTTGCACAGAAATGAGAATGGATGTGAATGTGTATGAGATGTGATGTAAATTGGGATAGATGTGATATTTGATGTGGATATGGGTAGATGCAAGTGGATGAGATCTGATACGGATAAATGAGAAAAGATGTAATGAGATGGAAAATGATGTGATGAGAATGGGAATACATATGAAATAAATGAGGATTGATGTGGAAAGACGAGAGTTCATTATAGAAACTGTATTTATGAGACCTGTTTTTAAATGACTGTTTTATGTCAAGATTGTTAGGGAAATATTTTGATCGTCTTGTGAATGAGGTCGTGGAGACCTATCTGATAAAGGTGCAACAGCTGACGGAGAGTCAATGTAGGACGTCTCGCGTAGCAAGGTCGGCCGAGGTCTTGACCAACCTCGGTTCAATTTAAATGGTGAGCTTTCGGTATGGTGGATGAGGGACCAAGGAAGCGGCCTATGAGTGAAGCGCTAGGTGACCTTCGAAGGATCCTAGAGGGTGGTGACCATACAGTGCTCGGGCTCTGCCGAAGATATCCACACGTGCGTCGGGGAAGATATTTTGGATCAAGGAGTAAGAGTTGTTTTTTGAATTCGGGCATAGATCTGGTTGATTGACCTTGCTTGTCCTTAAACGGATGAGTCCATGGCTCTTTTATATGGATCTGTTGGTTGATCTTGCTGATCTTCAACGAAGATTACATTTTGATTTTTATAAGTGAATATATTATCGGGTACTATTTTGAGTGGACAGGTGGTGAGCATTTTGGTTGCCAATGATGCCATAAGTACAGCGATGAAGGAAAAATTAGAAATTAGGATTCAACCGGATTAATTTTGGAGGATTATGATCAGTGATACTATAGTTTCATTAAATGATTGTTTTAAAGACAGCTGAATTTGTGAAAAAGGCAATTTCATATTGTTTTAAAGACAGCTCGAATTTGTGAAAAAGGCAATTTCATATTGGGTGTGTAAGTGGTGTGACTAGTTTTAAGTTTGCATGAATATCCGGCTAGGGGGCATGGGAACTCTTTTTCTTGGTACCCGGGACAAAACCTAACCAAATTCTCAAATGGATCCCATCACTACAGTGGTTAGATGGTTGGCTAACCCACGGGACTGGATGGGGTTAGGTTGGATTGATGGATCCCTAAAATGAGACTCAATTGTGTTATGGTACGATAGATGAAGAAATCCCGGATAAAAATTGTTCTATGGAAAAGAATCAACGGCTGTGCCTCTCAATGAGGAAAAAAGCGTTGGTCTCTATGATCTAAGTGCAAGCCTTTTCCTTGATCTGACTATGATACTTACGGGTTCGGTCAGATCAATTCAGTTAGTTAAGGCTCTTGACTACGTTAGAGTAAAAATATCCTGGAGGAATCGCTCGTGTTTTTCGAACGAGGGAAGTTTTTTCGGGTTCGATTTTGGAAGAACCGAGGGATTAGTCTCTTATCCGGATATACGTGGGCGAGGCCCCGAGTGAGGGACCCTGCCCCGCGCAAGAAGTGCTACTTCTGCTACTGCTAGCACCCCAGAATTCGTTGCGTGGTGGGAATAGGGATCTTTCAGCTGGTATTAGAGCAAATTAGCTAAAGTGGATCAACCAAGAAACCAGAAATGTCAAAAATTTATGAAGTAGCAGTAAAAGGTTGTAATTGTGATACAAATTGATATTCAAACTGAAATTCATAAATTAGTAATTGGGTCTTCAAATGGAAGTACCTCAATTGCATGGAATCCCTGACTTGCTTGAGGCCTAGACATGATGGTATTTACCTTAAAATTCCAAGGACCGTGACTACCCGTATATACCTAGGGTATAACTGTAGCTCTTTACTGGCAGTATATACGAGTAAATCTAAGACCTTGAAAATATAAGCAAAAATGCTATCTAGATGATGAATTCGAATGTGGTTGATATGATTTTAAAATTTTGGTTAAGAACTGATGAGTTGATTTGGATTTTGATTGAAAAATGATGATTCCTAAATTTTGGTTGAAAAGTGATAAGCTGAGCAAAACCACAATGAGGATGAATGGGACGAATCCCTGTGTGATGATGTTCATAACTGGAATGACCATAATGACTTCAGCAAATCACTATGAGATTAGTGGATTGTGCTAACAGATTTTTACTGTTAACACTTGACCCAGTGGATCAAGTTAAGGGATGAAAAATTAAAAACCTGTATAATTGAAATTCCCATGGAGGAATGTTTAGATGGAAATTTCGGTCTAATGGACCATTATTGTGTTAAGGACATGAATGATATGATCTGAAAGAATTGTTATCTGATGATGAGTTCTATATAAGGGATCTTTATCCCAGGATTCTGTTGGGTTTACCAGACTATAAGGAACCCCAGAATCAGTTGGATCTTAAGGGAAAGAGTTGTCCTCTAGTTTACGAGATGAGGACATCTCGCGTTTTTTAAGTGGGGTAGGATGTAAGATTCCTCCCTCCAGCTTTTGAGGTGTGCAGGTGTAAGAACCTCCCCTTCTGATCTTATAATTATTCCCCTCACTGGAAATAAAAGAAAGATCCTGTTTTACCCTATTTTGGCCTGGAGAGAGAAAATGTCTAGAGGGAGGTAATTCAAAATTGAGATATTTTTGGATATAAAAATCCTCCTAGTGTCTAAAATGGTTTCCCCTAAAACAAAAATTCAAAAAGAACTTTCCAATGTGCAATTGAAATTAATTAAAAATAGTTATAAAGGACCTCAGCCTAAGGGTCCAGATTTTTAAAAAAAATTAGATTATGGTCCAATTAAGGTTCCTATGGACCAATACGATTAATACAAATTTAGGGAGGAGATAAATTGAAGAATAAAAGAAAAACCCCCCAAAAATGAGTAAATGCTCACATAAGATGAAGAGTGGACTAAGGACCAAAGAAAAGAATTTAAAAACTCAATTTTGACACCTCAGTGTGGGGATCTTCCCTCATGAAGTAGGTGTCTTTTTCTCATCATTACCCCCAATTTTTAATCAATAAAATGAGATATTTTCATCTCTCCTCTCTCCTATTTTAAAAAAAAAGCTAAACTGACTCAAAAATGGTCAAAAATTGACCAAACTGATATGGAAAATTCTAGAATCAGTTTGCTTGGTTAGAGCTCACTTTTTCCTATAAATAGAAGCCTCCCTCTTTGTAAAAGCTTAATGGTGTTTATGCAATGTTACTCTGCTCTTGTCCTGAGCCATCTACATTGAATTTTTTAATAATTCAATTGTTTTTGGCCTAATCCTCTCCAAAGTGAATTGGTGGCCACTCTTGCTTCAAACAAGAGTAGAACCCTCAATCTCTCAAGCCAAAGGAGAGCTTACAAGCTCCATGTAAGCTAATTTTCTTACTTGTTTAATGAAGAATCTATGGTTTTCTTAATTTTTATGTTTTGCAAATGTTGAATTAAATTCAAATGCTATGCCTTTGATAAAAAGGCCACCCCCCCTTCTCCTCTTTACATTCCAACCTTTCTCAATCCTAGAAATATTAACTAAAGGATTAATTAAACTCTTCTTATTGTTTACTCTCTTGAATTCAGAAAATTATGTAGATTAGAGTTCTATAAATCTAATTTGGGTAATTTAAGTTAAATAAAGAATGATAAAATGAGAAATGGTCAGCCATACAAAGGAGATTAGAGTTCTATAAATCTAATTTGGGTTAATTTAAGTTAAATAAAGAATGATAAAATGAGAAATGGTCAGCCATACAAAGGAGGTTATGGCAAAATTTTCTAGAATTTTGTGGAAAAGAAAGTTTTTTTTTATGTTATTCCAAAAGAGTAATTCCCACCATTTTTGCATCTAAACGAAATATTTTAATTACTCCATGTACATATTCACCTATGAATATGCATGGATATCACTGATATTCTTATTAAAATTGATTTCTATGCATAAAAAAAAAAATTTAATCACAAAAGTTTTATTCTTATTAAAATTGATTTCTATGCATAGAAAGATGCATAAAGGAAATTTTTTTTATTACAAAAGTGTTATTCTCATTAAATTTGATTTCTATGCATGGAAAGATGCATAAAGAAAATTTTTTAATTACAAAAGTGTTATTCTCATTAAATTTGATTTTTTATGCATAGAAAGATGCATAAAGGAATTTTTTATTACAAAAGTGTTATTCTCATTAAATTTGATTTTTATGCATAGAAAGATGCATAAAGGAATTTTTTTTATTCAAAAGTGTTATTCTCATTAAATTTGATTTCTATGCATAGAAAGATGCATAAAGGAAATTGTTTTATTACAAAAGTGTTATTCTTATTAAAATTGATTTCTATGCATAGAAAGATGCATAAAGGAATTTTTTTTTATTACAAAAGTGTTATTCTTATTAAAATTGATTTCTATGCATAGAAAGATGCATAATGGAAATTTTTTTTATTACAAAAGTGTTATTCTCATTAAATTTGATTTTTATGCTTAGAAAGATGCATAAAGGATTTTTTTTAATTACAAAAGTGTTATTCTCATTAAATTTGATTTTTATGCATAGAAAGATGCATAAAGGAATTTTTTTAATCACAAAAGTGTTATTCTCATTAAATTTGACTTTTATGAATAGAAAGATGCATAAAGGAAATTTTTTAATTATAAAAGCATTATTCTTATAAAAATTGATTTTTATGCATAAATAGATGCATAAAGAAATTCTTTTTATTTTAAAAGTGTTATTCCTATTAAATTTGATTTTATGCATAAATAGATGCATAAAAGGATTTTTTTTATAAAAGAGTTATTCCCACTGAAGTTGATTTTTATGCATAAAGAATTTTTATATCAAAATTAGAATTCTCTTAAATTCTATGTTTAAATTCTATGAGTATTTGATAAATGAATAATTAAATACTGTAAGAGAGAAATTTCTATCATTTTATATTCACATGGATTGTAAAAAGAGAATTCAAAAAATCTATCGAGATCGAAATATTCAGATAAATGATTAATCTATTCCTCATGGGATCTGTATCAGATGCCTAATGGTTAATTTGAACCCTCAATTACACCAAAATACAGTGATTAGTGCTGATTAATCACTAATTAGCAAATTAATCCTCTATTTTGTGTACAAAAAATAGAGTATGCGGGGAGTCACCTTCTGCAGATTTAATGAAGAGCTTAGATCTCACCGTAGACTTGATCAAATCAAAATTTGTCTTCACCAGCTTGTAGAGCACCCTTGAAAACCCCTAGGGCCAAGAGGAATTAGAGCCATTAATCTGGAGCAGTAGAGATCTCATTTTTTCCTCAAAAAACGGCACTGGAAAATTAGCAAAAAATCAGAGCTACGCTTGGCGGTTTGACGATTCAATTGAATGGGCTAAAGCCTGGGAGTATGACTATGTATGGCTAAGAGCTTAGAGGCTATTGTTAAGCCTAAGGGAGATCAAACCCCTCCACCAGCTGGGGATACAGAAGCTACTTGAAAAAGAGGTAAAAATCTTAATTATCTACCAATCCTAATTAGCCAGGTGATTAGCAAGATAACGAGCTCATAAATTGATGGATTCTAGGCTAGGCTCTGATACCATGTTAAATTTGCAGCAATGTGATGAGCTATGGTGGATCAAATGCTAGAATCAACATCATTAACAAAGAGATTAGATGATAATTAAGACATGAGTAGTGAGAAATTAACTGATAGCTTAATGTAGGTATAGATAATAAAAAACCAATAAATTCTCATTAGGCCAATGCCTCAATTTATAGAGTTTACATCCAAGCATCCAATCCCACTGATTTCTCCTTGATTCACTCCACCTCTTTTGCTTGATTCTCTCCACCTCTTCCCAGAATATCTCCACACCTCCTAAATCTCCTCATGCTACCCTTTATTCTCTCCCAGTAGATACTTCTCACCTTTTCACAGGTTCTCTCACATTTATAGATTCTCTTTTACGGCCTCTTGCCACACACCCTATTCACTTATATATTTCAACAGTGTTCACCAGGTTGGGCCAACACACATCCAACAACAAAAGTAGAGGCATCGATGTGGACATGAAAGATAATATCCCAATTGGGGGACCTGAGAATTGGAGCCCTTGCCAAGGCTTTCTTGAGTGTTGTCTAAGCCTATTGGCATTCTTTTGTCCATGTAAGATTCCTCCCTCCAGCTTCTAAGGTGTGCAGGTGTAAGAACCTCCCCTTTTGATCTTATAATTATTCCCCTCTTTGAGGAAGATCCTGTTTTACCCTGTTTTGGCCTAGAGAGAGAAAATGTCTAGAGGGAGGTAATTCAAAATTGAGATATTTTTTGATATAAAAATCCTCCTAGTGTTTAAAATGATTTTTCCTGAAACAAAAATTCAAAAAGAACTTTCCAATGTGCAATTGGAATTAATTAAAAATAGGTAAAAAGGACCTTATCTTGAGGGTCCAGATTTTATGAAAATTTTAGATTAAGGTTCCTATGGACCAATAAGATTAATCCAAATGTAGGGAGGAGATAAATTAAATAATAAAAGAAAATCTCCCAAAAATGAGTAAATACTCACATAAGATGAAGAGTTGACTAAGGACAAGGTTTATTAGTTAAAAAAGAAGAAATATTTAGAGGAAACGATGCATTTTTGACACCTCAGTGTGGGAAATTTCCCTCATAAAGGAGGCGCCTATTTCACAAGTGTGGATGAGTTTTAAACTCACAAATAATGAGATATTTTCATCTCTCCTCTCTCCTATTTCAACTAGATCCAAAAAGTAAGCTAAACTGACCTAAAAATATCCAAAAAGTGACCAAATTGATCTGGAAAATTCTAGAATCAGTTTGCTTGGTTAGAGGCTCACTTTTTCCTATAAATAGAAGCCTCTCCCTTTGTAAAAGCTTAATGGTGTTTATGCATTGTTACTCTGCTTCTGTCCTGAGCCAAAAGATTTATTTTTATATCAAAAGTTCTATTTTCATTAAAATTGAATTTATGCATAGGAAGGATGCATAAAAGAATTATTTTTATTTTAGGAAGATGCATAAAAGATTTATTTTTAGATCAAAAGTGTCATTCTCATTAAAATTGAATTTATGCATAGGAAGATGCATAAAAGATTTATATTAAAATTGAATTTATGCATAGGAAGATGCATAAAAGATTTATTTTTATTTCAAAAGTGTCATTCTCTTTAAAATTGAATTTATGGCAAAGAAAGATGCATAAAAGATTTATTTTTAATTCAAAAGTGTCATTCTCATTAAAATTTAGTTTGTGCATAGGAAGATGCATAAAAGATTTATTTTTATTTCAAAAGTGTCATTCTCATTAAAATTGAATTTATGCATAGGAAGATGCATAAAAGATTTATTTTTATTTCAAAAGAGTTATTCTCATTAAAATTGAATTTATGCATAGAAAGATGCATAAAGGATTTAATTTTATTTCAAAAGTGTTATTTTTCTTAAACATAGAAGTGATAAGAATACGAGGCGCGAATAGATGTGATGAGATAAGATGTGAATCAGATAGATGATTGGATGGATGGGTGTGATGTGAATAGAGGTGATGAGATGTGAGGCGAATAGATGTGATGAGATAAGATGTGAATTAGATAGAGGATTGGATGGATGGGTGTGATGTGAATAGAGGTGATGAGATGTGAGGTGAATAGATGTGATGAGATAAGATATGAATCAGATAGATGATTAGATGGATGGGTGTGATGTGAATAGATGTGATGAGATAAGAAATTTTGTGGAACTAAAGTTTATTCATTAGGTTATTCTAAAAGAGTAATTCCCTCCGTTTGTGCATTCTAAAAGATTTATTTTTATATCAAAAGTTCTATTCTCATTAATATTGAATTTATGCATAGGAAGGATGCATAAAAGATTTATTTTTAGTTCAAAAGTGTCATTCTCATTAAAATTGAATTTATGCATAGGAAGATGCATAAAACATTTATTTTTAGTTCAAAAGTGTCATTCTCATTAAAACTGAATTTATGCATAGGAAGATGCATAAAAGATTTATTTTTAGTTCAAAAGTGTCATTCTCATTAAAACTGAATTTATGCATAGGAAGATGCATAAAAGATTTATTTTTATTTCAAAAGTTTCATTGTCATTAAAATTGAATTTATGCATAAGAAGATGCATAAAAGATTTATTTTTAGATCAAAAGTGTCATTCTCATTAAAATTGAATTTATGCATAGGAAGATGCATAAAAGATTTATATTAAAATTGAATTTATGCATAGGAAGATGCATAAAAGATTTATTTTTATTTCAAAAGTGTCATTCTCTTTAAAATTGAATTTATGGCAAAGAAAGATGCATAAAAGATTTATTTTTAATTCAAAAGTGTCATTCTCATTAAAATTTAGTTTGTGCATAGGAAGATGCATAAAAGATTTATTTTTATTTCAAAAGTGTCATTCTCATTAAAATTGAATTTATGCATAGGAAGATGCATAAAAGATTTATTTTTATTTCAAAAGAGTTATTCTCATTAAAATTGAATTTATGCATAGAAAGATGCATAAAGGATTTAATTTTATTTCAAAAGTGTTATTTTTCTTAAACATAGAAGTGATGAGAATACGAGGCGCGAATAGATGTGATGAGATAAGATGTGAATCAGATAGATGATTAGATGGATGGGTGTGATGTGAATAGAGGTGATGAGATGTGAGGCGAATAGATGTGATGAGATAAGATGTGAATTAGATAGATGATTGGATGGATGGGTGTGATGTGAATAGAGGTGATGAGATGTGAGGTGAATAGATGTGATGAGATAAGATATGAATCAGATAGATGATTAGATGGATGGGTGTGATGTGAATAGATGTGATAAGATAAGAAATTTTGTGGAACTAAAGTTTATTCATTAGGTTATTCTAAAAGAGTAATTCCCTCCGTTTGTGCATTCTAAAAGATTTATTTTTATATCAAAAGTTCTATTCTCATTAATATTGAATTTATGCATAGGAAGGATGCATAAAAGATTTATTTTTAGTTCAAAAGTGTCATTCTCATTAAAATTAAATTTATGCATAGGAAGATGCATAAAACATTTATTTTTAGTTCAAAAGTGTCATTCTCATTAAAACTGAATTTATGCATAGGAAGATGCATAAAAGATATATTTTTAGTTCAAAAGTGTCATTCTCATTAAAACTGAATTTATGCATAGGAAGATGCATAAAAGATTTATTTTTATTTCAAAAGTGTCATTGTCATTAAAATTGAATTTATGCATAGGAAGATGCATAAAAGATTTATTTTTATTTCAAAAGTGTCATTCTCATTAAAATTGAATTTATGCATAGAAAGATGCATACAGGATTTAATTTTATTTCAAAAGTGTTATTTTCCTTAAAATTGAATTATGCATAAATAGATGCATAAAGAATCTTTATATAAAAAATTGAAATCCTCTTAAATTCTATGTTTAAATTCTGTGAATAGAAGTGATGAGAATATGAGGCGAATAGATGTGATGAGATAAGATTTGAATCAGATAGATGATTGGATGGATGGGTGTGATGATGTGAATAGAGGTGATGAGATGTGAGGTGAATAGATGTGATGAGATAAGATGTGAATCAGATAGATGATTGGATGGATGGGTGTGATGTGATGTGAATAGATGTGATGAGATAAGATGTGAATCAATAGATGATTGGATAGATGTGATGTGAATAGAAGTGATGAGAATATGAGGTGAATAGATGTGATGAGATAAGATGTGAATTAGATAGATGATGTGAATTAGATAGATGAAATAAGATGTGAATTAGATAGATGATGAATGGATGGATGAATGTGATGTGAATTAGATAGATGCGAATGGATGGATGGATGTGATGTGAATAGAAGTGACGAGAATATGAGGTGAATAGATGTGATGAGATGTGATGGGAATTAGATAGATGAGAAGAATGGATGGATGGATGTGGTGTGAATAGAGGTGACGAGAATATGAGGTGATTAGATGTGATGAGATAAGATGTGAATCAGATAGACGATGATTGGATGGATGGATGTGATGTGAATTAGATAGATGTGAATGAATGGATGGATGGGTGTGATGTGAATAGAGGTGATGAGATGAGAGGTAAATAGATGTGATGAGATGTGATGTGAATTACATAGACGTGAATGGATGGATGGATGTGATGTGAATAGAGATGATGAGATGTGAGATGTGATGTGAATCAGATAGATGGGAATGAATGAATGGATGGATGTGATGTGAATAGAGATGATGAGAATGTGATGTGAATCAGATAGATGGGAATGAATGGATGGATGAATGTGATGTGAATAGAGATGATGAGAATGTGAGGTGAATAGATGTGATGAGATGTGATGTGAATCAAATAGATGGAAATGAATGGATGGATGGATGTGATGTGAACAAAGGTGATGAGATGTGAGGTGAATAGATGTGATGTGAATCAGATAAATATAAATGAATGGATGAGATGTGATATCACGTGAATCAGAATGGATGAGATGTGATGTCATGTGAATCAGAATGTAAATGAATGATATGAGATGTGAGTAAATGTGTATGTAAAGAATGGATGTGAATGAGTATGTGAAAGAATGGATATGGATGTGTATGTGAAGAATGGGTGTGAATGTGTATGAGAAGAATGTATGTGAATGAGTATGTGAAAGAATGGATGTAGATGTATGTGGAAGAATGGATATAGATGTGTATGTGAAAGAATGTGATGTGATGTAAAGAGATGAGATGTGACATGAATATATGTGGATGTGAAGTGATAGATATGAATGTATGGATAGATGCGAGTAGTCGTACATGTGAATGATTGGATGGATGTGGATGAATGAGATAAGATGTGTATGAATGAGATATGATGTAGATAGAAGTGATGTGATATAATGGTGATGAGAATGAATGTGATGGATATGAATGAATGTGATCTGATGATGGGATGTGAATCGGGATAGATGTGAATGAATGAGATGTGATGTGAGTGAATGTGATGTGGTCTGAATGGATGAGATGTGAGTGAATGTGATGTGGTCTGAATGGATGAGATGTGAATGAATGTGATATGATGAGATGTGGATATGGGTAGATGCGAGTGGATGAGATCTGATGAGGATAAATTGAGGAAAGATGTGATGAGATGAAAATGATGTGATTGGATGAGAATAGGAATACTTATGAAATGGTTGTGGAATTAATTAATGTGGTTTGATGTGAAGCAATGTGGAAAGACGAGAGTTTGTTATAGAAACTATTTTTAAATGACTGTTTTATGTCAAGAATGCTGGAGAAGCATTTTGACCGTCTTGTGAATGAGGTCATGGAGACCTAATCTGATAAATTTGCAACAGCTGACGGAGAGTCATCGGAGGACGTCTCACGTAGCAAGGTCGGCCGAGGTCTTGAACTAGCCTCGGTTCGATTAAAATGGTGAGCTTCCGGTACGATGGATGAGGGACCAAGGAAGCGGCCTATGAGTGAAGCACTAGGTCACCTGCGAAGGATCCTAGAGGGTGCTGACCATACGGTGCTCGGGCTCTTGGTCACCGCGAACGATACCCACACGTGCATCGTGGAAGATATTGGAACAAGGAGTAAGAGTTGTTTTCTGAATTCGGGCATGGATCTGGTTGATTGACTTTGCTGGTCCTCAACGGATGAGTC
Source organism: Cibotium barometz (assembly GCF_041138505.1). NCBI lineage: Eukaryota > Viridiplantae > Streptophyta > Polypodiopsida > Cyatheales > Cibotiaceae > Cibotium > Cibotium barometz. The sequence goes on from NC_141061.1 coordinate 28,778,871, forward strand.
CATGGCTCTTTTATATGGATCTGTTGGTTGATCTTGTTGATCTTCAACGGAGATTCCATTTTTGATATGTGAATATATTGCCGGTTACTATGAGCTAGGAACTATCGAGAAGGTCCCTGAGTGGATAAGTGGTGAGCATTTTGGTTGCCAATGATGCCATAGGTACACCGATGAAGGAATGATTGGAAATAAGGATTCAACCAGAGATTTTGAGGATTATGATCAGTGACACAATGGTTTCATTAAAAGATTATTTTTTTAAAAGATAGCTGATTTTGTGAAAAAGGCAATTTCATATTGGGTGTGTAAGTGGTGTGACTAGTTTTAAGTTTGCATGAATATCTGGCTAGGGGGCCTGGGAACTCTTTTCCCTGGTACCTGGGACAAAACCTAACCAAATTCTTAATTGGATCCCATCACTACAGTGGTTGGGCAGTTGGCTAACCCACGGGACTGGATGGGATTAGGCTGGACTGATGGATCCTTAAATTGAGACTCAATTCTGTTATGGTACGATAGATGAAGTAAATCCCGGACAAAAATTGTTCTATGGAAAAGAATCAATGGCTGTGCCTCTCAATGAGGAAAAAAGTATTGGTCTCTATGATCCAAGTGCAATCTTTTTCTTGATCTGACTATGGGACTTACGGGTTTGGTCAAATCAGTTTAGTTAGTTGAGGCTTCTACGTTAGAGAAAATTTTATCTTGGAGGAAATGCCCATACTTTTCGGGCAAGGGAAGTTTTTTCGGGTTCGGTTTTGGAAGAACTGATGGATTAGTCTCTTTTCCGGATATCCGTGGGGCGAGGCCTTGAGTGTGGGACCCTGCTCTGCGCAAGAAGTGCTACTTCCGCTGGTATCACCTCTGAATTCGTTGCGCGGTGGGGACAGGGATCCTATAGTTGGTATCAGAGTGAATCTGCTAATGAGGATCAACCGAGAAGCCAAAAATGTCAAAAATTTATGAAGAAGCAGTAAAAGATTGTAATTGCATGATAAATTCATACAAATTGTTATTCAGACTGAAATTCATAAATTAGTAATTGGGTCTTCAAATGGAAGTACCGCAATTGCATGGAATCCCTGACTTGCTTGAGGCCTAGACATGATGGTATTTACCTTATAATTCCAAGGATCGTGTGACTACCCGTATATACCGAGGGTATAACTGTAGCTCTTTACTGGCAGTATATACAAGTAAATCTAAGACTTGAAATTGTAAGCATAAATGCTATCCAGATGATGAATTCGAATGTGGTTGCTATGATTTTTAAATTTTGGTTGAGAACTGATGAGTTGATTTGGATTCTGATTGAAAAATAACGTTTCCTGAATTTTGATTGAAATGTAATAAGCTCAGCAAAACCATAATGAGGATGAATGGGACGAGTCCCTGTGATGATGTTCATAATAACTGGAATGACGTTCATGACTTCAGCAAATCACTATGAGATTAGTGGATTGTGCTGGTGGCAGATTGCTCTTGTTAACACTTGACCTAGTAGATCAAGTTAAGGGATGTTAAATTAAAAATCTGTATAATTGAAAATTCCCATGGAGGACTGTTCAGATAGAAAGTTCGGTCTAATGGACCATTATTGTGATAAGGATTTGAATGTTATATTCTGAGTGAATTGTTATTTAATGATGAGTTCTATATAAGGGATCTTTATCCCAAGATTTTGTTGGGTTCACCAGACTATAAGGAACCCCAAAATCAGTTGGATCTTAAGGAAAAGAGTTATCCTCTAATTTTGCGAGATGAGGACATCTCGCATTTTTTTAATGGGGTAGGATGTAAGATTCATCCCTCCAACTTCTGAGGTATGCAGGTGTAAGAACCTCCCCTTTTGATCTTATAATTTTTCCCCTCTCTGAAATAAAAGAAAGATCTTGTTTTACCCTGTTTTGGCCTAGAGAGAGAAAATGTCTAGAGGAGGGAGGTAATTCAAAATTGAGATATTTTTTGATATAAAAATCTTCCTAGTGTTTAAAATGATTTCCCCTGAAACAGAATTTCAAAAAGAACTTTCCAATGTGCAATTGGAATCAATTGAAACTAGGTAAAAAGGACCTTATCCTGAGGGTCCAGATTTTTTAAAAATTTTGGATTAAGGTTCCTATGGACCAATAAGATTAATCCAAATGTAGGGAAGAGATAAATTGAAGAATAAAAGAAAATCCCCCAAAAATGAGTAAATACTCACATAAGATGAAGAGTTGACTAAGGACAAGGTTTATTAGTTAAAAAAGAAGAGATATTTATAGGAAATGATGTTTTTTTGACACCTCAGTGTGGGGAATTCCCCTCATGAAGGAGGCGCCTATTTCACATGTGTGGATGAGTTTTAAACTCACAAATAATGGGATATGTTCATCTCTCCTCTCTCCTGTTTCAACTAGATCCAAAAAGTAAGCTATTTCACATGTGTGGATGAGTTTTAAACTCATAAATAATGAGATATTTTCATCTCTCCTGTTTCATCTCTCCTCTCTCCTGTTTCAACTAGATCCAAAAAGTAAGCTAAACTGACCTAAAAATGGTCAAAAAGTGACCAAACTGATCTGGAAAATTCTAGAATCAGTTTGCTTGGTTAGAGGCTCACTTTTTCCTATAAATAGAAGCCTCCCCCTTTGTAAAAGCTTAATGGTGTTTATGCACTGTTACTTTGCTTCTGTCCTGAGCCATTTAACATTGAATTTCTTGATAATTCAATTGTTTTTTGGCCTAATCCTCTCTAAGTGAAATCGGTGGCCACTCTTGCTGCAAACAAGAGTAGAACCCTCAATCCCTCAAGCTAAAGGAAAGCTTACAAGCTCCATGTCAGCTTAATTCTTACTTATTGTGAATTTTTAAATCAATGGTTTTCACAAATTTTATGCTTTGTAAATGTTGAATTAAAATCTGATGCTATGCCTTGATGGAAAGGCCACCTTCTTCTCTTCTTTACAATTCAGCCCTTCTCAATCCTAGAAAGTTTAATTAAAAGATTGATTAAACTCTTTTCATTGTTTACTCTCTTGATTTTTGAAAAATGGAATAGATTAGAGATATTAGAATTCAAATTGGATTAATTCAAGTCATAAATTGAATGATAAAATTGAGAAATGGTCAGCCATACAAAGGAGGTTATGGTAAAATTTTCTTAAATTTTGTGGAACTAAAGTTTATCATTAGGTTATTCTAAAAGAGTAATTCCCTCCGTTTGTGCATTCTAAAAGATTTATTTTTATATCAAAAGTTCTATTCTCATTAAAATTGAGTTTATGCATAGGGAGGATGCATAAAAGATTTATTTTTAGTTCAAAAGTGTCATTCTCATTAAAATTGAATTTATGCATAGGAAGATGCATAAAAGATTTATTTTTAGTTCAAAAGTGTCATTCTCATTAAAATTGAATTTATGCATAGGAAGATGCATAAAAGATTTATTTTTATTTCAAAAGTGTCATTCTCATTAAAATTGAATTTATGCATAGGAAGATGCATAAAAGATTTATTTTTATTTCAAAAGAGTGATTCTCATTAAAATTGAATTTATGCATAGAAAGATGCATAAAGGATTTAATTTTATTTCAAAAGTGTTATTTTCCTTAAAATTGATTTATGCATAAATAGATACGCAAAGAATCTTTATATCAAAAATTAGAATCCTTTTAAATTCTATGTTTAAATTCTGTGAATAGAAGTGATGAGAATATGAGGCGAATAGATGTGATGAGATAAGATGTGAATCAGATAGATGACTGGATGGATGGGTGTGATGTGAATAGAGGTGATGAGATAAGATGAGATAAGATGTGAATCAGATAGATGATTAGATGGATGGGTGTGATGTGAATAGAGGTGATGAGATGTGAGGTGAATAGATGTGATGAGATAAGATGTGAATCAGATAGATGATTGGATAGATGTGATGTGAATAGAAGTGATGAGAATATGAGGTGAATAGATGTGATGAGATAAGATGTGAATTACATAGATGATGAATGGATGGATGGATGGATGTGAATTAGATAGATGATGAATGGATGGATGGATGTGATGTGAATTAGATAGATGCAAATGGATGGATGGATGTGATGTGAATAGAAGTGATGAGAATATGAGGCTTTTTCAAGTGACACTTGCCAAAATCCATCACTAGACATAAATACATTATATAAGCATTCAACACAGCATTACAAATATCAATCCTGTTGTGAAAGGACACTCTAATTTCCTCCCATTTCCTTAGCTTTTCTATGAACCTACTAATTGCCCAGTTAGTCATCTACTTATTTGTAACATCCACCCCAAAAGGAATTCCCAGCAATCTAACAATTTTTCCCTTTTGAACCACCTCACACCCCCATCTCTGCATGTCAAAATCATTATCTTCTGTCAAGCTTATAATTTTGGACTTCTAAATATTACATTTGGAGCCAGAAGCCACAGCAAATTCTTGTATAATGGGCAAAGCAAGTCTTATATTGTTGTTCTCAACTTCCAAAAACAAAAGAGAATAATCAGCAAAGCATTGTACAATCAGTTGTTCACTGTATCTTAGCTTCAACCCAGTGATGCAGGTGGAGCTAGAAGCCACAGCAAATTCTTGTATAATGGCCAAAGCAAGTCTTATATTGTTGTTCTTAGCTTCCAAAAACAAAAGAGAATAATCAGCAAAGAATTGTACAACCAGTTGATCACTGTATCTTAGCTTCAGCCCAGTGATGCTCCCACCTCTACAGGCATTCTCTAGTGACACCACCAAGGGGTGAGAAGCAATAGTAAATAGGAGGGGACCTAGGGGGAAACCTTGTCTAATAGATATGTTCACCTCAAGCCCTCCCACTACCCTCCCATTTAGAAGAACATTAGAATGCGCCCCCCCCCACACGACAAGGTATATATACATGTTGCCCATTTTGGTCCCAAATCCAAGCCTCACCATAACTCTTGCTACAAAAGACCAATGAACCTTGTCATAAGCTTTTCCAAGTCTAGTTGCAACATGATGCATTTTTGTTGGGTTTTGAGGGCAATGTTGCTTCCTAGCATGGCTGCAAAGATATGATCATATATTGATATACCATAAATGAATCCATGCTGTTTCTTAGAAATAACTTCTTGTAGCACATGAGTAATTCTGAGGGCAATCACCCTAGCCAAAATCTTATAAATCAAAGTCAAAAGAGTAATAGGCCTCCAATGTCCAAATTTGATGCAGGTAGTTTTCTTTGGGATTAGCTTCACAAGGCCTTCTTTGAAGTCCTTATCCCATACTGCCATAATTGAAGGCCTTTCTGTAGATTTCCCCAACAAGGTCTTTCAGAGATGGCCAGAAGGCTATGAAAAATTCTACAGAGAGGCCATCCCACCTAGGGGCTTTGTCCTTACCCAATTTCAAGAGAGCAAACCAGCACTCATCAACATCAACATCCCTTTCTAACCATCTAGCCTTATCTGAGTTCACACAGTGATTGATTAGGCCTAATAGTCTATCTTCTACTTGAAACCTCCTCTACGAGTAGTCCTCTTTCAAACTTAGTGTAGATCCCAACAAATCTACCCATTTTTTGGGCATTAGTCCATATTATCTAGAGAATGTCCATCCTCATCCAAAATATTCCCCACCACTTCTTTGCTATTCGTCCCTTTAGCAAGCTTAAACAGACAACTCTCAGGTTTCCTTTTATTGTTAAAGGATTTCCATCTATATTTGTCCCGAAGAATGGCCACTATCAATCTCCCTCAAGGGACTATAGGGATTAGAGTACCTAGTTTTCCCTTTAACCTTGATCCAATCCCCTTCCGAATTCCCCTCAACTCCCTCTTTTAACAATTCTTTTCCCTTAGCTTATTCAGTTTTCTTTTCCTTATTTTTGTTTACTTCCTTTTCCCCTTCTCCTTTGCCTAGAGACTGTTCTATACAGTTTATAGCAGTGTGCCCAAACACGCCGCATTTAAAACAAGCACCCGGGAAAGCTCCAAACTTAAGCCCCAACTCTAAGATGCCCAAGTCACCTAAATCCACTTCAACCGATTTTTGCGTATCTTTGGTAGTATTCCATGAGATACAGGCACTATTGGCCTGTCTACCACACCCATCTCATCATTTGGGAGATACAGCATCGTCCCCAGGGAATAAGCAATATCCTGCAGAGCTAGCCTAACCTAGGGAGGAAGACCTATGATCTCAACCCACACAAGGCATGCATTTTGTAGACTCTTATTAACATCAAAAAGTGGATTGAATTGAAATACATGCACCAATTGCTGTCCTAAGAAGAGGGGACCTTTCGCAAATAGCTCAGTCTCACAGGCCTTTGACAAACAACACATTAAAAAAGCCTTTACCTAAGTAGAAGGCTTTGGACACACCACCTTATCATGCAAAACATCTTCATGAAGGCACCTACCTATCTTCACCTTATATAGCAGGCGGCCTTCTTGGACAGAAAACAATAACACTACACATGAAGAAAAGCCCCACCTGATTCCTGACCAGCTCCGGGGTGATCCTCAACAAACATACCTTCTTTTGTTTTGTCTGCGCATGATTCATCCAATTAGGCACATTTTTTTCCCTTGAACACTCGCCCTCGTCCTCATCTCGCAGCTGCTTCATCTCTTGTACAGAGTCGACATCCCAATCTCCCCATCCGCTTGGCAGATTTGCTACCCCTTGATGCCATGAAGCTAACCTAGACATGCAGCCACCATCTCGTCGACGTATGGTTGCATGCGAATAGTACGCGTGAGGTGATACCCCACTCGTTCCCACACGTGGTGATATCCCTCCCACTCGCCACACTCTTCTTAGTCTCTGATTGGTGGTCTCTCACAAGTTGTGTGTGGCTCAACTAAATTGGTGAATTACATGAAAATCAAAAAAGTCTAAAAATACTCGTCTTTCTACTAATGTATGAGTATCATGAAATTAGTTCAAAACCAATAGTACTCTTGAAGTTAAAAGGTTTTAAGTACATGCTAGTAGCATCCCAGATGGAAGAGGAGGTCTCAAAACCTGTTTTCCATCAGTCTCAAGATGATTTTTTTTTCGAAAAGAATTTCCTTGTTTCTCAGCCTGTTTTTGAATGTGTCCCAAAAGGAAATTGAAAAAAATCTGTATGAGAGAGTTGTAGTATTTTTGAAGCACTACAACTTTGTCTCTCTGATTTTTTCATGATTTTGTGGTTTAGATCCTTAAAAAGTAGCCCGAATATGTTTCGCAATTGTTTTCGTGCTGTTTTAGGCATGAAACCTTAATGCATGAAACATCTAATTTCTTTTTTCTGTGTAGGCTATTTCATAACGTGAAACAATAGTACGGTTCACGACGTGAAACCTAAAAGCGTGAAATGTTCGATTTTTTATTCTTTTTTGCGTGAGGTCTTAAGGAATAAAACCCTTAAAGCGTGATTTTTTTTTGCGTCTAGTGGAAAATTCAAATTTTCGTGTTTGGGAAGAATATTTTTTGAATTTTAAATTGGGAAGATATGGACATTTTCCCAAAAAGGCAAGTGGGAATAAAAAAAGTCAACCCTTTTATGACACCCCCTTACACCCTTTATGACACCCCCTTACCCCCTTTATAAATGACAACCAAAAAGGAGAATTTGACAACTCATTGTTGGCATCTTCTCATTCAATGCTCATTAGCCTTAATGTATGTAAAAAAGTGTTTAAAAATTAATCCTTTCACTAACCTTTCTCACTTTTGGACTAATCAAGGGCTCTAAATAACCACTAATCACTAATTAATTCACACCACTAAGCACATCATTGGATAGAGCATAGAATTGCTAAGCTATGTGCATCAACTAATGTGTAGATTAATATATAATTATACATTAATTAAACTCTTAATTCTAATATCTTCTCTTTATTATGAAAAATTAAGCAAAAGAGAGCCAATTCCTCTAATTGATGAAGAAATTGATGCAATTAGATGTTTTGATGCATGCTCCCAAAACACTCGAAAACAATAATTTTGACCTATTATATGATCAAATTTGATCCCAAAAAATACATTTTCTAATCTTTTTGTCTCTTGAACTAGATTAATAACCCCTTAATGACAAAAACCAGTCAATAAAGGAAGATTAGTTGATTTCAAGAGTTTTTTTTATGTTTTTGATAAATTTTTTCAATGATTAAGCTACTCCTAATGTTTGCTAACACTATAATGTATACTATTCAAATAAAAAACATACAAATCAAACAAAAATTAATGATTCTAGCTCTATGTTTAACTCTAAAGAGAGCTAAAAATCACTAAAAATTGCATTCTATTGCATTGTTTGATGCAATGGATGCAAACTAAGCCTAATACACTATATGTGCAAGACCTAAGAAAAAAATTACGTAAAAAAGCATTCTTTATAAAACAAAAAAGAGAGATTTTTTACACTAAATCACATACAAATCACCATCAAAACCACTTCTTTTTCATGGAAAACCACTAATCAAGACAATGGGCAATGGGTAATGCGTAGATTAGAGAAAAACGATGAAAAAAGCCAAGGGATGATTCCCCGGCAGTGGCGCCAAAAATGTTATGGCTCACCCTAACCCCCCTTACATCCAACAAGAGATTACCCGGTGAACTGCAATTGTCATGAGGATCTTTCCAATGGCCGAGCTCGTAACCCTCGAGATATCCAAGCTCTACAACTCCTTGATGAGAAGCAATTTCATCGCGTCTGTTACATGTATATATTTTATCATATTTTTGATGAATTAATAATCGTACAAAATATGTTTAATGTAATTTGTGCAGGATTCAGCTTAATAGAATGTGCAAGTGAGCACAAGATTAATATATATGTGCAAATGTACACAAAGTTATTTTATGTAACAATGCCCACTAGATAGCAATTTTAATTGGACAAAGGTTTTTATATGCACAAACCTTAGGGATTTTGGTATGATTAAAAATATGTAAAGCAATACCCCAAAAGTGAAAAAAGCAAGCCCAATTTGTATGCTCATCTATTCTTAGCTCCTTGGGCTATTTTTATGAATACAATTCTCTAAATACTCATGTTGTGGAAGTGGAACTACACGACATGGGGGGAGGGGGAGATTACACCCAATCTTGTCTTGATGGTGATGTTATTTTATTTCCTTTTCTTTGTGTTACGCTATGATATTTGATTTCAATTTAATTCAACTTTTTGTTTGAATTTTGATATATTTGATGAGTTTTTTCTTCATGATTTGAAACATTAATCCTCTTCATGATCTAGTGGAAGTGTAGAAAATCTATAATGGATGGTCTTCAATCTCCCACAATTAGATATATTGAGAAAACTATTTGGAGGTTTTAAATTTTCTTTTTTCTTTTTTTTAAAAAGAATGAAAAGCTTCAATTTTCCTTCTCGTTTCTTCTTCACGCGGCGAACAACAACATTATTTCTATGTGTTCTCGTTCAATTGCGATGGGCGATTCACTGACGCGATGGATGATGGGGCTGAGTTCTTTCCCTTCTTCTCCTTGCGCGCTGCGCGAGTATTCGAGGAGCTTTCTTTTGATAAGCTTTATAAGCCTTGTTAAAGGCTTAATAATAAAGCTTACTTATATATATATATATATATATATATATATGTACCTCCCTTTTATTATTTTTTTCCTTTCACTCAAGCGGCTGAGTTCTAAGAGTCTATCGCCTTGTTTTAAAAGGCTTAATAATCAAGCTATATAAGCCTAGTTTAAAGGCTAAATAATCAAGTCTTTATAGATATACATATAAATTTTATAGGGTTTTTCGATCGTTTTTCTTTCAAAAGCTTTAAAGCTTTCCTAAATAAAGCTTATATTATAAATAAAGCTTATACTATAAAGCTTATATAAACTTTAAAAAAAAGCTTGTTCTTAAAAGAAAAAGAGAGAGAGAGAGAGAGAGAGAGATACGCAATGACCATCCTCCCCGATCCTCTTTATCTCCCTTGACGCTCTATTTACTTGTTTCCATCCCCTTTCTGCTACACGCGGCCTACGCTGAAAAAGCTTCTATTATTAAGTTTAGGAAACAAGCTTTCTACATCATAAATATATAGTCAGTAGTAAACCTTTAAAAAAAAAGCCTTAACTTTGGGGAGTAAGACCTTAGATCATTGAGACCAAAATCTTGCTCCAAGACCTTCCTTCAAGGCTTAGAAGACACTTAATTTCTTTGTTCCAGCCTAATTATTTTTGTGATACAGAGATTACAATATTTTCAGGATATCTACAACAATGTAGAGTTTTCATATTTTTATGATATATGTGAACACCACTTTTATTGTTTTATTCTCAACTCATCACACCTTGAGGTAATTTTTCTTACCATGTAGATGTGCTTCCCCAATATCATATGAGTACGTATTCAACCCATTCATTAATTTCATTATGTGTTTAAAATTGATACTAATCAATTCAAGATATATGAATCCTAGAACTTCTTTTAATTTGTTTGGTACCATATAGCATGAGCAATAATATTTCTTTTTTAGGATGATTCTAGCACTACCAAATAAGTTCCTGTATTTTCCATAATTGAAACATCACATATACTTGCAATATTTGTGACCTTTTAATGATGTATTTTGTCCGACACTTGCAAGTAAATTGCTATCCTTCGTAGATTAGTAAATAAATTTTTTGATATTTCGATGTAAGTTTTATCTTTCAGACGCTCACTGAAACACCTTCCAAGTAAGTTTCTCATCCCTATTCTTACAATAATGATCATGCTTAAATAATTATGCATAGAATTTCAATTCATGCAACTCTTAGTTCTATTTCTTATAAAATTGTAATTTAATATAGCCCTAGTTACATTTGAAAGAATAATTATATTTCAATCCGTTCGCATTGTTTCTCATCTTTATCAATATAGAGCATCATTGGCAATCGGATATATATATATAAAAGGTACGACTCTCTTACGCTTCAGTTTCATATTTATTATTTAAGTTTATTTCAACTTTAAAAGTAAATTAATCTTTCATCATCTAGACTTGTTCACTTAATTAAAATGGTTAGAATCATTACTAATCATTTGTGTTTTAATCAAGTATCCATTTTTCATTTATAATCTCACATCCCCTCAAACAACCTTTCCAACTCAAGGTTAGCATTTTCCTATCCTTATATCCATAACCAATTTAACTTTTATTTTTATGATGATAAGTTTCTCATAAGATTCTAATTAATAACTTTATATATATATACCCTATCCATAGAAGTAATAACGATTCACGTCTACTTCAAGTGTTAATACTGTTTTTGACAGATTATTTCTATGACACCAACGATGGAGGTATGTATATGTATATGTATATATTCCTTTCATTTTATGCAACTTTTTAAAACTATTTTTCAACCTAAGAACCTAATTAATAAACCTTAGATTAATCATTAAGATTATTTCAAGTTCAATAACTTAAATGAAATAGATAGAGAAAATTTGTGTCGAAATTTAAGTTTCAGAGGGAACTAGCCACTCCGCCTCAAACTTCTATTCTAAAGGAAGTGATGTATGGAATTAATCTGGTAGTATGGGAACTAGCCACTCCGCCTCAAACTTCTATTCTAAAGGAAGTGATGTATGAAACTAATCTGGTGGTACGGGACATCAGATTGCTTTCATATACTTACTTCAGACACATTTATATCTTTTATCTTTTTACCATCCTATGTGTGTATGTACAACACGCCTATGTGGTATGGGACACTTAGACTCATCTTACATACATTCATTTGATTGGTTAATTGCATATGTAGTTTGTGTAGATCTAGTTTTCCACACCAATCATGAAGCCATTCTCTCATGCATTTGTACAACTGTATATCGGGGAAGCCCGTATATGGCATGCTTTTGGGCCTCCAGTGTTTGTTTCAGTTGGTTTGTATGGAGGGGTGATTCCCGAGGTACTTACGCCTGTGGCAAACATGTATGTGGTTGTCTCCACTGTTTGTTTCAGTTGGTTCGTATGGAGGGTTGATTCCCGGGGTACTTATGCCTGGAAAACATGTGTGTGGCTGTTATTTGATTATTTATGGGTTGTCTATATCTCAAGACGACGTTGGGATTAATTGATGTGTTCAATTAATTGTTTAACTAACATGGATAGCGTCTGAGTATAGCAACGAGAAGTGCGACGGTATTGATTGAGGTGTTGCACTATACGAGGATACCGATTGAGGTGTCATATGGCTGGTGGATTGAGAGGTGGTGTGAAGATGATGATCATTTTTATTTTGTGAATCATGTATTAAATTTTTGTGCATATTATTTTTGATAGTGTGACGATCACCAATTTTGGTGTCGCACGAGTTTTCTTGTTGGTATTCCATGTCCATAAGAACCTTTGAGCCATGCCTTTGTGCCTCTGAGCCATGTTCGGACCTCTGAGTTTACCTTGCAGGTTACGACATCAAGAGTCTTGTTCTCGTGGTATTTTTCTTACACAACTAAGGACAATTGCTTCCTTAAATGGGAGGACTGTTACAGGTGTATATTTTATCATATTTTTTATGAATTAATAATCGTACAAAAATATGTTTAATTTAATTTGTGCAGGATTCAGCTTAATGCAATATGCAAGTGAGCACAAGATTAATATATATGTGTAAATGTGCACAAAGTCATGTTATGTAACAAGGCCCACTAGCAATTTTAATTGGGCAAAGGTTTTTATATGTACAAACCTTAGGGATTTTAGTATGATTAAAAATATGTAAAGCAATACCTCAAAAGTGGAAAAAGCAAGCCCAATTTGTACACTCATCTATTCTTAGCTCCTTGGGCTATTTTTATAAATAAAATTCTCTAAATACTCATATCGTGGAAGTGGAGCTACACGACATGGAGGGGGGGGGGGAGATTGCATCCAATCTTATCTTGATGGTGATGTTATTTTATTTCCTTTGTTTTGTGTTATGCTATGATATTTGATTTCAATTTAATTTAAGTCTTTGTTTTAATTTTGATATATTTTATGAGTTTTTAATTATTTCTTCAAGAAGATTAAAAGGGTCCCGTACAGCGTCTCCCACGAGCGTTATCACACCGCCGCATTGCACTATGTGTACGTGTCTCTCCTCTCACCTCACATCACTCACACACTCACTAGTATGCACTAGAGAGAGAGATTAGTAAGGAGATTAGAAAGAGAAAGACTTTATTGCACAATGGAAGAGTGTTTGTATTATCAGAGATATTCACTTATATACATGGCCATAAGTATTCACACTCGCTTAAACTGTGGCCAGTCGGGCACTTTTGGCTCATAAAAGGCCTAATTCTACTAAAATGACTACTCTCATAATATATCCATGAAGTACATCACTTGAGACTTCATCCTACCTTACTACCACACGCTCTTGTTGAAAAGCAAAAATCGCCATAAGTATTACATAGGACCATTACGAGTGCCTCCAATTTGTAGATTTGGACACCATTGCTTCATATCTTGTATGTATGATCTCTTGGTGTATCTACTTTGACTCCTTGATATAAGATAATTGTATTGAATGGATTAACAAATGAGCATCCCTTCCATAAATTTTGTAACTTCAAATGTATAGCCTTGACTCCACTCTTGGTTTATCTTTATAACTTCTCACAATCATTAACATAGCATTTTTCTTGTCCCAAGACCATGAAAAATGATAATTATTTTCATGTATACTCTTGTATTGCACTAACCATTGAACTAACATTTCTAAGCATTACGATAGATAATATTTTTACATAAAATTTTATATATCTTAGACACATTATAATATATTGGTGTCCACTTCTTAGACTTGTAAGGTTAGTTGATGCTAAGTTGGTTAGATATGTAATACCAGAAGTTCAAGATTTTTGAATCTTTCTCTTTTTTTAATTACATTTATTTCTAGTGCTCCTATTTCTTCTTAGAATCGAGTTGTATAGCAAAAATGAGTTGTAAGGTTAAGATCTATTTTAAAAATGAGTTGTAAGCTAAAGATTTATTTCAAAAAGTTAGGCATAATGTGTACATGCTAGTGCTCCTACTTCTCCTTATGATTGAAATCTAATTAAAAAAAGGTTAAAATGTTAATTTAGAAAATTTATAATGAAAAAAACTAAATATTTAATCTTTTATCTATTTTTAAAACTTTTCCATCCCTCATCCAATGAGGATCAACATACACAAAAATGAGTTGTAAATTTTAGTTCATATTGCATACATACTAGAGCTCATACTTCTCCTTATGAATGAGTTGTACAAGTAAAATCTAATTCAAAAAAGTTTAAGATGTTAATTCTAATGAAAAAAACTAAAGATTAAATCTTTTATCTATTTTTAAAACTTTTCCATTCCACATGAATGAGGATCAACAAACACATCCATAACTAAGTCTATTTTTTAACTCATCCATCCCACATCAATGCGGATCAACATACATATCAATAACTAAGTCTAATGTAAGAGATACTGCCACCAAAGATTGTAAACAAATCTAATTCAGTGCCATAAGTAGTAGTAGTTAACTTGATCATAGTGGTACGAGCATCCCCAATAAAAGTAAACATGGTACCATCACTAGAAGCCAAGAAACCCTATGTTATGGCCCTTTTTGGTCTCCCCTAGAAACACATTCACAAGAGAAAGCAAGAACAAGAAAAATATGTCATGGAGAACTTATCAATGTGCCGCAATGGATGCAACGCTCTCTTCTATTAGGAGAGCTCTACATTGTTGTATCCCTCTCGATCCGTTATCACACGGACTCGAATGTAGTCCACTAGGTAGCCATACACTCCTTTATATCACACCTATGCTAGCTACACAAGAATAAGGATAGAGTAGAGAAGTTAGAGCAAGACTCAATTGCACAATGTGAGAGTGTGTTATATTATGAGGTAAACTGACTTATATAAAAGGTCATAAGTGTGTTCACACACACTTAAATTATGGTCGATGGGTATGCAAGGCTCATAAAAGTGCTCTATTTCTTAATCTCGTAATATATACATGAAGTGTATTCATAGGGGATTCATCATAGCTTGCTACCACCGAGAAGAATTGTCTCATAAGTATTTCATCGGACAATTATGGGCTAGTTATAGATCTAGAGACCATTGCTATGGTTGTAATAGATATAGAGAATTATGCGATTGAAATGTTGATCATTGTTACACTTGGCCAAATGTTCAATGATGCTGGAAACAACAACCCTATTGTAAAAGTATCCACTTAGAGATAAAATAGGAATTATGGTATTGAAAAAAATACTTGAGGGGGGAAGTGTTCTAGTTTCTGAAGAGGGCGAATCCGATGACAATTCCGTCGAATACAACGAGGGTATTGACGGCAGAGAATTGGAGAGTGTCTCTTACACAGTAGGGGGCTGTTGCTTGCAAATGAGGATCAATACCAATACCAAGATGCAACAAAAACAATACTTAGGGCTCTTGAAAAGAGTTCCACTTTGTAGATGAATGTGGGAGAGGGTTTGATAATAATCCCACATGGGGACTTATGGGAGTCCTAGAATTTTTGTATAAAAGGTGGCTCATTTGAGAGCTTTACACACTTTTGGGCTTAGTTCATGCAAGAGCTCCTTTGAGAGACCTACTCTCCCTCTTCTCCATAGAGGTGAAGACTCTTCTCTCACCCCATCTACATCATTGTATGAGGTTAATCTCTTCATTGAATCATTAGCAATGTCATGAGTTTTTCTCATCCTCTTCTCTAATCATTTTACTCTTATGCATGCTTTTAGTATTTCATTTTTGAGTACATGGATTGATTTGAAGCTTTCATGGAAGCTTGATGCTTGAATGTGTGCATGCTTGTAGGAAGATAGGAGTGGAGTGAGGTCTTTCTCTTTGCTTGAGTGCATAGTGATTGTATTCCTCTTGCTTGGATTTGTGAATGAATGGGTGTGTAGGAATGAGGCCAAGTTGAGCTTAAGTATGTATTGAGTCTATGTCATTAGTATGTGGTTAATTCTTCTTCTCCCATTCGGGATAGCCTCTATGCGCTAACCGGGTCGCATTCACGGAATGACAAGTGAGTGGGTTTGAGTGTAGCCTCCGCTATGCTATGATGCCCCAAACAATGGCGCCGCTGCCGGGGAACGCACACCTAAGTTAGTGAAGGGTGTTAACCATTACTTTTTATTATGTGCTCCATTGATTGCAAAATCGTGGATTAGGGTAGATTAGAGTAGAGTTTGCAAGGGCATTGAGTGTGTGATCTCAAGGGCGCCTTGTGTGTTTTTATTTTTTATGAGAAGCAAGAAAAAAATTAAACCCCATTGCGGTAGAGAAATCCCGCCATTATTCAGATTTAAGTACTTTCAGTTTTTTCATCTTTGACGAGGTTTGCAAGAAGTTGGTAGGAAGTAGTGAAACGGTTGTTTTTCCTTTATCGTTTTGTTGTTTTGTAGTTTTGTGGGGAATCGTTTCCATCGGGCGCAGCAAAGAATATATATATATATTTGAAGCGTGGAAGAAGGTGGAGGGGCGTTTTCATCGGGTGCAGTAGCAGCTGCAGAAGGCGGCCGCCAAACTGGGCATAAGCGAGCAAAGAAAACACTATATATATATATATATATATATATATATATATAGAGTTATACGCTAAGGCTTTGCAGCGAAAGAAGACGGCAACCGGCGGCTGGCGACTCAGACGAGAGGCGGTAGTCTGCAGCACGCGGGGGCAGCAGCAGAGAAGCAGCATTGGCAAAGGCGGGAAGCGCTGGTGAGAGGCCTGGAGTGGCTGGCAAGAGGCCTGGCGTGAGGCAGCAAGAAGACGTTGACGGAAGTTGACGGCGGCAGCAAGGAGTAGGCGGCAGCAAGAAGCCGTTGGGAGCAGAGCAGAGTGGCCAAAGGCGGCAGCTGCTGGGCAGCCGGCAGATGCAAAAAAAAAAGCGAAGACGTTGACGGCGTGTAGATGACAACGAAGAGAGTTTGGAGATGTAGCTGTTCGCAGCAGTGAAGCGCTGGTGAGGGGCCTGGCGAGAGGCGCTCAGGCGTCGGGTGGCGAGAAGCAGAGGCCAGCGAAGAGAAGGAGAGGCCGGTGCGAAGTTAAAATATTAAAAAAAAAAAAACCACAACTGGAGTTGACTGGCGGCTGTTGTGGCTGGCTGGTTCGGAAGCGGCGAGAAAGTGGCTCTGGCGGGAGTGCTTGGAGCGAAGGAGTGGTGGCCGGGGGCATCAGCTGCCTGCTAGCGGCGAAGGGAGAGAGGCGCAGCTTGCAGCAGACGACAGCGAAGAAGTCGGAGCAGACGGCTGGAAGAAGCAGCTGGAAGAAGGCGAAGGTGGCCGTGCCAGCAGCAGAAGGCCAGCTGTGAGGCGGCGAAAAAGAAGAAGGAGCACGTGCAGTCGGCGGGAAATCCGGGCGGCGGAGTGGCAAGCTGCGGATAAGGTAGGTGGTATTTTTCATTTTTTTTATTTTTTATTAATTTTTTATATTTTTGTATTTTTAAAATAAAAAAAAATATAATATTAAAGATTTAAAAAAAAAAACAAAAGTAAAAAGAAAAAAAAAGAAAAAAAAACAATTAAATATTTTTTTTTTAAAAAAAAAAAGAGAAGAAGGAAAAAAAAAGATTTAAAAAAAATATTAAAATTAAAAAAGAAGGAAAAATTAAAAAAAAAAGAATAGAAAGAAATTAAAAAAAAAAAGAAAGAAAAGGAAAGAAAGAAAAAACAATTAAATTTAAAAAAAAAGAATAGTAGAAAATCCAAAAAAAAGAAGTAAAAGATAAAAATTTAAAAAAAAAATTTAAAAGAAAAAAAAAGAAAAGAGAAAAAATAATAATAATAAATTTTGTGTTTTTTTAGGAATCCATATTCTTTGTATATTTTGTATTTTTCATTTTTTTTAATTTTCTATAAAATTTTGCATAATTTAAGTAGCTTGCATTTTTCATTTTTTATTTTTTAAATGATGCATAATTAGTATAGTCATATTTTTTATCTGGCACGAAATTTATTCATTTTATTAAAAAAAAAAAAAAAACAAAAGAAACAAACAAACAATAAAAACCAACAAAAGGAGAAAAAAACAAACAAAAGAAAATTTTTGATTTTTTACAGTTCTTCATTTTTTTTGCATAATTAGTGTAACCTGCATTTTTTAATTTTTGTAACTTTGTGCATAGTTAGTATTCATAATTTTGTGAAAATTAAAAGAAAAAAAAAATAAAAAAAAATAAAAATCATAAAATCATAAGATCATTAAATAAATTAAAAAAAAAAAATAGGATAGATAGTTACGCCACACATATTCTTTTTTAGTTGCCTTTAGTGATTAGGTAGGGAAAAAATATATATATATATATACATATATATATATATTTTTATCAAAAAAAACAAAACACAAAAAAACCAAAACCAAAACAAAACAAAAACACATAACAAAACCAAAAAAAAAAAATAAAAAAAAATTTGACCTTATGCACTTACGGTCAGGACGGCTGATAGATTCTGCCATAGGGCCTAGGGCACCTTCTAGAGTGCCTACTCAGGAAAGTGGGACCCAATCGATAGGAAACTTGGCAGATATTGCTGAAACCCTTTCTGAATCCCAATCCGATACCCTTTCCTCTAGAACAACTAGTTCATTGTCCATGGACAATCTAGGGCCATCAACTAGTCATCCCGTAGCCCAAAATAGGACACCCTCACGATCCTTTAATCCATTTGAGGCCGACACCATGGGGTTAACATTCAATGTGCGACTCCAATATGTCTACACAAATGCTCAAGGAGCTGAGATCTTTAGGGACCCACAACAACGGTATCTTGTTAAGATAGCCGACATATTCTCAGAACTTGATAGAGCACCTCTAGTCAATGACCAGGGTAACATGTACATGGGTGGAGATGGTGTTCGCTATGAAGTCACCTACCATCCAGAAAAGGTAGACAAATTAGGGGAGCTCTCTAAAACAGAGTTTTTAGACATATCACAACTTTCCAGAGCGAGGGAGTCTCGAGATGACTGGCTCATCGAGCCGGACATGCCTGGACCTTCCAATGCCCAATCCTCAAGGCCATCCACCATAGATGATTTGCTTCTGGTAGATCTCAATTTGGACAAGGATAGGAAAGGCAAGTGTAAATTGGATCAGGGGGCTGAAAGTCAATGGGAGTTTGTACGACAAATTCCTGTGACAAAGGTTTTACAGGATGACCCACTTCAAGAGGTCTATAAAGATTCGTTAGAGGGATATTATGCCACAACTAAATCGCCAGAGCTGGATCTTCCTCTAGCTTATGTAGTGGTAGTTGAGAAGTGTGCAGGACACATGAACAGAATAGTTGATAAATGGGCCAATGAATATCGAACGTTAGATTGGAAAGAGATTAGGGAACTCACGTGGAAGGGACAACCATTATTTATGGAAGTGTTCTCAACACATACAGCCAAACCAGGAGAGACAGCCTTTCTTGGAGAAACTGTTGCTCCTCCCCTACGAGAGTTCACTAGAGAGGGACCTTCAACATCTAAGTGGACCACTGCTAGTAGCCCAACTCTAGCACCACGATATCGTCCTACACCAAATGTGCGACCACAGGTCACACCACCACAACAACATCTTTCCCACTATGACAATCGGATGAGAGGGGAGCCAACTCGGCCTCCTATAAGTGCACCTCCTGAAATGAGGGTGACAAGATCTTTAGAGGGGTTTGGTGAGGCTGGTAATAGGGCACCCACACCAATTTTGGAAACATGTGGACCATCTTTCCAAAGAGAGGAACAATTCCCACTAAGGGTAAGAGGCCGTAGGCCCTACGATGAGTATTCACGACAAGTAAGGCCATCAACTCTTCAGAAATTGGTTAAGAAATATGAAGGGTCGGGAGATCCATACGACCATGTAGCAGCTTTTAGGCAAGCAGTTCGAGCTGAGCAAGTTGCTGATAAGCATACTCAAATAGAAGGGTTTGGACTCACTCTTGAAGGAAAAGCCCTTGCTTGGTTTCAGGCATTAGAGGCTTCAGACAAAACTTCTTTACGAGTTTTGGAAGAGAGATTTATTGCTGCTTTTTCCTTGATGGGAATTCAACATGACACGGTAGCACACATCTACTCTTTCAAACAAGGTGCGAATGAGAGTGTTAGAGACTGTGTAAATAGAATGAAGCAGTACATTAATCGTTGCCCAGAAGATGAGAAACCCGCTCAAAGTCGATTAATTTCTCTCTTCTTAAAAGGCCTCAAAAATTCGACACTGCATACACATCTCTATGCGAAGAAACATACAAGTTTCAATGAGTGTTGCCATGATGCTATGGATTTCACCGATAACTTCAAGTTCCAGGATGGTTCTGGCCCTGAGGTTAAACCTAAAAATCAGTGGGGTGAAGATCAAAGTTCAGGGTCTAGCGCACTATTAAATCCAGACCAAATAGCCAACCTAGTGCTAAGGAGATTAGGACAAACCTATCGTCCACCCATGCAGCCACAACAACAGCAGCAGCGAACGAGGAGTATACTTCCTACAGGTCCTCATCTTTGTGGAGCATGTGGCGGTGACCATAAAACAGAGGACTGTAACACCTTTTCTCCTCTAGTCACAAACCAACCCACAAAAAAGTGGTGCCAAGCCTGTGCTTGGAACTTTACTCATACCACCCAGGATTGTACTCGCATTGCGAGAATGAGACAGGAACGTGAGCAACCGAGGGGTGGAGTGGCTCCACAAATGTATCAACAATATACAAATTTTGAACGTAAGCCACCGATGACACAAGAACAAGCACGACCTGTTCTTGGTGCTCAACCTCCTGCTCCAGGGACTGCTCCTGTGAGGGTTGTCGACTACGACAATTCAAATATGTGTAGAGAATTGGTAAACCCAGGATATGTGGAGGAAGAATATGTATCATATTCATCCAAAGAAAATGGCTTTGAAAGTACCACATACCCAAACCAAGCACTGGTGGAGATTCAACCAGGGGAACAAAACTCTTTAATGTTGCTAGGCGGCTACCAACCTAGGACTCCAGGCCCCTCAGGTCAATGGCAGCCAAGGAAAGTAGAGGCCAAACCAATGGGCCCCTGTTATGAGTGCGGAGAACCCCATTGGGCTCGTGATTGTCCACATCGCTCAAGGCAAGCATCTAGGTCCAATACAACAGTGCAACAGTTTCCACCAATAGAAAGATATTGTCTGGGGTGTTGTGTCGAACACTTCCCGAAAGATTGTCTATTGAAACCACATGAGGAGGGCAACTCTCAACCAAAGGTTTCACTTAACCTTGTAGGGGCAATTCCATCACCACCTTCATCTGAAAATGAGGATGTCGTGCCACTTAGAGTCATGACTCGATCACAGACACGAAATGCTGAAATACAAACTGATGAGACACCTCGAACTAGGGACGCAAAGACAAATCTAGTGGACAAGACCCTACAATCCAGTAGAAAAAAGACCACTAGGAGGAAGAAGAACCGAAACAAGCAAACTAAAAGTGCATCCACTTCTAGTTCTCAGGAGAACTCTAAACAAAACATAAGGGATAAAACTTTTACATCCCAAGAAGTGCGTGAGGAACATCAACCTCAACCTGAGTCTAGTGTTAAACAAAACGAGGCTAGTACGACTGAGGATAGCTCTGGGGGTTCTGTTTTTGTGGATAAAGTGAATGAGACTCTAGAGGCCATCATTGATGCTCATAGAAGTCGCATTGCAGCCTTATCAGAGCTACCCAAGAAGCTTCAAGAATACCCAAACCCTCGTGAAGAGAAGATCAATTTAGCTGTACATCAGCAACTCATTAGGGAAGCTCAGTCGATACTTGAGGGACCACCACCACCTATTCCTCGGGGCCCAACCTCTCTTAAGCCAACATTAGAAACTATACCGGAAGTGTCATCAAGTAGGGAAATGAAAAGTGAGTTCATTTCACAAGCTCAAAGCGAAAGATCGACACCAATTGACACTCCATTGAAAGAAGAAAGTCTACCATCATCTAGCCTTGTCTTCCCATGCAATGATGAAATTATTGATGCTAATGAGGACATGGCAAATGACATGTGGGCCGCAGTAAATGAGAAAATTAATGAGAACATGTCTTCTGTTAGTTCGCCTCCATTCTCTGAGGTGGATTTTGCCAGAGATTCGGAAAACAATTTTGGACGCCCAAGCATCCAGGAGGAAGGTCAAACAATTGTTTCTCCTAGAAGTAAGCATACAATGAAAACCTTACCATCCTATTTGGGAGAATATGAGAACTGTTCTCAAACCTTGAGGATACCCTCCATGCATAAAAGGTTGACAAAGGAGAAAGATATGAGTATGGTGCAAGCTATTTTGTCAGCACCAGTGGCTTGTACCTTACCTTTGCTTGAATTGATAAAGCTTAAACCTGAGTTGTGGAATGATATTGCCACATGTTTGTCAAAGCAGGTATTGCTACAAAAGGGTCACCATGAGTGTACAATACACCCTGAGACAAAGCATGTAATGCCAGTTCCTATCAACAAAGTTGGAAAATTTTGTGAAGACGATCAGGGAAATGCTACCCTCCCATTGGAAGTGCGAAAAGTATCTTCAACTGCAATACTTGATAGTGGCGCAGGAGTGGGCATTGTGACAAGGTCCATTTGGGAGAAATGGGGCAAACCAGCTATTAGGAGTACCAGGATGCGCTTGCAGCTAGCAGATGGAAGCTTAGAACATCCCCTTGGGCTGCTTGAGAACATATTGGTCACCACATGTGGGATTGAATATGAGCATACCTTTGCAGTGGTGGATTTTGGAAAGCATCCAAACTACGAAGTGATATTGGGTAGACCATTCATGCGACAATTTCAAATGATTCAAGATTGGGGATACAACTACTTGTACCTCAGACATGATTCTGTCATCACAAGGGTCAACTTAAGGAATCACTCATATCGTGATGTAACAAGGTCTCCAATAGATGAGTTTGATTCTGCTTCATCTGAGGGCTCAAAAATTACATTGTCAGATGGGCGAGAAGATCTATGGATGTGTGGAGCCTCCTGTAGGGATTTCAACACTGAGAGACTTAAGGGTAATCGAAGTGTATCTGATGAGGCATACATTCCACAACCCTTCCCTGAGCATTTAATTGATCCATTAGAATGGAGTCATGTCCTTGCAACATTATCGACATGTGCTTTACCAAAGCCAATTCAATTTTGTGACTCAGATGGATATGATATTGTTCCTATACGAATGGTACAACCATGTAACCTTCGAGATGATTTGTACTATAGGAATGCATCCACAACAGCACTGCATGTCGAGGAAGTCTCAGTAGAGGATTTGACACTCGAATCTGCTAATGATGCTGATAAGAAAGAGACACAAGCTCCAACACAAAGGATGTGGATAATTGATGAGTACTCAAGTGAGGGCCATGGCTGGCATGTTCCAACTAATCTAGTTGCTGCTCAAAGAAGGCCAGGCAAGAAGGATTCATCAATGTGGCTACCCAAAGATGCGTACAAACTTGTACCATCTATTCCAGTTGCTAAGCCTCTTAAGAAGCACATCATTTCCAAGCCCAAACCTCGGATTGTTACTCGATGGGTCCCAAAACGGGTTCTTAAAGCACAAGGTTATTATGAGGGTGCAACATCAATCTGGCTTCCAAAATACCATGGATTGCTAAAGGTAAAAGAATGTTTCAAAAAGATTCCAAAAGCCAAAATTGATTGTCCATATCAGTGGGTGCAAAAGAATTCAATACAAACTCTTCAAGAAAGGAAAGGTGGCTGTGATAGCACCTACAAAACAACTTGTGTTGATCTTCCTAAAACATGTCTTGAAACACCGGTTGTCTCAAATTCTCCATGTTACACAATTCCATCATCAACTGGTGAACCTAAGACAAGTCCAAAGGAGTCTCATTTGAGCATAGATTCTAGCATTTCAATGCCTAAATCCTCTTATCTTGCTCAAATTCCAAAACAATTGATAAAGTTCCCACCCAAGAAGGACATACCTAAAACCAAAGATAAGGCATTAGCACTACAAATGAAGCTCTTTGGTAGATCAATGTTTGAATAGTGTGGTGCCTTACGCCTTTAAAGGATTATGTTCTTTTTGAGATAATCTCCACCATCAGCGCAAGAGTAACTCAGTGACTCCACAATAAGAACGACAAGCCAGGGCACTTTTCTCCCATTGGGTTTTTTCCCCTCGGCTATATTTGGTGATTGGCACCACTAATAAATTTTATTCTTTTGTTTTTTCTTTTGTTTGTTAATAAAACTTTGTGCAGAGATCTCAGCTTAAGAAGAGCATCAGATACGCCCCTACAGTCCACCTATCGTGCACACAAATTAGGAAGGGGGGAGATATGCTATGCCTACAGGGATCAAGGAGAAGCAATCTGCACAAAATCAGCAATTATTCAAGGCAAACGAACAACATCAACAGGGCACTACATCAGGTGTATGCAAATCTTAATCTTTATTCCTTTTAGTGCTCTTATCTTTCGCATATATGGTTTGCATGTACACAATATTGGCTGGTTTGAGTTTTGATTAGTAGTTAAAATGTGGTGAGTACATTCTAGAGTCTTAGGAAACTTAGTAAGAGATATTTCTATTCCAAGACAGTGTAGGATATATACCAAGGGAGTATGCCAAGTACTTATGTCTTCAAGGTATATTAGTTATCCCTAGTGGTAGTTATCTCTTAGATATGAGCTGGGTGCTACGAGTAATAAAAATTTATGAAAATATACCCTACAAAAATATATATACAAGGTGAATTGTGACATGAAGTGTCTACCGCCATGCGAAGTGCTTGGTAGGACCTGGGGCTGTCTCAGCACCTTGGGGCCGATGCCTTGGTTTCCATGGGGTAAACACTGATGTCTAGAAGCTTCAATAGAGGACCTTTGAGGAATCTATCGCCTTGATAGATGTTGGTAGGACTCGGGGGTACACTATGGGCCTTCGAAACCGATGCCCTCATCTTCAAGGGGTACTCCTTAGGTCATAAAAGAAAGAAAAAGGGTCTGTCGCCCTTGGGATACTTAGCGGTCTTTAGATTCTCTTGGCGGAGGTCTCTTGGCCATTGCTCGGGTCTCATGGGGATAGAACCTTAATCTTTATCACCTTCTACACACATATAAAAAAAAAAAAAAAAAAAAAAACAACAAGAGAGAGCTCCAATCACCTTTGCTCATACTTAGGAGTAGGGTTGCCACTTAGGAGTAACTTACATACTGATAGGACATTGAGACTGCGGTCATAACCGGAGGTGTACAACGACACTTGCCTTTGCATAGCATTATCTACTACCTAAGTCTCACTTTGACTAGTTTTTACTCACCTCTTTTAGTATTCATTAAAACTTTAATCAGCCTTGCACTTGTATGCTAACGTGTGTAATTATTATTGCTGATTTTGCTTTTCTTTTCTTTTTATCAATAAAGGACTTGACTTGCATCAATTGTTTTTTTGTTGCAGCTCTTGCTACTACCGCGCTCGAGGACGTGCGCAAAATAGGAAGGGGGGAGTGTTGCTTGCAAATGAGGATCAATACCAATACCAAGATGCAACAAAAACAATACTTAGGGCTCTTGAAAAGAGTTCCACTTTGTAGATGAATGTGGGAGAGGGTTTGATAATAATCCCACATGGGGACTTATGGGAGTCCTAGAATTTTTGTATAAAAGGTGGCTCATTTGAGAGCTTTACACACTTTTGGGCTTAGTTCATGCAAGAGCTCCTTTGAGAGACCTACTCTCCCTCTTCTCCATAGAGGTGAAGACTCTTCTCTCACCCCATCTACATCATTGTATGAGGTTAATCTCTTCATTGAATCATTAGCAATGTCATGAGTTTTTCTCATCCTCTTCTCTAATCATTTTACTCTTATGCATGCTTTTAGTATTTCATTTTTGAGTACATGGATTGATTTGAAGCTTTCATGGAAGCTTGATGCTTGAATGTGTGCATGCTTGTAGGAAGATAGGAGTGGAGTGAGGTCTTTCTCTTTGCTTGAGTGCATAGTGATTGTATTCCTCTTGCTTGGATTTGTGAATGAATGGGTGTGTAGGAATGAGGCCAAGTTGAGCTTAAGTATGTATTGAGTCTATGTCATTAGTATGTGGTTAATTCTTCTTCTCCCATTCGGGATAGCCTCTATGCGCTAACCGGGTCGCATTCACGGAATGACAAGTGAGTGGGTTTGAGTGTAGCCTCCGCTATGCTATGATGCCCCAAACAGGGGCTAAAATACTAGATCTTCTTCTTGATAAGGAGTGGAGCTTGTAGACATCTCCCTATGGTGGTTTCGCCTAAGCCATCATAAAGTGTGGTTAAAAAAGAAACGAAGGATGGTAAACTTTGCACTGTATTTTGGCAGGGGCCTATTTGACACACTCAGTAGACTTATTATACAAATTTTGCCTGTTAAGCTCAAAAAACCTCAATTTTTAAAAGCTGAGGTTGAACCTCAAAGTAGAGGGGTGCTTAAAGGGTCTTTCGCTTTGTAAGAAGTTGTCTGGATCAACGAGGAGCTGTTAGACTTGATTGTATATCCTTTTTCTTTGTCCATATTTGCTCTTTAATGTAGAATATTGGTGGTGGAAACTATTGATCCCAAAATGAGTCAGCATTGCCCCTTCTTAAGGTCGATTATGTCTTTGTGATTGAGTAGAAGACTTTGTTAATTATGGGAAAATTGAGAAGCTTGCAGTTGTTTTTATTGGAGTGGAGATCAAAGTAGCAACACACACATAGATGCAACCGAGAGAGAGAGAGAGAGAGAGAGAGAGAGAGAGAGAGATTGAAGCACAACACTCAAAGTAGATTGATGAGGATGAGTGAAGTAACATCATAAGGTCACTTACACACACTCATAAGAGTGTGTACATACACTCGGGGAAAAAAGCCTCCCAAAGGGGAAAAAAGTGCCTTGGCCCCTTATTACCCTACATCCATACGTCACTACCATATAAATGGCTACAAATCCCCCTATGGTAATAATGTGAACATGTACAAGAATCGTTTGGCTGATCAATCCCCAAATGGTAATAATCCCAAAGCTTCGAACTTCTCTTATAAGAGAGCTTTCATGAATATATCTACACATTGTCGTGTGTGTAGAGACATAAGCTAGGTTAATCTTTCATACAATGAGTCTCTCCCTAACAACATAATATGTATATCTTAATGTGCTTTGTGCGAGCATGAAAGTTCCTCGTAAATGGCTAATGCACTCTGCATGTTAGTGAAGATGGAGGTGGGGGACTTTTGTCCAACACCAAGATTTGCCAAATGTGGAAAAGCTTTCCACGTTTGAATAGAATTCTACATTTTTCCATGCAAACTCCACAGTTGTTGTAAAAGCTACCATTCATACTCCATAGTTGTTGTAAAAGCTACCATTCATACTCCATAGTTGTTGTAAAAGCTGCCATATAAACTCCATAGTTGTTGTTTTGTAAGTGGTCATTGTCTTCTTGTTGAGCCATGACATACATGAATCACTAATATGAAAGGAAAAGCTACTAGTGGACACTCATGTATCATAACATCGAGCCCAATCAGAATCACTAAAAGCATACGACTAAATATCACCCCCTTAGCATAGAATAGACTGAGGGACTGAGTGCCCTATGGATATCAAAATACTCACTTGGCAGCCTACCAATGCTTAGTTCTGGGGAATAGTGCATAAACCTACTCAGTTGTGAGGCCCCAAATTGAATGTCTGGCCTCATATTACATAGATAGATGATACACCCAACCAATAGCCTATTGATAAAGTAATGCATCAAATGGTTCACATGTATCTTGGAGGCTAATACTATAGCATATCTCTACTGGTGTGTAGTAATAGGCCTACAGTCTTCAAGACTAAACCTTATAAGCAGGCTCTGTATGTACTTTGACTACTTACATAGGCCTACAATTTTCAAGACTAAACCTTATAAGCAGGCTCTGTATGTACTTTGACTATAACATCACAATACCATTATCATGTTGCATGAATTGTGTGCCTAAATAATAATGTAATGAGCCAAAATATGTCATCTCAAATGACACTTGTACTTCAACATTGAAGGTTGAAACCTTCTCTGCATTAGGGCCTATGTAAGTAGCATGTCATCAATATATAAAACAATGACAAAAAGAAATCTTTATTTCAACATTGAAGGTTGAAACCTTCTCTGCATTAGGGCCTATGTAAGTAGCATGTCATCAATATATAAAACAATGACAAAAAGCAATCTTTACTCCTCTTTACATAGAGGGTCAGTTGGACTATTACAAAATCTATTTACAACTAGGTATGCATTTATCTTCTCATACCATGCTTTGCTTAAGGCCATATAAGCTTTTCTTAACCTACATACTTTAGGCTCATCATGTTCCTTCTAAGGCCATATAAGCTTTTCTTAACCTACATACTTTAGGCTCGTCATGTTCCTTCTAAAAAAACTAAGAGACTAAACTACATATACCTCCGCATTCAAATCACCATTCAAGAAGGCGATTTTGATATCCAACTGATGTACTTTCCAACAATGATGAGATGCCTGATGAGATGCCAATGCAATAATAAACATGATTGTAGTTATCAAAGACATGGGTGCAAAGGTCTCATCAATAATCTATATCCTTCTCTTGAGCATAACCCTTTGCAACAAGCCTTACCTTGTAGCTACCAATGCTTCCATCAACTTTACACTTAAGCGTATAATAAACATGATCATAGTTATCAGAAACGTGGATGCAAAGGTCTCATCATAATCTATATCCTTATCTTGAGCATAACCCTTTACAACAAGCTTTACCTTGTAGCTACCATCAGCTTTACACTTAAGCTTATGCGTACTAGTGGCCTTTTTACTATAAGGAAAATCTGCTAAATACTAAGTATCATTTTTAAGGATTGAGTCAAAGTCATCTTGCATGGCTTGCATCCAATGATCATTTTTTGTACATCCTCAAAGGAAATAGGTTCTTGTTCACTGCATATGCTAGCAATGACATCATGATCCATAAAAGAATAAGATGCATGATGAGAACTTGCACGTGTCCTACTAGGTAAAGGAGTAGCTAATTTGCTATTCCACACAATGTTTGCAATAACCATTTTGGCATACTCCTGGATGCCTAGTTGGCTGCCCTTGCATCATCCGCAATTGCCTCATCAATAGGCTAATTTGTGGGCTAAAATTACAGTTAGTTTATGGGTTGAAATTTGACTTGATTTTAATCGGTATGAGATGATTTTAACCGGTATGAGATGATTTGTAGCACCTCGTTGAGCATTCATTTGCCCCACATATGCCATGCCGACATTGCACAAAGGTAGGAGTGTGTCAAACTTGAGAGCACATGGGTGGATAGCACCATCACATTACCTATCTTAGAATTTTAAATTCTCTCCATTCTCTATCTATTGCACTTTGTTTTATTATCTATCTTTCTCTATGCTATACTCTTATATGGCATCGGGATCTTGGGAGCTTTTAGAAGAAATAGTGCATAAAGTATAGTCTTTATTTACATAGAATACTAAGAGTGATGGATTTTATCTCGGCTACTATTGTACTGTTGTACCAACCCTGTGCATTCATCCACCATCTTTCATAGAAGGCAAGCTTGATGGAACAAACTACACTCTTTGGAAATTCAAAATCAATGCCATTCTAGACTCTTATGAGCTTCTAGAGATTGTTATGGGAATATATGCAAAACTAAAGATTGTCCTTGGGATTTAGACTCTATTGGTTCAATGTTGTTGCTTACATTTTCCTTCACACTCACTTTCTTAGGCTTAGGTATTTCTCACCTAACTGAGAGATGAGTCTCTCTCTACTCCTTCTTGGTTTATTTGTGAATGAGTCACTATGCGCTCCATTGCAAAGGTTACTTTGCGATGCATGTATTTTGATTTAATGTTTTGGAAGGGGTCCTCATTTTCTATTTCTACAAGATTTGCTGAAGAGCTAAGTCTCTCACTCACCACTTGTTTACCCTTATCTTCAGTATCGAAGACTTGGTTTTCAGTGGGGACAATTTTGCTCATAATGGCCTTCCCACCCACTACAATTTCTTCATAGCACAGTATAATCTTGATATTTCATCTCATTGGGGAAATAAGCCACTAAATGCCTCTCTTGTTGACAATGATAGAATATTATGGGGCCTTGTGGCCTAAAGCGATTACAATTTACCACCCATTCCACTATTTCTAGGATTTCCAAAGTTTCTTCTGAAAGGAGAACCTCTCTGTAGATTTCCACTATTGTTAGGATATGAGGTTCTGGTAATGGAGGTTGCCCTTGTGCAAGCAATCCTCTTTTCATAAAATATTGTGGTGGTGGGCCTATCTCATGAGTAGCATTTGTTCTCTCCATGAATTTATAATTAGTTTGTATGAGCTTGTCATTTTTTGTTGATGGTTGCACTTGATATAACATTGGTCTTCACTATGATTATTTCATAAATAATAATTATAAAAGAGTTGGTCCAAAACAATCCTTGATGTTGCTAGACATTCTGTTGCTAAATGGCCATACCCATGGCACTTCCCACACCAAATATTTGAACTTGGTGGGTTTTGAGTATTTTCCAAATTATGTGGTGCCATAACATATACCCCTTTATCTTGTAGCAGTTCACTGCATTAATAATTTCTTCTTTGAGCTTCCCTAATGAATTTTCTGCTATCTCTGTGACCTTCACCTCACTTAAAGGTACTTGATGAGTGCCCATTTGAACCATATATGTGGGTGCTGACACATAAGGACTATATGGAATGTAACTCAATTGGTTATGGCCCATCATAGCTTATCCTTACAGATTCATGCTAGGCACGTTAGGCACTCCATGGGGTGGAAATGGCTTCAATGTATTTGCTTGTGTAGCAACTACAGGTTGTGAAGGCCTAGGATCTTGTAGCAACTCACGTCATCTTGTGAAGGCCTAGGATCTTGTGAAGGCCTAGGATCTCATCATCGTTGTGCTGACTTAATTGTACTTCTTCCCAATATCTCACTCCTTATTTTGCATTTGTTAATGTTATAGGATGCCTAAGGCTTACATGCACTTGTGCCTCTACATTTCGAAGACCATTGATGAATTGACATTTTTATGTCCCTTCATTCAAAGCAATAGCTCCTATCTTCCTCACAATTTTTTCCATTTGTTCAGTGTAATGGTCTATACTTTCGTTAATCCCCTCAGATAGGTAGTCTAATTGTTATGCTAGGTGATCTTGGAAATCTTGCCTCCTAAACTTTGCAAGAAAGTCTTGTGAGTTAGGTCGTTATACATTGCTCTTAAGGATGGATCAAGATTCCCATACCAACTAGTAGCTTCATCCTTCAATGCAGCTGGAAAGATATGCAATTTTTGGTCATCATCCAAGATATTGTTAGCCACACATGTGACCTCGAATCTTTGTTTATGAGCATCTAAGTCCTCATCCCAAAGTCCACCGATTGAGAGAGACAGTTTGCTTAGTGGAATTTACACAATATAGTGGATTAAGAAGCTTGTTTGTCCCACAAGGTCTCTAGCTCCTCTAGCTCCTTCTTTGACTCTTGGGCAAAAGCCTACCTTCATACCACCACACAAAATGAAATATTTCCTAAGATCTTCATAATGCACCTTGTGTGGTATGGTTGTTTGTGGGTTGGGGCCTCTCCAATATCCATTGCAAGTGGAAAATGCAATGGTTTCTAGTTCTATTTCATCTACTAAACCCCAATGTGTGGCTAGTTGAATGGCTAAATGGCTAGGTTATGAGTCTTTTATGTATTCTAAATTGTAGACGTTCACACAAAGAGTTTACTTCTCTTTAGCTCCCTGCTTCATTGTTTCTCCATCGTCATCACTCACTTCTTGCATATAACGCCTTCTTCTTCTTTGGTTTCCTCACTAGCGCCGCTCTTCTTCTTCTTCTTTGGATACATAATATATATACTATATGTCTTTCTAAGTAGGCTCTTAACTTTGGATAGCCTCGCATTGCCTAGTAGTTCATCAACTCGTGCTAGATCTAAGTCTTAACTATTTAATTCCTCACTAATGCTCATGCTAATTTACCCTTTTGTAATAAGTGCTACCACTCCCTGCAACGCACCAAAAATGACCCACTAAACTACTCTGTGTAAACATAGGTTACTAGCTAGCCAAGTATTAGGCTATTATGCTAGTAAAAAGGTAATTTATATGTTATTTACTCACATTTAAGTTCACTCACTCGTTTTCTGATGTAGTCCAAATATCACCTCCATACATATTACATAAAAACTTACGTTTTTAATTCTTTCTAGGATAATGTTTAGACTAAGTGCCCCTTTCAGATCGTAGCTTCTAAGGACTTTCCACATGCTCTCTACTATTAAAACCAAAGGCAACTTCTCTTTAAAATGTAAAGAGAATGACAACAAAAAGATCAAGGGATTCCCCTCCACTAACCACCTACTTTGCAGATATTAAGTGCATAGTAAGACCACTTTATATGTTCTAGTATTG
This sequence comes from Cibotium barometz, assembly GCF_041138505.1. Lineage (NCBI taxonomy): Eukaryota > Viridiplantae > Streptophyta > Polypodiopsida > Cyatheales > Cibotiaceae > Cibotium > Cibotium barometz. The sequence goes on from NC_141061.1 coordinate 28,811,325, forward strand.
TCCTACAATAGATAAGTGCCTGTTTGCATGGGTAAGATCCTTAAAATATATTGGGTGTGTGAAACCATGTTCACCACTAGAGTGGCTAACAACACTTAACCTTAAAGTTTTTAAAAATGGTGTTAATCCCAAAATATATAGAGGTTTTCTTGTGAATACTTTGTGCAAGACTTTAAGGTGTTTTTTAATAAAGAAGATAAGCCTCTCCATTTTTCTCTAAAGAGAAAAAATATCCCTTGTCTCCCTAACTTCACTTTGAGAGGGTGTTTTGAGTTTGAATTTCTTCTCTCTCCACATCTTCTAGGGCTTGTGTGGAGAGTATTTTCTCCAAGGCTTCCCCCCACTTCTTTTGTGTGCCTTTCTTCACCTTAGCTCTGGTTTTTCACAATGTGAAAACTCTAGTTTTTCCCAGCTTGAAAAACTCATACAACTAACCATACCATGAAAATCTCTATCGTGAAAAACTCTTTTCACAAGTGTGAACTATGAAAAGCTTGTACTTGTTGTACCATGAAAAACTAGTATACTTTAAAAAACTCTGGCATGAAAAATCCTTTTTCTCATGGCCGTGAAAATCTCTTGGTTTTCACGATTTGAAAACCTCACTTTTGGATAAGGGTGTCTATCTTGTGTCAATTCTTAGCTATATAATCCCTACAATCACAATGTTAGAAAAAATTTACACCGTGAACATCTCTCTAGTTTTTCACATGCATAAAAAACCAATTGGTGTGAAAAAATAATTGAGTTGTAGATTTGATCCTTTTCCAATTCGTTTCTCCTCATCATGGGAATTATAAACTCAGTGAGACCTAATCATAACATTTTCGTACTTTTTCATCTCTCATTAGAGAAAATTAGTAAAAATCAAGAGTTTCTTTTCTTTTTTGTGAATTTTGCTTCATTAGTCTTTCTAATACCTTGCACGAAAAACAATAAAAATTAAACAAAAAAGTAGATTTAGGTTCTAGGCGTATCCCAAAGTAAAATCAGAAATGCAAAAATCTCTCACAATTACTACTGTATGTAATCATGCATTCTAAATGAATTTAGCTATTTCCTAACATGCTCTAAGAACAAAAACAACTAAATAAATCAAAACCACAATAGATCTAAGCGATCTTGGAAAGGATACGGATAGTCTGGAGACATGCAGAAAGGCTAATACTGAGCAATAAGAGGTGGAATTTCTTTATTGAAATGTGCTACAACACTTTGTATAGCATGCTAGTTTGGTCGAATGGGCAAATCTCTAGCCTGTAAAGTCTCCATAGCATTTTGAATAAAATTTGTGCATCTTTCCAGCACATGAATAGAGCTATTGACCTGTGTCTCCAAAGCTTGTCTCTTCTTTCCATTAAATTGGTATATTCTTCATGATGTGCTTTTAGATTCTAGGTCTCCTCTTTATATTCATCCAGCTTGTCAATCGCTACATTAAACTCTCTGGATCCCAACAACTTTCTTTTTAAGTTGGTTAATCTTCTCAATGTCATGAGCTCGTTGGTCTTCAAGTTCTACATTTCTTTTTTCCAGCTCTTGATTTGGTAATTTAAAGTTGACACTTCATTTTTGAACTGCTCTACATTATAATGATAAGATTTAGACTATTCTTTATAAATGATACACTCTCTTTGAACCTGGCTAAGCTAACTTTAAGGGCATTATCAATTTTAAACAAGAGGAAACTAATGTCAAGATACTAAAAGAACATGAGTAAAGGCTTTTATGTTTCAACTTAAAGAGCATTAACAATTTTAAACAAGAGGAAACTATCGTTAAGATACTAATAAACCGAGTAGAAAGATAAGTATTTTTTAATTGTTTTGAGTTTTTAATGTAATCTAACAAATTGAAACATCATCACCTTATACATTGTTGTTATTATTTGTTTTTGGTTTTATGCTTTACAGATCTAGTATATCAAACAAAATGAAAAAGTGTCACCTTATCTTTCTACTAATAAACTAGTAGAAAGATAAGTATTTTTTAATTGTTTTGAGTTTTTAATGTAATCTAACAAATTGAAACATTATCACCTTATACATTGTTGTTATTATTTGTTTTTGGTTTTACGCTTTACAAATCTAGTATATCAAACAAAATGAAAAAGTGTCACCTTATACATTGTTGCTATTATTTATTTTTGGTTTTACAATTGTTTAGTTTTATGCTTACTTGTTTTGTGATCTAATTATGCTTATTTTTTATAGATCTGGTATATCTAAAATAGTTGTCATGTGTTTGTGACTTTCATCATGCATATGACAAAAATGGCAAAATGATCTCCCACTTAGATTGAGGAGAAATTTATGTCCAAGGTGATAAGTATGAGGTTAGGATATCAACTATCAAAGGAGCATATTCTAAAAGTGTTATTTTCATTCTATGTATAGAAAGATGCATAAAAGATTTGTTTTTATTTCAAAAGTGTTATTCTGATTTAAATTCAATTTATGCATAGGAAGATGCATAAAAGATTTATTTTTATTTCAAAATAGTTATTCTCATTAATTTTGATTTTATGCATAGAAAGATGCATACAAGAATTTATTTTTATTTCAAAAGAGTTATTCTCATTAATTCTGATTTTATGCATAGAAAGATGCATAAAGGAATTTATTTTTATGTCAAACGAGTTACTCTCATTAAAATTGAATTTATGCATAGGAAGATGCATAAAAGATTTTTTTTATTTTAAAAGTGTTATTCTCATTAAAATTTAATTTATGCATAGGAAGATGCATAAACGATTTATTTTTATTTCAAAAGTGTTATTCTCATTAAAATTAAATTTATGCATATAAAGATGCATAAAAGATTTATTTTTATTTCAAAAGTGTTATTCTCATTAAAATTGAATTTATGCACAGGAAGGATGCATAAAAGATTTATTTTTATTTCAAAAGTGTTATTCTCATTAAAATTAAATTTATGCACAGGAAGGATGCATAAAAGATTTATTTTTATTTCAAGAGTGTCATTCTCATTAAAAGTGAATTTATGCATAGGAAGATGCGTAAAAGATTTATTTTTATTTCAAAAGTGTTATTCTAATGAAAATTAAATTTATGCATAGGAAAGATGCATCAAAGATTTATTTTTATTTCAAAAGTGTTATTCTCATTAAAATTGAATTTATGAATAGGAAGATGCATAAAAGATTTATACTAGGTCGTTTATCTATCCAATTGTGGAATTCTCAAGAATATTGCTACATTATTATAGTGAACCGAGATTTCAACATGAAGGTTAGATACAACTATGTGCACTTTTTGTGCCCTTGGGTGAAGTGCACATAGTTGTATCCTCAAATTCCAAATGAGTAACTCCAAAGGTACATTTTCATGACACCTTAGATGGAAATGTTTTTTGCTATCTCAAGCTCTAGATATTATATAGAAAGCACCATTGTGTGCTATGCTTGTGATATGTCTATTCACTGAATTGTCCTCCATGGTTTCACAAAGCTCATGCAAAATGTTTGTTAAGAAGAATTTGGCTATAATATTATACACATATTACTAAATATCAAGGTTGAAGAGGAGCTTTTAACCAATTACGAATTTATGATGTAATGACATGGTCTTTTCAACAAATGGATATCATGTAAAATAAGATTATAGAATTACTTTTTCTATCATGTGCCTTGAGGTGTATTTCAACACCATGCTTTTTAAGAGATCATGTTGCAATAGAAGTGAATGAAAATAACTCCTACTCATACTTATAAATATAAATTTATATATTATTTTATTAAAACTTTAATAAAGTAATATATATTTTATTAAAATTTTAATGGAGTAATATTTATTTCATTAAAACTCCAAGAGCTCCAACACATACTGCATGAGGAGGTACTCCACCTCTTCAATGGTGATGGCACTCAATGAAGCTAGTGGTGGGTCATGACTTTGGGTTTCATGAGGCTGGATGGATGCAATTTATACTTATGTTTATTATTATACTTAAAATATCTATAAACTTAAATAAAGGACACTTTATGTTCCAGCGCTCGACTCATCCGCTCGACTCATCGCGGTGGTCATGGGGGATGCCTAATTCGTGGCTCTTGCCCGATGGTATGTGGCCCTTGCCCGACCATGATAATTGGCTGATTGTTGGAAGGGGAAATCGGCTCCACCCACTTGAGTGGGCCCCGGGTGTGTACAAAAAAAATATAATAAATAATAAATCATACTTCTATTTCTTGTTACATATTATCATTATTATTATTATTATATTATTTACAAAGTTACTTATATTATTATTTGCACTTAAATATATACTTAAAGTTATATTTATATTTATACTTATATCCATAGACTTAAAATTAATGACACTTTATTAAAATATAAGAAATCATAAATCATATTTATATTTCTAGGATAATTAATTATATTATTGTTTACACTTAAATATATATTTATATTTATAATTGTACTTACTTATACTTATCTTTATTTTCTTATATATTAATGGGTTCGAAACACATTAGACTTAAAAAAACCACTGTAATTTATGAAAATTAAATAAAATTAAATTTACAATACTTTTAGAGAAACGGTTTTTAATATTCACTTGGAAGAATAAGAATTACATGGACTTTACAATTTCAAGGATGTGTGGAGCAGCACACTGCTTGTATGTTTTGCAATGTTCACTTCAACTCCAAACCTTCCTACCATCCAACTTGAAATAAAAATTACAAGAGGGATTATTGGACATGAGTTGGATTTCAGAAAATTAAGGGGCCAATGACTTTCTACATTAACACGACAAGGGTCATGACCCTCCCAAAGAATATTCACATCAATGAGTGCTGAATGTGTGCCATCTCGCATGTCTTGGTCCAAGCTGAGCCACTCCCCTCGTAGAAGTCGCCACCTCCTATACTTGAAGCGAATGCACAAAGTTTGTCTTGCAATGAGTACCTGTCATAAAAAACAAACAACCAACATAAAAACATAAAAACAACAATCAACAATCAACAACAAACATAAAAACATAAAAACAACAACAATCAACGATCGGTGTCTTGCAATGAAGTACTTATGAATAAAAACTATAAACAATCAACATCAGTGTAATCTTACCTAAAGGTAACAATTACACAGTGATTCTGGACTCAATGATACCATCACGGTGGTGAGTTCTCTTGAGATGCCATGACTCACCTAGTAACTGAGTCATCCAATCCTCAGATGGGCACTTGCATTGGTATGTAATCCTCAGATGGGCACTTGCATTGGTATGTAATCTTAGTTTTCTTTACTACTTCACAGGATCCAAACAAATGTGTAAACAAACAAACTTGAACAAACCAACTTAGATGCACATCTCTAGAGCCTGTGGTGGAGGGTTTCATGGCAGCATGAACATCAGTTTTTATCTTTACCCTACATGCTTCTGACATGTCTAAGCTAGGATTATACCATTCTTGGCTAGACAATGGTGGTAGTGGAATGTACTATGTCTCCCCACAACATATGTGGAATCATAAAAGTAAACATTCTGAGATGCCAATTCGCTTGCACTCTTGCTGTCATAGATCAAGGCACCTATCTCAGTATGTAAAACATTTAGCTTTCCACTTAAGCACTCTACAGTTTCCATTCATGCAGAGTTAATGGATATAAAGCTGCAAGCAACAAACATGCTTGTATTAAAACTCTATCTAATAACCATGGACTTAAAGCACAAGAACACAAAGCACAGAGATGTAAACTTACTGTTAGGCTTATGTCTCGCACTGAAGTTGTCATGATGCACTCGAATCTCTTTATGCATATAAACATGCTGAATGAAAGCCTCTGTTATTGTACCATTGCCGCGTCTCTTGAACTATATGATTCTACCTTTCCATTGTTTGTTGGGGTCTGTTACATCTTTGAGCTTGACCTTGAAACTCCCACGAGTACTTGGTCTTATTAAAATCCAATTTAACTTACTGTATTGATTAGGGATCCAATTACCTTCATCATCTCTCCTATTAAACACCTCCACTGTGTGAATATTACTGATAAATATTCCTCCTCCTTGAAGACATCTACAATAAAAAACAAAGCACCAAATTAACAAAGTTAGATTGCATGATTAATAAATATCTATGTTAAGATTGTAAGCAATAAATAAACATTATAACAACAAGAAATAAACAGCAACCTATTGCTTTGATTCACACAACCTTGTTGCTTACAACCTATGAAAATGAATATAAACACATCAAGACAAAACATAAACAAATCCTAAACCTATGATCATTACTCACAAGTATTTTATGCCACTTAAAATCAAGATAGTTATCTGTGGTGTAGAGAAGATTATAAGCAACAAATAAAGATTAAAACAACACGAAATAAATAGCAACTTACTGCTTTGATTTGCACAATCTTGTTACTCACAACCTTGCTCTTGTGAAAATAAACAACAACACATCAAGACAAAACATGAACAAACCTATCTTACATCAAGACAAAACATAGACAAACCCTAAACATATGATCATTACTCAATTGATACCACTTCAAATCAAGATAGCTATTGTGGTGCAAAGAAGAGAAAGTTCATGTGAGAAAACGTACACAACTCATAGAGGTTTTGTTCAAATGAGATGAAATTTTATGAGGAGAGAGCTATGGTGGAGAACAACATACCTGTAAAATTTCATGAAGAAAGAACTAGAGTTACAGAAGATATGGCAAAATTGAATTCCGCTAAAAAAAGGGGGGAAATGAAAAGGTAGTGAAATGCAAAAGGAGGGAAAGTAAAAAGTTAAACATAAAAAGGGAAAAAATGAAATTTGGTTTTCAAACTTCCATGTTGACCACAAGGTACATTTGACATGAAAGAATAGTTTATGAAATGAAATCTGTCATTTCTCTATTTTTTAAAGTTATGGGCTCTATTATTTTATGTCTTAAGAGATTTGGGAAGATATCACAAAAAGATCCATGTTACATGGATCTAGAATCCCAACTCTCTCATTGGTCAGGCCAATCTTTTTTTATTCACTCCTTAAGGGGCAAAATGGAGAGTCCATATTTCTCCTAATGTCCAATAATTGATTCATAATTATTTGTTGAGTGGATGTGGTTAAAGGTGTAATAGGAAGACTTAAAGGTGTACCTTTCAAGGTTAAAGGGAGCTTGTAATAGGAAATGTATATGGCATTATCGTGTGGGTGATGAATGGACATTGGTGGCATTATCGTGTGGGTGATGAATGGACATTGGTGACCAAATAGAAACAAGATAGAGATATCAGATCCAACAATTACTTTATAATTATTTGTTGAGTGGATGTGGTTGTCCATGGTGTTAAGTGACCATTTTGCAAACACAAAGTGCAATGAACTAAAGTCACGCTAGAGGGTTTGATTTTCACATGCCACTGTCTTCACAAAAGAAAATTCTTTGTGTAGTTAACCTTCTTTCTTTATTCACAAGCGACAAAACATGTCTCTATTGAGGAGAGATATATATATATATATATACATATACATATACATATATATATACATATATATATATATATATGTATATATATATATATGTATATATATATATATACATATACATACATACATACATACACACATATATGTATGTATGTATGTTGTATATACATACATATATGTATACATATACATATATGTATGTATATACAACATACATACATACATATATGTGTGTATGTATGTATGTACATACATACGTACATACATACATACATACATATATATACATACATACATATATATGTATATATATGTGTATGTATATATACATTTATATACATATATTCATATATATATATATATATATATATATATATATATTTATAGATGTACATATGTACATACACACATTTGTATATACCATGCAGCTTTAGTAACTAAAAAGAGGTTTCATTTTGAAGCTTTGGTAGTTTAATAGCGTTTCATTTGGTAAATTTGTGGGCTTAAAAAGCTCGATTTTGGGCTTCAAATTTAAGCACTGATATTATTATTATTATTATTATTACCGCACTAAAAAGATATGTAGGTCCACCAGCTTTTAAAGGAGTGGTGCGTTTCACGCTTCGCCTCTGGACAGGAGATACACGTCGCTTTCATGCATGACAACCACCAGCAGCAGCAGCAGGCATATCCAACTCTATACAGCACCAGCAGCCATCTCCAACTCTATACAGAAGTGCTGGTGCATTCTTAGCGTCGCCAAGTACATTCTAATCTCTCCTATGTGTCTTCTTATGCTCGTAATTGCTTGTAGTTAATCTTTATAGCGATTAAGGGTTTCCTTATGGATTTAAGTAGGTTTTGTAACCTTGCACGCATTAGGTCTGTGCTCATTTATAGGAAATGACTTAGCATTCAATTAATTAGCTTCTCATGACCATGTGCTGTGGATGTGGCCACCTAATCACTTCTATAATGCCTGAATGTGGCATTTCCTTTGTTGCTCATCATAAAGGGAGGTAAACTAGAGTGAGTAGGAACTTGAGTACCGCAAATGATGAGGGTGGAGTATTGATTTCTACCATTGTCCATGTGGCTTGATGCCGAGTCCATGAAGATGCTAATTTCAATCTACTTAAGTGTATATGATGTTCCCTTGATTTGGCTATCTAATCTCAAACACATTTCTATCTACATATGCACCCACCTGTGTAAGGGCACTAATACAAAGACTTTACACTAGCAGCTGATGAAGTGAGTGCAAGAGATTTTTTCTTTTCTTTTGGGTAAAAGGTCCTTCTATTAGTTGCCAAGAAAACAACCAAAATGGCTACATACAACATCATCCTCAACTAGGAAATGAGAGGCAAGATCCATAAAAGGGGGCGGATGCTCTTTTCCTTCGGCTGGCCGCTCTAGGAGGAGAAGGCTATCTCATACAATGGGGGAAGGCAGAAACACCCTTTTTTTAAAGTGGGTCTGGGTTCTATTCTGGCATTTGTCAGTGTGGGTTGATGAAGAGTGCGGGGCTGGATCCGGCACTTGAAGCGAAATAGGTTCATTTGCAGCCTTTGTAAGTTTGCATGGGTCTAGAACCCTGGGCTGTGATAATACATGCATCATTATCATTACGAGACATAAGGATGCATGTGTCATGACTACTAGGGGGCTTTAGGATTGGGGTTTAGTAGGCAGTCCTAGCCATAATTATGAAGGGACAGAACCTCCAAGTGAAGGTCAGTTTAGGGATGCACATGGGTAGTGTAGAAGCAGACATGTGAAGGGATTTCAGAAGGCTGAGGAGCAGACATCTGGAAAACAGAGTTGGGGCTTATCAGCATGGACATCAAAGGAAGAAGAAGGGCGACCATTTTGGGCAGCTTTGACCACACATACCCACAACTATCCTGCCGAGGCTCGCATGGCCTTGGCCAGAAGGGAATGAAAATTAGCCCAATAAGGGGGAGAAAGGTGATGGATCTGGCACTGACAGGCTGACCAGCAGGTTATTTGGGGTTGGGGGGGGAGGAGGGAGGGGAGCCTATTAAAGGTCCCAAAATTCCCCATTCTGCATTCATTCCATTCAGCAGTCCAGACTCCAGAGCCACCTTGAGACAGACTGGCAGCCCACATGGCACAGCGTCCCAGAATCAGCCCCAAAGTCAGCAAGTAGCATATCCCCAGAACATTTATCTTGCAGTTCCACTAACTTGAAGGAGCTCTGTTCCTGGCTTGATTAGCAACAAGAGAGCATATGGAGGTGACTGTTGTTCAGTTTCAGCCTTTGCCTTCGTACTCTTTTCAATGAAGCAAATGGACTTCAACATCCACAAAAAACGCTGGAGAGAGAACTGATCACGCTGAAAGTGACCAATGCAAGATCATATCTCCACAATATCACACCATAAACCTGTACATGGCCCAGAAAACAAATGTAGGAATCCATAATACCAATCCATGAACTTGTATACCATAGAAACCTATATACCATACTCTGCTGCCTCTGCTCTCCATGAGCTGATGGTCGCCCGCCAGAGCCTGCCCCGCTGCCGCCCATTGCTGCCACCACTTGCTGCCTTTGCAGCCTCCGCCTGTTGTCATTGTGTTGGCCCATGACAGAGCCGCTGCCGCTACCATCTACTGTACCTGCAATGCCACATCAAAAGTTGGTTTGGGGATAAAATGTGGGCTATGGAGACCAACAGAAGCAACATTGCATTGGAGAATTTCAATGGCTCCAACTTTCCTACCTGGCAAAACAAAGATCATGCTTCTCCTGATGAGGGATGGAGTGCGGAATGTCGTCAAGGGCATCGAAAAGCAACTTGCAGAGCAGATCAAGGTGCCGAGAAGATTTGTGTCTGGCAAGATAGGAATGACTAAGCCCTTGCATTGGACTAGGTTTCGCAAACAGCCTCATACATCCTGTGGACTTCGACAAATCAGCTAGAGAATTTTTTGGCAGCAAAATTAACAATTCAAAGGTATTTCTCAAGCAAAAGTCCTTCAATATGAAAATGAATGAGAGTCGTTTAAATCCATCCTTCAAGGTACAATATCTATTTAATAGTGCTTGTAAAGAGAGTTGAGCGCAAGCTAGCAAGGTCGTGTTGTAGAGATGGCATAAACGCACAGTCAATAAAAGCTCAAGAGAGCGCTAGAAGAATAGGCATCGCATGCAAGCTATCAAAAGCATAGCCAGCAGCAGCAACAACCATAGAGAGCTGCAAGGGGGAGCATTTGTTGGCAAAGAGTCTAACCGTAAAACAGGCTTTGAATTATTTTTTAAAAGTAAAAAGCAATAGTAGGATATCCTACTTTCAAGAGAAAAGAAAAGTGAAAGTAGGGGATCGGCTAATTTTCGAGAGCTTTATAAGTGCGTTTTCAACACATTTTGAAGTGGTATCCTCGACGAACCTCTCTCATCTACCCTATAAGCTTCGTCTCTAACCTTTCACTTTATCTTCGTCATCATGGTGGGAGTACAAATTAACACCATTGAAAAGCTTGAAAAGGATAACTATCAGGCTTGGAGATTCAAAATCAAAATATTCCTTCAATCTTATGAGCTATGGGGTATACTCAGTGGAGTTGACGCAATGCCAAACATGCCTCTAGAACTAGTAGAAGGTAGTAGAAGAGAAGCCAAAGAAAGAGATGATCATTTTCATGAGACTCAACAAAGTTTATGAAGACAGTATGAAATTGATATCAAAGCATGGCAATTAAAGGAGAAGAAGGTGATGAGTATTACTGCCCAGATACTGAGTCAAATGATAATCCATACATCAAACATTGTGAGACAGATACTAACATGTGGGAAGGACTTTCAAGAACATTTGAAAGTGTGTCAAGATATAACTCAGAGGAGAGTTGCATACGATTGAGAAGAAGAACTTGTTAGTGTTTGACTATGTTGCAAAGATAAGAGCTATATGTGATCAATTTACCATGATTGGTGAGCCAATTAAAGACGAAGAGATGGTAGAGATATGCATTAGAGGTCTTGGAAGAGACTTCAAGATGTTCAGTAAAGCAGTCACCTCCCAGAAAGTGAAGATGTTTTCCCGAATGCTCCTACCTTTACACTCTATGATGCGTATTTCTTGCTTCTAGCATCTCTTTCTTGCAAAAAAAGAAAAAGTGGGAGGTCTACTACCTCCATTGGAGATCTGAGGTGGTAGATGGGAGAGTATTTCCATGATGATCTCTACTCTGAGGTTTGGAAAGCAGTATAGAAGAGAGGTTCTATAGGAGAAGCATCAAGGATGGATGCTATTCCCACACAAGTTTACATCAAGGATGGATGCAAATGAGGATGGTATCCAGAGAGGAAGTGCCTGGGGATGAGACCTAAGGTTATAATTGAGCTACTAAATAAAAGGTACACCTAAGTGTGTGAGGATTTAGGTCTGATACTGCCACTCGTAACAAATTGGGCTTATGGATTCCCTAAAAGAAAAGTCCAAATCAGGCTGTGAAGAAGGCGCTAGAGGAAGAGGGTGGATATCAAGAAGAGAGCCCTCTCTATTCAAGTTCTGTTCAGCAAGATCTTAATGCATGTAATACCTTGTGTTGACTCACATCTCAACGCTCGAAAGATTTCTTTGCTGCTATAAGTTTATGCAATGCTTGAGGTCTAAGGAGGCCCATTACTTGGGTCTTTTGCAATTAGAAGGGGACCAAGAGAGGAGTGTAGATTTTGGATGGTGCATGTCTTGATTTTACAAGGATTTTCTTATAGAGAATATATTGCTTCTTACATATGTGACAAACAAAAAATTGAACTATGTATGCATTGAATCAACTAACAAATTCACAAGTGCACATCTTTGCAACAAAGCATGGCATATGTAGTAAGAAGTGAGAGGAGACTGTGGTAGCAGGTAGGAAAATGAGGCCCCCATTTCCCTCCTTTCCCTCTTAGGATATGCTTTATTTGGTAAAATTAAATTCGTTTTGAGGCTTATGAGTGCAATTGCATCAAGTCTTTGCAGTAAGGCTAGAGAAACCATGAATATTTATTTGCAAAATGGCGAATTGAAATGGGTTTCTATTGTGTTGAATTTTCCCATGGCTTTTTTGACATCTATGATAAACTTTTTGGGCTTAATTCAAAAAATTTAGGTTTGTTTAGGTTTGTTTAGCTCTCAAAATGATGGTAATTTTTTCTTTTGTGCAGGTGTCAATATGTCACCCCTTCTAAATGATGTATTGCAGCAAAAAATATCAACCAAAATCTTGTGTTTGGTGGTTGGATTCTCAATTTTCAAGTCTTTCAGTCCACTTCTATCATACACGGTCCCTTATTTGGTGCAAGTAAAAGGTTTAACTACTTTTCAGGTGAGACTTCTAAAATACCCACCAATTGTTTTTTAGACAACACTAACAAAGATTGAAGGGAATTCCATTATAGCACTACGAGAGGTTGTTAAGGAACTCACCAGACCGAGAGGAGAGAGTCATCAAATAGTCCCATTCACCACGAAGCATGTAAATGGTGTCGGAGTAAATATCTGCCAAAATCTGATGAGTGGAAGAAGATTATCCTCCAAGAGTGTGGCGACATCTGACCTTCCAAATGCATCAGCCATTAAAAGCACGTATGGTACTAAAGGTCTCTCAACTATTCGATGATTCCCGAGAATGCAAAACATGATGAGTGATATCAGTAAAACGCATGCGAACACAGATCCCATGCTTGATGTGGAAAACTAAATCATTTGGAGCAGCCTCTATCCAAGATGCGAGGATGGCCATTTCACGAGCGAGGGGGAACGAGCGAGAGCGCGTTCTGAGCGGAGGGTCAAATATTTGTAATGAACATGAAGACACCTGTAGTATTGTTTTTGTGAATATATCATCGCTGGATCATCTAACCACAGCCAACGGAGCTCAACTTGGAACTCACATGTGGCTATTGTCAATAACTCATGGATGAAAGGGTCATACACATGGGCATCCATTGTAGACCTGCCTTGAACTCGATGCACATGGTCAAAGTGAATCCACATCTCTTGGAGATTGCCACCACGATGCATTCTATTCACAAGGTCCAAGCCACTCCCTAGTCCAATAGTGGACATTTATGTGGTTGGTGTGAGGTCTCTAGTTGATTAGGAAACAGAAAATGCTGTGAATAAATGGATATCTACATCTATTTTTTAGATCCAACATTGCATCTAATCCCTTTGAACTGATTGAACTTGCTCTCTTTGCAACTTTTTTATGAGGGCAGTGGTACAGATTCTGTTTTTTTCATTCGTAGAGGTATTGCTCAGCATGGTCTATTGCAGGATGTTCCTCACTCTGATTATACACCCCCTAGACAGAGGATTGACACCGGTTGGGAGATTATTGCCAGTATTACAGCATGGCAGATCTGGAGAGCTAGATGCACGGAGGCTATTGAGGGTGTCCAGATTTTTGGGATTCAGTGCATTAGTACTATATGGGGTGATATCATCCACACTCTTATGGCTACTTGGGCTCGCATTTAGGGGCCCTTTCGTTTTGCGCAGGCGAAGCGTGTGATATTTATGCGGGAATGGGACCATGACATCTTCTCTCTAGTATCACATGTCTTACATGGCATCATGATGCTCCTCAGTGGTTGAAATCACCTTACATATTGGGGTGATTCTATTCTCTTCCGGCTTATAGCTGTGATTGTTGTATGTTTTTCTCATACTTAATAGAAGTCTCTTTCTGAAAAAAAAAAGAAAAAAGAAAGTGGAGTCAATACATCTAGAAGCTCTTTAAGGTCTCAGTCTCCAAACTCAGCTATATTTGTAACCCCATCACCTAACAACAATTCCATAACAATTTTCCGGGCCACAGTAACCCCTAATTGTTTTGGAGTATTGAAAGGATTGAATTGTGCACGCATTGCAAACTTCTCCTCCATACTTTTTTTTTTTGCCTAGGTGAACCCTCTTCATAAGGGTATTCATGAAAACCCAAATGAATAGCACATCTTGTAGTTGAGAAATGGTCACTAGGTATGCAGTAGTATATAACTGTTGGACAAGTCCCTATACACTCAGACATTTGACCACAATGTTTACAAGAGAGACTTCCATATTCAGGACGAACAATTCCTATTGAGCATGTAAGTCTTCCTTTCCATTGTGTCAAGTTAGTGCTCATCATTCTTGCCAGGTATGGGCAATCAAGATTCATGCATCACAAATGACCACCACACCTCCTAAGCCTGACGGAACCAGCAAACAATTTGATATGCAAGTAATGTATTGTGTCCAACCACCAACTAGTCTAGGTATCGAACGTAGCAAAGGGAAATAGGTCTCTATAGCACCCTCTACTCCCTTACTGATAGGCAACAACACTAGAAGGAACCGAGCACTCCCTCTACTCTTACCATAGGTGCTCAACATGCGTAACTCAAACCCATCAAGCAAAACTTGAGAACACTTAATGAAGCACACCAACTTCTAGACTGAGAATGGAATGAGATAGATGAAGAGAAAAGAGAAGAATCTCTATAGCATCAATGAATGTGGAACAAAACTCATGAGATGAGAAAAAAACACCGCTATCATTATTATTATTATAATTTTTTTTCAAGAAAGAGGCTTCTATTAAGTATGACAAAGACATACAACAATCACAGCTATAAGCCGGAAAAGAATAGAGTCACCCCAATATGTAAGGTGATTTCAACCACTGAGGAGCATCATGATGCCATGAAAGACCTATGGGACAAGAGGAAAAGAAAATGCCATGGTCCCACTCCTGCATAAATATAACGCGCTTTGCCTGCGCAAAACGAGAGGACCCCTGAATACGAGCCCATGAATACGAGCCCAAGTAGCCATAAGAGTATGGATGATATCACCCCGTATAGTACTAATGCACTGAGACCCAAAAATCTGGACACCCTCAATAGCCTCCGTGCATCTAGCTCTCCAGATCTGCCATGCTGTAATATTGGCAACAATCTCCCAACTGGTGTCAATCCTCTGTCTGGGGGTTGTATAATCAGAGTGAGGGACATCCTGCAATAAACCATGTTGAGCAACACCTCTATGAATGAAAATAGTAGAGTTTGTACCATTGCCCTCATAAAAGAGCTGTGGACCGGACTGGGAGAGCCAAGCAACTGTCCCCCAAGTCACATGCATGGCGCAGCCACTCAATTTGCCCACAAGTTGGGCTATAGAATCCCAAATCTGCTGTGCAGTGCTGGATCCCCATAAACAATGCTGCACAGTCTCAGAATCTACCGCACACCTAGGACAGGTAGGTGCTACACCGAAAATCGATCTCCACTGATTGGTGGGGAGACCACCATGTAAGAATAACCAAAAGAAATGAGAGATCTGGCTCCTTCTATATGAACACCAAAGCCTATGCCAATATCTGTGCTGTATCACTGGAGAAATATCATAGCTCTCCCAATGAGGCCTGAGAGTAGGGATCCTATGCATCTATCGAGTGAGGAGAAGCCTAGCATTCCGGACGGTGAAACTGAAAAAGGGAAGGCTTTTCAAAGGATCGAAGGCATCAATCCACTCCCACTCTCCTGGATCCCACTGAAGATATCTGATAGGACTGCCACCATATAACCACAAACACCAAGAGCCATGAGTCACTAGTTACGGAGAAGGGTCAATGAACCAATGCTTCCCTGAACGACCAACAATCCTCACTGGACTAAGCCTAGTATCTGGGATGATCTCCTCCATGCTACATGTCATGACCTTGTGAAAATGGAACAGCACAAGTGTGGGCATGGTGGTTGCTGCAAAAATATTAAATGATTCACATTTGGGGTGCCCGGACAAAGAGAATGATGTGTGGACATCTGCAGGTGTGAAGGGGGACCAGAACATTAATGAATTTTAATGTTTTATTCATGGGTGGCCCCTAGGGAACTTTAATAATTATTAAAGTTGGGGCCCGAGGATAATTTTGGAGAGAGGCCACTCCACTTTTGGAGTTACACGCCTCTCTCATCTCTCTCTCTCTAGCTTTTTGGGATACGTGCAAGCAAGCTTCATGCGTAGAGAAGAGAAGAAGACTGTCGAATTGGTTGCTGCTGTGTGTGAGAAGAGCAAGCTGTTTAGACAGGCCGTACAGAGCTGTACGACAGCAAGTACAGGTGTACGGACTGCTGCAGGTTCAGGCGGCGCTGATAGAAGCTGAAGGCGGGTACGTGCTGCAGGTTGTGCTGCTGGGACAGGTACAGGCTGACACAGATAGCGCAGACCTGTACGGACAGGTGCAGGCTGTCAAGTACTGTTCTGTCCAGCAGGTACAGGTGGAATTAGCTGCTGCAGGCGCAGAGAAAGTACGGACAGGTACAGTACTCTGACCTGTACGGACAGGTACCGGCTTCGTAATGTTCAGTCCTGAACAGACTGCAGGTGGTGCATCTCCTGCTGTAGCAGTTGCAGGCAGTTCTTTACCAGAGTTTAGTTGGTGCATCAGTCAAGTGATTGCAAGGAGGAAAGTACAGGTTGGTACAATTGGCCTCACGAGTGCAGAATCACGTGCTGATCTGGTAAGCTCTGAACTCGTTCATCTATCTTTCTTTCCATTGGCTTATGTCTGCTGCAGAGTTGTGCTATCTGGCCCCTTGTGAGAGGAGGGGTATGGCAGATTGAAAGGGTGGAAACAGAGATTGGATAGTGGATGTATGTTTGTGTTGAGTTGTGGAACCATGTTCATGGGATATGCCAGATGTGTGCTCAAGGCTGCCCTGCTGAATGGTCTTGGCTGATCAGAGGGAAACACAGAGTGTTGCTTTTGTGGGACACAGATCTGTGTGTGTATCCTCTGTGCTAAGAGGTCTTGTGGGCTGCCAGATTGGACATAGAGGTGTATTCTCCTGGCTGGTTTTGTTGTACTCAGGTTTACATCTTTTTGAATTTGAATAAAGAAATACCGAAAGGGGCGCCAAGCTTTGGGGCCAATAGGTGTCGGTTCTCATTTCAGTTTTGGGGCACTCTAGCTCCAATTAAATTTGTTTTTATATTTGGACTACAAGTGGAAGGGTGACTGCTAGTCTACCACACTTTGGTTTCTACCAGAGGCCGGTTTCAAGGTTCCGTTGCCGGGACCTATCATCAACTTTCTTAAGGGGGTGAGCTCTTGGTTGACTCGAGGAAAGTCATTGCTGAAAAATTCAGCAACATGTCTGATACAGAAGACGAATATTTTTATCATGAAGAGGAAGAGCAAGAGACCTCTCCTGAGAGAAATGAATCTGAGGATATTCTTGCAAGAGAACAGGCTGCAGATGATGAGCATTACGAGGATGTAACACAGCCAGAAGATGTGCCTAGTAAAGAGGAAGATGATGCTCAGTTTAAAAATCGTTTGGCCGGTGTTATGGATGTGTTTATGCAGCTCACACAAAGTGAGAAGTTTGGCCGGTGTTATGGATGTGTTTATGCAGCTCACACAAAGTGAGAAGTTTGCTGAATTTATGAGATCCCATACAGAGCCTGAAAAGAAGAAGAAGAAGGTGCGTTCTAAGAACCTTCTTCAGGGTCATAGTGGTGCCTTCCCACAGGATCCATCTTTTGGACAGTTTCCGAACATGCAGCATGCTTTTGGTGCTAACTCTCAGAGTTCCTTCTTTGGACAGCCATCTATTCCTCAGCAGACTATGCATCTAGGTTATTTTGGTGGTGGCTCGGTGTTCCAATCTATGACTGGGGGTTATCCTTAGGGAGGCATGGGTATGCCAGGGACTTTTGGAGCAAATTTTCAGCCTGGAATGCAGGGGAATATGTATGGTGGTATGCAGTCCGGAATGCAAGGAAACATGTTTGGGAGCATGCAACCTGGAATGCAAGCAAACATGTATGGGGGCATGCAGCTCGGTATGCATAATGGTATGTTTGGAAACATGGCTGGAATGTATGGCATGCCAGGTGTGGGAATTGGTAATGCTGACCCTATGATGGGCATGAATGCTGGGGGTAGCAATCTTGTGAAGCCACTTCCTTATGATAATCTAACGCCTATGGGTAAGGCGAAGGATTATAAGGAAGGGGGAGCTGCTGTGAAATTTGATACATTCAGTGGAGCCAAAGATAAGTTAAAAGCACTTACCTTTTTACAGCAGTTTGATGCTGCTTTTTCTGGGGGTAATTACACGGAGTCCTCTAAAGTGAGAAAAGCTGCGACTTTTCTCAAAGGCAATGCATTGCAGTGGTGGTCTACTCTTCTTTTGCGGGGCATAGCACCAACTACTTGGGTACAATTTAAACAAGTGTTCTCTTCCGTATGGCTCACATCTATTTTTGAGGTGGATGTAATGACAGCATGGCACAAGCTGGATGCATCAAAGTGTGACAATCTTGAAGATTATAACAAGAAGTTTTGGGAAGCTTTACTCCCAGTTACTTCTTACCGTGCAGTGCCTTTGTCTGAGCAGGTAGAGAAGTATTGTTGTGGGCTGCCCAAGGAGGTGCGTGACTATTGTATCAAGACTCGAGTAACGAACATGTCACAGATGATAGAGAATGCTATGACAGCTAATGCGTTACTCACTGGAGTCTCATCTGGATTTAAAGGCAGTAAGAACTCGAGCAAGAAATCTGGAAAGTCAGGGCATGCTTCGCGTGATGCAAAAGGGTCTATAGAGACGCGGTATAAGAAGTTGCCAATGCCCAAGAGAACTTCTGAGGAGAGACAGGCTTTGAGGGATGCTCGGAAATGTTTTTCCTGTACTGAAGAGGGACATATGTCTCTTAATTGTCCCAAGAGAAAGTCCCAAAAGGACTCTGACAATAAAGGAGAGCCCAAGTCAAAGAAACCAAAACCTTCTGCAGGGTTAGTTCCTGATCTTGTTGGGGAACAGCCAGGTGGTGAAGAGACAGAGTTGTGCAGGGCATGGGGCAAAGTGAGAGATCAAAATGCCTTGATATTCTTTGACACAGGTGCTAGAGCGAACTTCATTTCATCGGATTTGGCTGGCCGATTGGGGATTCGTGCAGAGGAGATGGGGCCGTTATATGAGGCTAACATGGCTTGTCCAGGGTATGCAGAACCCGTCACTCCTATTATTGGGAAGCTTAGGCTTCATTTGCAAAGCTATGTGGACAGCGAAGAGTTTTTCATCATGCCACTTGATGGATGTGATGTTTTGTTGGGTATGCCATGGTGCCACAGAGTACATGCGGTGGTGGATACATACAATAGGAAGATCACTCTGACTCATAGAGGGAAAGAATATGTTTTGGATGTAAAACTAAAAGGGGAATCTGTTCCTATTGTATCAGCTTCGACAATTTCATCAGTAATGAAAAAGCATCTTTTTGCGTACTTGATTCATGTAAAGGATGCAAAAGATGATGAGTCTAAGTCTAATTTGTCTATGTTAGATAAGGACAGAACTGATTTCTTATGTGGGTTCCAAGATTGTTTTTTCGAGTCATTGCCAGGGGAACTTCCTCCGGAGAGGCCAGAAGATCATGCCATTGATCTAATTCCTGGTAGTACTCCACCAAATAGACCGCCGTACCGTGTTAGCGCAGCTCAACAAGAAGAAATTATGAGTCAGGTACAGGAGCTTTTGAATAAAGGGTTGATACAGCCTAGCTCATCACCCTTTTGCTCACCTGTACTCTTAGTGCAAAAGAAGGATGGTTCTTGGTGCATGTGTATTGATTACAGCGCGCTGTCGTGATGTGTGTGGTATAGCCAGGAAAGTACGAGACTTCTAGCTGTGAGAGTAGGTACCAAATCTAACAAGGAAACTCACACACAAAACTTCCCAAGGAGTATTGAACATCACCATTTTCAATGACATATACATGTGTCGATTCACCTCAATACATCCTTGAATTCATCCTGATGATTGCACAAAATTGCATACCAAGTGTTTGTTCCTTTACTCACTGACTCCTTTCTCCAAATCCTTTGAACCATTCACATGTAGGCATAACAAAACCTTCAAATTTTTCCAATATACATGTGACCATTTACATTCTTTACATCCAGTGCCATCAAAGCCATCATTTCAAGATGCTCTTAATCACCTGAAAACCTGCCTTAATATTCTAACATCTCACAAGCAAAAGATGGCATACGTCATAGCTATAACATGCTCATGATTTCCAAAACTCAACCAAGCAGAAGCAAGACCAACTTCCCGTGATTTAAATGTGCTTTGGATACCTTTTTCCCACAAAACATCAAGTTCCAAAAACCATTAACTTATTCTCCAAAGCTTTTTTACTCATTTTCCAAATCCTTTAAGGATTTATGAGTTTTCGCCTTTTTCTAAATCAAAAGAAATAGTAAAAAAAACTTATCTGAACATTACGAGTGAATTTACACTTGATTTTATTTTTGCTAAACTCATAAGTCGCGGAGCTGGCTACGCGATGCAGAATACACGGGAAGCGATAGTCGCATCAGCGCAGACCATGAAACGGAGAAAACATGGATTTTGTCGAAATCATCTCTTCATGAAGTACTCATTTCGCTCTTCATTTCTAGCACCTACAAGCTATGAACAGTAGGTATCTCCTTGAAATGAAAATCTCTGGTCGATATCACACTGGTTCGAGTTTCTGCAGACGTTCCCCAAACTCTGATATGCCGTTTTTTCCAACTCTGGTTATTTCCTCTGTTTCCCGCAAGAGATGCGGCCTTCCATCACCTTTTGCAGCTTAAGAATCGGCCTTCCATTTTAAAAAAGGCTGCGCTCGTTTATAGCTTGTATATCTTCGAGAAATTTCCCCAAGGTTTTAATACACGTAAGCTGCCACCCGCCAGTAGGCCGACCATCTCCATGAGTACAAAGAAATATCCCATCATACACAATTTGCATGCCTTTGAAAAAAAACGATGTCGGCCGAGGTGCAACTGGAGGGCATGCCTCTCATGCGTATGACGCCCATGTATCCCATGTCGGTAGTTCCAGCAAATCCAGGTATTCCGGTGTTGATGATGCTTCCACTCCCAGTCCCATTAGCACTTCCTCGCCCAACCATACGCAATGCACCCTACTGCTTGTCAGATGGATGTCCCTTAAAGACCTCTATGTAGCGGCTTCTCATATGCTGCCTCGCATGTGCCAAAACCAAGAGTCTATCACAATAAATGACAGTGTTGATTCAGTGGGCAATAGTAAGAACTGTGTACCATTGCAACTGCCCATTTATATAGTCAAAATCTGCCCATGCCAGCTCTGGACCAACAAGCTGAGAGAAGCTCTTTTTGATGGCTCGACGGACTTGGATGAGTTCTCGCAACACCGGCTCCCACTGAATTTCTTTTAACTCATCTGGCATCAAACCTTTGCATTTCCATACATGTTAAGAAGGGTGTTCCCTACTACAAGGTCCACCATATGCATAAAACTCCATAATTCACACCACACTCATGTACAAAAACTCCTAGATCTGGCTCAGCCTCAACTCATCTTATTGAACCTCATTTACAATATGAACATATGTACATGGCATCATATAATGACTCGTCATGGCACTTAACTCATGCATCTGGATTTGTATTTGATGGCCTCACATGCATGGTTTCACACCATAGACGTGCCATGGCACGACATCCACCCCCTCTAAACCTGCACATCCTCTGGTATGTGCCAAATCATCATCAAGGTCCACATATAACTGGATGTCGTCTTCATCTTCTGCATTACCAGGAAGATCATTCTCTTCCTCTTCAACCGTATCCATATTACCACTGTCAAGCCTCTCATCCTGAGTCTCTTGTGAATCAAAAGGATCACTATCATGCCTTCTTTTAAATATCTTGATTCTTTTGCCTGCCACAAGATTCTTTATTTCTGTTCCATCAAGCTCACACAGAGTATACGTGGCATTTCCATGCACATGCTTGACAGTGTAAGGGCCAAACCATCTTTTTGCAAATTTTCTTTGAACAGTGAATTGGTTGTCAAGGCTACTATCATACATTAGAACCCAATCACCTTCTTCAATAGGTTTTGGCCCGAGTCTGTGTCTACTATCAAATCTTTCTTTATTTTTCAACCTTGCATCTTTCAAGCGAGCTTTAGCAAGCTCTACATCTCCAGGCCTCCTCTCCAACTGTCTTATTCGCAATGCAAGGAGGTCATCTCTGCTCAATCCTTCCACCCAGGGCAATACATTCCAAGTTAGAACTACTTCTTCAACTGGCATCACTGGCTTCTGACCATACATTAATTCTGCAGGCATGTATCCTGTCACTGAGCTATGAGTTGTACGGTCAGCCCACAAGGCATATGGTAGCAGCTTTGGCCACTCTCGCATTCTTTCTCTGCATGCCTTAGCCAAAGCTTTAATGATTGGAGGATGTCCTCGCTCACTTTTCCCATTGCCCTCAGGATTGTAAGCACATGTTAGGGACAGTTTGATACCAATTCTAGAGAAGAATTCCCTTGCTTCTTTAACATCTAGCTCACCCCTATCAGCTGTTATTTTTCCAACACAACCATACCGGCAGATCACATCTTCCAACAGAAATTTGCATACTGTTTCCGTACTCTTTGTTCTAAGAGCACGCCCCTCTACCTGATTTGTCAAATCTTCTCTTGCAAGTGCTATGTACTACATCTGTCAAATTCCCAAAGGCATTGTAACTAAATCCACTACCCATTTATAGTGCATGGCAGGTGGGTAGGTTGGTTGCAAGCCATCACGATGCCGCACATTTGAGTACATTTGGCATACCATGCATGTTTCCACATATTGGGAAATATCCTTGTACATTCCTTTCCACCAATATTTTTCCTTTATTTTGGTAAAGGTGGCCCACACACTTCTATGTCCAGCCCAGAGACTCTCATGGAATTCTTTCACAAGCTTTCCTTGAGTCTCTTTATCACATATGACTCTCTGTGGCATAGCATTCCTCTGCTTAGGATGCTTCCAGAGATACCCATCCTTTAGGAAATAACCATATGCTTTTCTGCGGATCCTCTTAAATTCTGAGTCAAACCAATTTTCTTGCCTTGTCAGAGTACTCAAATATTGACCAATAAGCAACCAATCTCCTTCATATATTTCCTCAATAAAAGACTCAAGTGCATTTGATAGGCAAATATGGTCCCCTTTTGCATATGCTGTAGTATAGAACTTTGTACCCACATCATCAATGTCACTAATCATCTCTTTCTCATCTTCATACCTGGCTCTTGATAGCATATCTGCAACTGGATTATCTTTTCCCGCAATATGCTTAAACTCAGGATTTAGTGACTTGATATAAGCAATCCACCTAATCATAGTAATATCTGGAGTGGTACAGCTTGCTATCATCCCAAGAAGTGGCAAGCAATCAGTTTCCACAAGTACAGATGCCCCAATAAGATATTCTTTTTCACATTTTAGAGCAGTGACTATTCCCCATAACTCTCTCTTGATCTGTGGATACTTTCGTTGCCGAAAGCTTAATACCTTTGCTCCAAATCTAATTACATACCTATGATCATCCTCATCATCTTGCCCTACTGCCCATCCTATCCCAGTAGGACTAGTATCAACT
This sequence comes from Cibotium barometz, assembly GCF_041138505.1. Classification (NCBI taxonomy): domain Eukaryota; kingdom Viridiplantae; phylum Streptophyta; class Polypodiopsida; order Cyatheales; family Cibotiaceae; genus Cibotium; species Cibotium barometz. Next base: position 28,835,275 of record NC_141061.1, read on the forward strand.
GTAACAATCACAGGCCTGCCACACTCATAATCTGCCTTTCTCAGAGTGGGTGATGATTGGAGCAAACATTTCAGCTTCCGCATAGCTTTAATATGTACTGCACTCCACAAAAATTTTTGATTTTTCCTCAAAAGTTGATAAAGAGGATCTGCTACATGTGCATAATGTGGGATCCAAATAACATAAAAGACACATGCTCCAAGAAATCTCCTCAGCTCTGTAACATTAATGCATGTCTCTTTCATTCTTTGTATTGCATCTATCTTGGCTGGACAAGGTTGGCGTCCACTAGTACTACAAAGATGTCCCACTATTAGCACTTCACCAACTCCAAACACTGATTTCAGCCCAGATAAAGTAAGATTCACTTCTTCAAGCCTGGATAGAATCATGTCACAATCCTTTATATGATTTACCACAAACTTGCGGCACCCCTTTGAATCCAAATCCCCATCTTTGTCTTTCTCATCACAGCCCTTAATTGGCACATCATCCAAAAATGGCATAGTTTTTTGTGGTATGAAGTCTCGTAAGACTTTATTCATTCCATTCATCATATGTGCCACTGAGTTGGTGGCTCCCTGTGGTAAGGTACACATCCTTACTAATCCCAAAGGAGTTCTCATTGTGGTCAAGTCCCTGCTTTGTATATCCAGCTGGAACTGATCATATCCCGAATACAGATCACCCATAGAGTATATAGCTTTCCCTGCAAATGCTTCTGCAAACTCATCTACAATCGGACCTGCTCCCACATTCCTGATTGTGACTTTGTTTACAGGTTGCATGTCTTGAATAAAGCGCAATGTCCCATTTTTCTTTGGTACAGTAAACCATCTGTTGGAATATGGGGCACATGATGGCTCCAAAATTCCCATCCTGATCTTTTCTTTTAGTAATTCCATTAACTTTGGCAAGAGAGCCTTTGGTACTGGAATTGGCCGCAGGTTCCAGGGCACATGTGGAACAGTAAAGATCACCATTGGTGCTGTTACACTTGGATCAACACAGCCTATCTCATGCGGCTGAAAAGCAAAGGCTTTCCCATGTTTTACAAGCATCTCCTCAAAGCATTCCCTTTCAACTGGCAACAGAAAATCCTTCTCACCAATCTTCAGCTCTTTTAGAGTTTCTTGAGTAAATTTATGCCCAATTTTCTTCGGATCTCTAAGATTTGGTTGCATAGAAGCTTCATCTATCTTCTCCTTGCTTCCTGGTGGCAAGGGCAAGGCAACTGGTTTCACCTTCTTTGCAACCGTTTTGTACTTTGTATCAACATGAGCATCCATCTCGCAATTCATGTTTTTACATTCCACCCCCTCGAATTCCTGGATTATATCATACATCTCCACAGATGACACCTCTATCATTTCATTTCCACCCTGTAAGCATGCTCTTCCCATATCAAAAAGCACATCCATAGTATCTACAAATGACACCTCATCAAGCACCCCTGAAATAAACTCATTCTTCCCCAAAAGACCACACTGCTCAAAACCTTTTTGTTCATTTTGTATATGTTTTCGCATGCCACGCTTCAAATCCTTGCTTTTTACAAAAACCAATGACCCATAGCTGGAGAATCCCTGAAAATTTGCTGAAAAGCTATTTACATTGATTGAGTCCTGCGAGAACTCATTTCCCCTTGTACCATTGGAATCCCGCTTTACAATGGCACCTGGCCAAAATCCCTCATCTCCCTGTAATTCACGAATTCTCTGTTTATCTTCAGGAGTGACTGTGCTCTCACGATTCCTTTCATGGTTAATGCAAACTGTCAAGAACTGAACAGCTTTCTTGCCATCCTTACTCCTTATTCTTGCATATGCCGAGCCATCGTCCAAAACTTTTGTTTCCATCCTCACAGCTGTAATGTAGGGTTGCCCAAGGATAAGGAGATACGATGACATCTCCTGAACAAAGAAGTTCTGATCATCTTTCACATCCCCTATAGTTACCCTTACATTTGGACATGCTGCATAAAGCTCTCCAGATGAGTTATTAGCTGCTTTAATCATCCACCCATGATCCACATCCATTGGCCACTTACATTTGTTGTAGAGATTTTTAGCCATAAGATTTATTTCAGACCCATGATCAATTAGAGCGACATATGGCTCTTCCAAATCACCTATCTTGACAAGGGTTTCAGTGGTTGCTCTTGCCCAATGGCTCCTGGAGTAATGACTCTTTGTAAGAACTTCTTTTTCATCATCCTCTTCCACAAAGCGCACTTGTCGTGCCCCATCAGCAGAGTGATTACATTCCACCACATTTTCTCTCTCTTCCTTTTTCTGTACCTGTACTCCATGAGTCTTGGAAGTGCTTGCCTCCCCTTGTGATGGAATAGATTCAATTATGGACTGCCTTTTTCTTCGTATAATATCAATTATCTCATCATGAAATTCTTTCTTTGCAATCCCCAAGACTTCCCCTAGTGTGAATTCCACCCTGCTGTTTAGAATCCTCTCTTCAAGCACCTTTTTGAGATCTGTTGTTGCAGCTTCAATATCAGATTGAAGCTTGTAGAGTGGACTTTTCCCTTTACCCTTCTCCTTCATTTTTGCTGGCACTTCTTCCATTGAAACATCCTGTGGAGGTCTGCTATGCTGTGGAGGCATATGTGATGGCCCAGGATCCTTCTTTTCACTTCCACGTGTAACTCTTTTTGATGGCCCTCCTTCCTCATTTTCCCTTTTACGCTTCTCCTCTACCTGTGCCTCATTATTTTGGCATTTAGCAATATAGGCATGAATAGATAAAGAATCCACAGGCTCCTCCCAGCCAGTCTCAAGACGTATACAATCACCTGCCTCATGCAAAGCTTGCTTTGACACTTTCTTTGACGCAATTAATTCCATTGTTGATGGCCAAAAATCCTCATTCTCATAATCCTCATCATTCTCAAATCCTTGCTTTAATTGACCAACCTTTAATCCATAGGTTGCTGCCTCAACCATAGAAATGGCATGACTAGCAGCCATATCCTCTACCAGCTTTTTCATCCCTCCTTTCCCAAAGTTTGTACTCAATGGAAGACCAGTCTCTGTAAGATGGATTTTCCCATCTTTGAAAAACACAAGTTGATTTTTAAGAGCTTCTTTATAGCTAGCACAATCCTTCTTTGCATGTTCTGGGTCATCACACCATATGCATCTATATGTAAACCCTTCTTTGCTTTGAGGCCTTTGCATAGAAGCCTGCCCCAATGGTAGACCTTTTTCTTCAATCCTGGACATCTTCAATTTTAGGTCACGCATACCCTTGATAAGCTCATCCATCGGCCCATCTACCTTTGGAATTGTAGCAGCTGGTTTGGGTAGATTCTCAGGGATAACAGCAGTTATGGGGGTTGCAGAGCCCATCACCATTTTATCCCTCCTCCGCTGCCGCTTTGCTAACATAGTGACTGCATCCTCAACATCATTCCAATCACTCTTTAATCCCTGCTCTGTATCCTTATCCTCAAGGAGGATTTCCAATTTCTCCTGGAGATCTTTCCCAGCTGCTTGTAAGAAGAGCTCTGTTTTTTCTCTGTCCAAAGTTGTACGCTCTATCCTTGACAGCTGGGCATAGCGTTTCTCAAACTCTCTTAGCAATTCTGTGGCAGAAATTCCCATTTTAGGTTTTGTGACCCATTCCAAGAAAGTTCGTTTGGTCACTCGCTCAGAATCCTCCATGAAATATTCATCCTTTAAAGCAAGCTTGAACTCCTCCCAATTTCTGCCACCATGTGCTGTCTGCAATCCTCTTATGCGCTCTCTTATTTCAGGAACACATACCAGCTCGAAACTTCGAACCATATCCTCCTCAGTCACCCTGTTTAGCTCCATCTCCTTTATATAATTGCGCAGGTACTTTGTAATGTCCTTCCCATCAAATTGATCCATCTTTTTCACAATTGATTGTAATGCTTTGGTCGTGGAAATTTGTCCCCTTTCAGCAGCTTGTTGTTGTTGCATGTACATGGTAAACATCTGAAACATCTGCATAACTCCGGGGTCAAAATGAACCCCCTGACCCTCAGAATTCTCAGCCATAGCTTCCTTGTATATTTCACCACACTCTCACCCCAGCAGTCTCACGTCGGGTTCACCAAAAGCAGTCGTGATGTGTGCGGTATAGCCAGGAAAGTACGAGACTTCTAGCTGTGAGAGTAGGTACCAAATCTAACAAGGAAACTCACACACAAAACTTCCCAAGGAGTATTGAACATCACCATTTTCAATGACATATACATGTGTCGATTCACCTCAATACATCCTTGAATTCATCCTGATGATTGCACAAAATTGCATACCAAGTGTTTGTTTCTTTACTCACTGACTCCTTTCTCCAAATCCTTTGAACCATTCACATGTAGGCATAACAAAACCTTCAAATTTTTCCAATATACATGTGACCATTTACATTCTTTACATCCAGTGCCATCAAAGCCATCATTTCAAGATGCTCTTAATCACCTGAAAACCTGCCTTAATATTCTAACATCTCACAAGCAAAAGATGGCATACGTCATAGCTATAACATGCTCATGATTTCCAAAACTCAACCAAGCAGAAGCAAGACCAACTTCCCGTGATTTAAATGTGCTTTGGATACCTTTTTCCCACAAAACATCAAGTTCCAAAAACCATTAACTTATTCTCCAAAGCTTTTTTACTCATTTTCCAAATCCTTTAAGGATTTATGAGTTTTCGCCTTTTTCTAAATCAAAAGAAATAGTAAAAAAAACTTATCTGAACATTACGAGTGAATTTACACTTGATTTTATTTTTGCTAAACTCATAAGTCGCAGAGCTGGCTACGCGATGCAGAATACACGGGAAGCGACAGTCGCATCAGCGCAGACCATGAAACGGAGAAAACATGGATTTTGTCGAAATCATCTCTTCATGAAGTACTCATTTCGCTCTTCATTTCTAGCACCTACAAGCTATGAACAGTAGGTATCTCCTTGAAATGAAAATCTCTGGTCGATATCACACTGGTTCGAGTTTCTGCAGACGTTCCCCAAACTCTGATATGCCGTTTTTTCCAACTCTGGTTATTTCCTCTGTTTCCCGCAAGAGATGCGGCCTTCCATCACCTTTTGCAGCTTAAGAATCGGCCTTCCATTTAAAAAAAGGCTGCGCTCGTTTATAGCTTGTATATCTTCGAGAAATTTCCCCAAGGTTTTAATACACGTAAGCTGCCACCCGCCAGTAGGCCGACCATCTCCATGAGTACAAAGAAATATCCCATCATACACAATTTGCATGCCTTTGAAAAAAAACGATGTCGGCCGAGGTGCAACTGGAGGGCATGCCTCTCATGCGTATGACGCCCATGTATCCCATGTCGGTAGTTCCAGCAAATCGAGGTATTCCGGTGTTGATGATGCTTCCACTCCCAGTCCCATTAGCACTTCCTCGCCCAACCATACGCAATGCACCCTACTGCTTGTCAGATGGATGTCCCTTAAAGACCTCTATGTAGCGGCTTCTCATATGCTGCCTCGCATGTGCCAAAACCAAGAGTCTATCACAATAAATGACAGTGTTGATTCAGTGGGCATGTGCCAAAACCAAGAGTCTATCACAATAAATGACAGTGTTGATTCAGCATGTGACATCTCTGCAGCAGCATCACCACCCTCTTTTCCTGCAACAGCCTGCAAATTGAACAGAAATCAGAAATCAGAGGTATTTTTTGCTTCAATTTTGCGAATTTCTTATCAATTCAAGCAATTAAGCAGGTACAGGTGCCCAATTGCTCAATTTTTGAGCAAAATTGGCAAAATTGGGTGACATTGGTCACAATCAGGATCAATTCGCGGGAAATTGGTCACAATCAGGATCAATTTGCAGGAAATTGGATGTCGAAATTTGGGGCTTTTGATGTAATTGTGCAATTAAGCACTCATACATGCTGTATGATGTGAAAAATCGCACATTTGGGCAAAATTGCAGCAAATTGCAGTGCAAATCAAGGGGCTTTTGTGCCGATTTGGTTGATTTGCATGCAGGCAATCGCGTTTGATGCTGTGGATAATGTGCTGATGCCTTACAAGCACTCAATGTGCCTGTAAATCAAGGGGCTTTCATGTATTTGATGTATATGTGGCCAGGGGGAAGCATCGTGAACACTCTGGATGCCTTCATGTGCGTCAATGTACCATGTATGATCAGAAATTGATCTCAAATCAAGGGGCTTTTCAAGTTTGTATGCTTGTTGAGCTTGGCAAAGCAGCAGGCAAGACATTTATGCCTTGAATCCTCAAAAATCAGCTTGCAGTCAAGGGGCTTTTGCCCAATTTCTGTTCGGGACTGTTGTATGCAGTGTTCGAAACTGTAAAAGTCTGATTTTCACTCATTTGGACAGCCAGGAGAGCATTTATTGCTATTGTACCTGCTGGTACAGATTTGGCACAGCTTTGTGCATGTTTTGGCATGGCTGTACACTGTTTTGAGTGATCAAAAGGTTCAAATTCAGCTGCTGAAATTGCCGGTACAGGTTTGGTACATCATTGGTGAGCGCTTAGTACTGCTGTACAGTACTTTGGAAGGGCAAAAGAGCACATTCAAGGTGCTGTCCAAAATCTGCAGCAACCAGATTTTGGTGTTTTCATCACAAAAAGTGGGAGAAAAGTTGCATTTGTGCTTCCGCAGTGGGAGATAAAGCTTGGGAGAACATTTGTGAGCACTTTGTGTGCTTTGGGTGCAGTGTTTGCACATCTTGGGTGCAGTGTTTGCACATTTGCAGGGAGTCAGGCATTGACAGGTTGCATTTTGCTATGGCAACCACAGGTGAGAGCTCTTCATTGCTTCACATCAAGAAGCTTGAAGGCTCGCATAATTATGATATTTGGCAAACCCAGTGCTACAATGTGTTGCTCCAGAAAAAGCAGCACAAGCCTATCAAAGAAAGGGGTGTAATGCCCGCTTCTCTTACAGCTGAAGAGTGGGAAGATATGGATGAGCTGGCAAGATCTACTATCATGTTGTCTGTGTCAGACTCATTACTTTTCAGCATTCGTGAAGAGAAGACAGCTTGGGGAATGTGGCAGAGATTGCAGGACTTGTATGCCCAACAAAGTGCCTCAAGCAAAGTGTATTGGTTGAAGAAACTCATAGGCCTTCAGATGAAGGAAGGGGCTTCTATGACAGCCCATCTAAATGAGTTTAATGGTATTGTCAGCCAGGTCATCAATCAAAAGTTGGCAATGGACGATGAGTTCAAAGCCACCTTTTTGTTATGCACTTTGCCAGAGAGTTGGGACACATTCAGGACAGCCACTAGCAATTCGAATGCTATGCTGTCATATGCAGATGTTGAGGGTGCTCTTCTTCAAGAAGAGATGAACAGGAAAAACAACTCTGTTGGAAAGTCCAATGCAATGAATGCACGTGGGAGATCCCAGCAAAGGGGGAAAAGCCAAGAAAGGGGAAGGAGCAAGTCTCGCTCCAAAAAGGATTTGGAATGCCATTATTGTGGCAAGAAGGGACACATCAAAAAGCAATGCTACAAATGGAAAAATGATCAAAAGGAAAAGGGAAAAGGCAAAGACAAAGAGAAAGACGAAGCCAAAGATGTAAAGCCAAAGGGCAAAAGTGGAGTCAAGATTGAAGAAATCAATGTGTCACATGCAGGTGGCAGTGAGGATGAGGTCCTATTTACTTCTTCACTTGATGCCCATTCACTTCTTACAGGTGGTCATGGTATGCACTCATGGATCATTGATTCAGGTGCCTCCTTTCATGTCACAGGTTGCAGAGACTTGTTTGTCAGGTACACTGCTGGCAATGAAGGAGTGGTTTATTTGGGTGATAACCATGCATGCAAAATTCTTGGCAGAGGTGATGTGAGGCTTGTATTTTCAAATGGCTCACAGCTTATGCTCCATGATGTCAGGCATGTGCCTGAGATCAAGAAGAATCTGCTTTCTACTGGACAGCTTGATGATGCTGATTATGTTACCACATTTGGTAGTGGAAAGTGGAAAATTAGTAAGGGCTCACTGGTTGTTGCCAGAGGCTCTAAGGTGGACACTCTTTACTTCATGCATGTAGGTGTTTGTCACCATGCTAATGTAAATGCAACCGAGCTGCCGGAAATTTCTATGTGGCATAGCCGGTTGGGACACATGAGTGTCAAGGGAATGGAGCAATTGTCTCGTTTGGGTTACTTGCCTTCTCTAAAGTTTTCAAGTTTTCAGTTTTGTGAGTATTGTATATATGGTAGGCAACTACAGTGCCCCCACAAGAAAGCTCTTGGACAGAAAGATGCTCAGTTAGAGCTTGTGCATACAGATGTATGTGAGATGCCTCAGCTTTCTTTGGGAGGGGCAAAATACTTTGTGTCTTTTATTGATGATGCCACACGCAAGGTGTGGGTTTATCCTCTTCGTTTGAAGAGTGATACATTCTCAGTGTTTCAGAAGTTTGTTGCTCATGTTGAGAATCAAACTGGCAAAACACTGAAGGCTTTGCGTTCCGACAATGGTGGAGAGTATACGTCCAAACAGTTTCAGGACTTTTGTGATGCTAAAGGCATCAAGAGGGAGCTCTCTACTCCTTATGATCCTCCACAAAACGGGACAGCAGAGAGGATGAACAGGACCATACAGGAGAAGGTCCGTTCTATGTTGTCGCATGCTGCATTACCTCATGGTTTTTGGGCTGAAGCTGTTATGACAGCCGTTCACCTTATAAACAGGTCACCTAACACGAGGCTTGGTGGGAAAGTGCCAGAAGAAGTATGGACAGGGAAGCCTCCGTCATACAAGCACTTGAGAGTGTTTGGTTGCGTTGCGTACGTGCACATACGCAGGGAAATGCGCACCAAACTTGATCCTAAGTCTCATAAATGCATATTCCTAGGATATGGTGACAGAGGTGAAATGGGGTATAGACTTTGGGATCCCATGAATAGAAAGATCATACGCAGCAATGATGTCATTTTTGATGAAACATGCATGTATAAGGAGCCTGCAAGGCAACAGGAGCCTGGCAGAGTCATCTTTGATGATGATGGACATCATGGACAACAACAAAGGGCTGTAAATCAGCCATTACAGCAGGAAAACCAGCCCTTAAATGGTGCTGAAAATGGTCCAAATGGACAGCCAAAGATGGCAGAAGATATCCCTATGGATATACCACAGTTAGAGGATATACCGGGCATGATATTTCAGCCTTATGGCATGGAACAGGAGCCACCAATGGGTGATATGCAGGCTGGACAGCAACCTGCAAATGATGGTCATTGGGTACGGAGGTCCACAAGACCCTCCAGAGCCCCTGACAGGTTTGTTCCAGGGGTTGACTACTTGATGCTCACTGACTGTGGGGAGCCCTCATGTTACAAAGAGGCTTTACAGAGGGCAGACAAGGCTCTATGGGAGCGTGCCATGAAGTCAGAGATGGATTCTCTGCACAAAAATGGAACATGGAAGTTGGTGCCTTTGCCTGCAGGCAAGAAGGTTTTGCCATGCAAGTGGGTATACAGGCTCAAAGTTGCATCAGATGCAAAGCCAAGATACAAAGCCAGGTTAGTGGCTAAGGGCTTTAAGCAGGAATATGGTGTGGACTTTGATGAGATCTTCTCTCCAGTGGTCAAAATGACCACACTTAGAGCTGTGTTAGCTTTGGTTGCGCATGATGATCTGGACTTGATTCAGATGGATGTGAAGACTGCTTTTCTTCACGGTGATCTCCATGAGGAGATATATATGCAGCAGCCAGAGGGTTATGCAGTAAGTGGAAAGGAGAAGCTTGTATGCAAGCTGAAAAAGAGTCTTTATGGGCTCAAACAGGCACCAAGGGAATGGTATCATAAATTTGATACATTCATGAAATCTCAGAAACTCAGGAGAAGTGACATAGATCACTGCTTGTACACCAAGAAAGCTTTGGATGGCAGTCTATTGATTCTCATTTTGTATGTTGATGATATGTTGATTGCCGGGAAATCTCGTAAAGAGATGGATGCTTTGAAGCAGAGGCTGCATCAAACCTTTGATATGAAGGATTTGGGTGATGCTAATCACATCTTGGGTATGCGGATACTTCGGGACAGAAATCAGCATGTGTTGTATTTGTCTCAGAAGGAATACATTGGCAAAGTCTTGCAGAGGTTCAATATGGACGGGGGGAAGAAAGCTAGTACTCCTTTGCCTCCATATGTGAAACTCAGTGCTATGGACAGCCCACAGTCAGATAGAGACAGGGCTGATATGGCCAAGATTCCGTATGCTTCAGCTTGTGGCAGTCTCATGTATGCCATGGTTGCTACTAGGCCGGACATTGCATTTGCAGTGGGAGTGGTTTCTAGATACATGGCCAACCCTGGCAAGAAGCATTGGGAAGCAATGAAAGGTGTCATGAGATACCTGAAGGGCACACAGGATATGTGCATTTGCTTTGGCAAACAGGATGCATTAGTGCATGGTTACACGGATTCGGATTATGCCGGCCATCCAGATAACCGGAAGTCTACTACCGGTTATGTGTTTACATTCACAGGAGGTGCTGTGTCATGGATATCCAGGATGCAGAAGTGCACTGCCTTATCTACTACAGAGGCCGAGTATATTGCAGCCACAGAGGCTTGCAAGGAGGCATTATGGCTATCTCGGTTAGTGGTTGATTTGGGCTATACAGGGGATATTCCATTGTTGCATTGTGATAGTCAGAGTGCCATCCAGTTGGCAAAGAACCCTGTCTTTCATGCAAAGACGAAGCATGTGGATGTGAAGTATCACTTCATCAGAGAGGTGATAGAGAACAAGCAAATTCAGCTTGTTAAGATTCACACGGATGACAACCCGGCTGATCTGTTGACGAAGAGTTTGCCTCCGGAGCGGTTTGCTCATTGCAGACACTTGATGGGCATTGGATGAGGCCAGTTTCAGCCTTGATATGGCCTTGTATATTATCATGTACATGCTGATTTTTTCTTTTCCTTTACTTAAGGGCACTTTGCCTTTAAGTGGGAGGTTGTTGGGGTAAAGGCGTTATGCCCACCCTTATAGTGTGTACAAGCCCATAAGTTATAGTACATAGTACACTTAGTACTTTTAATGTACTAAGTGCACTATGTGTACTAGTGCAATATACATGTGTGATAGGGGAGTCACACACTCATGCTTTTCATGAGTTGACTTATCCCCACAACTCTCTCTCTCTCTCTCTCCCTTGCTTCTCTGTGTATGTCTCCCATGAATGAACTCTAACCCTAATTTCAGTTTTCTCCCCATCAGCCTTAGCCAAAGCTTTAATGATTGGAGGATGTCCTCGCTCACTTTTCCCATTGCCCTCAGGATTGTAAGCACATGTTAGGGACAGTTTGATACCAATTCTAGAGAAGAATTCCCTTGCTTCTTTAACATCTAGCTCACCCCTATCAGCTGTTATTTTTCCAACACAACCATACCGGCAGATCACATCTTCCAACAGAAATTTGCATACTGTTTCCGTACTCTTTGTTCTAAGAGCACGCCCCTCTACCTGATTTGTCAAATCTTCTCTTGCAAGTGCTATGTACCGCATCTGTCAAATTCCCAAAGGCATTGTAACTAAATCCACTACCCATTTATAGTGCATGGCAGGTGGGTAGGTTGGTTGCAAGCCATCACGATGCCGCACATTTGAGTACATTTGGCATACCATGCATGTTTCCACATATTGGGAAATATCCTTGTACATTCCTTTCCACCAATATTTTTCCTTTATTTTGGTAAAGGTGGCCCACACACTTCTATGTCCAGCCCAGAGACTCTCATGGAATTCTTTCACAAGCTTTCCTTGAGTCTCTTTATCACATATGACTCTCTGTGGCATAGCATTCCTCTGCTTAGGATGCTTCCAGAGATACCCATCCTTTAGGAAATAACCATATGCTTTTCTGCGGATCCTCTTAAATTCTGAGTCAGACCAATTTTCTTGCCTTGTCAGAGTACTCAAATATTGACCAATAAGCAACCAATCTCCTTCATATATTTCCTCAATACAAGACTCAAGTGCATTTGATAGGCAAATATGGTCCCCTTTTGCATATGCTGTAGTATAGAACTTTGTACCCACATCATCAATGTCACTAATCATCTCTTTCTCATCTTCATACCTGGCTCTTGATAGCATATCTGCAACTGGATTATCTTTTCCCGCAATATGCTCAAACTCAGGATTTAGTGACTTGATATAAGCAATCCACCTAAGCATAGTAATATCTGGAGTGGTACAGCTTGCTATCATCCCAAGAAGTGGCAAGCAATCAGTTTCCACAAGTACAGATGCCCCAATAAGATATTCTTTTTCACATTTTAGAGCAGTGACTATTCCCCATAACTCTATGGTGTGAAACCATGCTCATGCCAACAATCTCTCCCATGAAGATTGTTTTAGAGAAGTCATCCTCATGCCAACAATCTCTCCCATGAATGGAGAGTATAAACCTCTCCCAAGACGCTCTTTCAAGAGGATACACCAAGCCCTCATGTCCACCTCTTTTATCCGTTGGCATCTCAATCATGTTAAAATCCCCACCAATAATCCAATGGTTGGCAAGAGGCATCAGCATAGTGAGAGATTTCCAGAAGACAATCCTCTAACCTCTATGGTTAGGAGCATAGAGGTTGAGAATACCAATGCGTGTAGTACCCTGCATAAGAAGGATCCATTGCGCTCTCGCAGGCAAAATGACACCATGTCCAATGATGCAAGGCAAGATCAAAGCTGAAACAGAGATACGGACACCACCCTTGGTACCAATAGCTGGTGACCAAAAGGTGTGTCCTCAGAGAAGCTTGCCTGATCTCCCACACTGGCTAGCATCCAGTTTATGCTCTTGAAAGAGCAATACATCCATAGGTCCACTTGTAACTGCACAATGAAGTTGGGTTTTTACAATTTGTTCCGCTGACGCGGAAAAAACCCCCAAGACCCTGAATGTTCCAAGAGACAATCCTCGTAAGGACTCAGAGTAGGAACGACCAGATCTCGTGGTGGACAAAAAAACCCCTTTAGAGACGGAAGTACGTCTCGCATAGGTAAGGGAGGGAAAATCTGACGATGTAAACCTTACCTCTCTCTCCCACTCAGGAGAAAAGCCAGGACTAGTCCTTAAGGCTGGAGAGGTACCATGACAATGCGAATGCGAAAACTAATAGAGGAACAAAAACTAGCATGATGAAGGAAAGGAACTTGAGGAGAGAGAGCATTTGGTGTGAAACTTCTCTTTGGAAATGAAGGTCAACACTTCTCTTCTTCTGTACATGTATGCTCTCTCTATAATCATGAACTTCTTTCTGCTTGAAAATGAAGCTAGATAGTGGTTTTATAGATTTTCAAATGGGCTGGTCCTCTACTTTCCTACCAAAAAAAATGGTTGCTGACTAATCTTCTCTCCTTTGCTTCTTGTTTAGCACACGACTGCTACTTGTCATGTAAAAAAGTACTTCTGTTTTAGAGAAAAATGGAGCCATGTATGGATATCTATAGACGACCATGGCATGCCTTTTGTATGCATGCACGGCATCCAAGGTCAACGTAGATTCCACATTGGAGATGGGCACAGTCGCTTGGCCATATTGGCCAAGCTTGAAAGGACACCGAGGCCTCGATACAAAAACCCGTGGAGTTCACCCAGAACCCAGGGTTACGAGCACAAAGAGAAACACCAAACCACCAGGCCGTGGTTCGCCTCACCATTTTAGTCCAAATTTGTGGCCATGGCCACACTATTGTCTTGGCCATGGCCAAACAATGGCTTGTCATGGGTCCAAGGTATACGAGGGCTGCAATGTGGTAAGGACATGTAAGCACGCGCATATGAGATTGTGGGGAGTCGTTGAAGATGATGGCTATAAGACGAAGCACTAGCTATGTAGTGATGATGAGGGTGGTCGTTGGCGTCGTGGCTGTGGCACAAAGGGCAGCAAGGTGGTGCAAGGTGACCAATTAAAGCATGAAGGCTCCACGAAAAAAAAAAAAGAATATTAAAGCATGAAGGCTCTATGAATAATACCCTTATCAAAAAAGAATATTAAAGCATGAAGGCTCCACGAAATTCAAATAAAAAACTCCCAGAAGGAGGCCGCACCAGCGCGGCCTCCTTCCGGGAGTTTTTTTAAAGTCACAAAAGACGACAACTTGAACATTAATCTCTTAGATTATCACCTATCCATGGATAATAACATTCTCTACTACAATTCCACTTGAGAGACCAACGTTGAGATGGCTTATCCACTGCATTTCCGTTTCGGGAAAAGTAAGGGGGGCTGATACCCCCAACCGCATTAAAGCCAAAGTCATGCTTGGAAAGAGAAGAGAAGAAAACTGCCAAAGTAGCAAACCGCGGATACGTAGAATGTGCCCATGTATTCCAGACAAGGAATCAAAGATGAACCCATTCCGTGTAGTCCAAATATGCCAAAGTCCTGTCCATCTAAGGAAATGGAATATCACAAGGTGCCTGTCCGAAGTAATGACTTGAGGACAAATCCCAAATATCCACTGATGAGCCGAAACAGTAGACCTCTCTACTGCCTCCCAAACGCGAGAGACAAAAGACCAAATCTGACGGACCACTGGACAACTCATGAACAGATGCATAACTGTTTCAGTGCATGTCGTGCAGAAGAAGCAAGAGGCCAATGTAATTTTACGACGGCTGAGCTATCCCGTGTAGGTAACCCTCCCACCAACATCCTCCAAATGAAAACCTTACCTTGGTAAGGGAGTTTAGACTGCCAACCACGCATAAGAGTTTTCTGCCACCATGATTTAGACTTGTGCAATCCCCACACCTTATTGGCCTTGGCTGAAATCCAATCTTTCTCTGATACAAGCTTATGATAGACCTGGTTAGCTGAAAGTGATATCAAGTCACCAGATTTACATAGTGCCCAATCAAGCCAAGGCTGATCTGCAGATGGCCGAGGCAATGGAGTAAAAGGCTCAACTGCATGTATGATGTCAACCCATAGTGGCTGAAATGTCCGAGGAACCTTAAAGTGCTGTCGAATACGACGAAACGAACATGGCCTGACACGACCAGGTATCACAGCATCTCGGATTCTAACCAAGCCTAACCTGACCATGCGGTTGAGTCGTATGCGTGAAGCATCTTTGTCTGGCCAAACAATGACACGCGACTCCACAAGTGTTTCGAACTGCAAAGAGTTCAAAAGTAGTCTTTCATGACCAGGATCCCACCGAGTCAATAGTAGAACTTCATGCCAAGAAAGGAGAATATGCGATAAAATGTGAGATGAGCGAATACGGACAGGATGAGCCGCATTCACAATGTCCCACCATGAAGCCTGCACACGTGTCCGTCCATGTGACAATCCCTCCAACTCAATCAAGTCACGAGCCATGAATACCCAAGGCTTCTCCTGCAAACACATATCCTGAAAAAGCGCCCACCTATGTGCCACCATATGCAAGCGGACATCTAGTAAAGTTGCCCCACCCATTCTTTTGGGCGTCGTAATGTGATTCCAAGCTATCCATGTTTGACCCATAATATTTCCTTGCCTCTTCCACAGCATAAACCGAATGGGAGCAACCAAACGGAGAAGAGATTTGTGCGTCCAAGGTAGCAAAGGCAAAAAATAGGAAATCATGCTAAGCATAATAACTTGAACTACCTTAACCCTCACGTCCATAGGCCACCCTTGAGCTTTCCAATACACAAATTTATCCGAGATCCGAGCAGAAATCCAAGCAAGAAGCACTTGGGGGTCCACATCCACACCCACCGGATACCCAAGATGACGAACAATGTCTCTTGTATGCACCACACGGCCTTGCCACCCTAATGCCTGAAGATCAAATTCCGTGCATACAATGAGGGCTGATTTTGTTGAATTTATTTTCAGCCCAGAAGCCAATGCAAAATTATTCCAAGCTTCCATTGCTCGATCTATATTGGCTTCTTCGGCCCTGAGAAACATAAAAGTGTCATCCGCAAGGGCTTGAGTAACCAATTGCTTGCCATGAGGGAGATGCAAACCAACCACTTCACCATGCGATGCCATAGCATCTAGGCGAGATAACATAGGATGAGTGGCAATGGCAAAGAAAAGAGGGCTAAGAGGATAGCCCTGCTGGAGAGAACGGGTGAGAGAAATACCATCTGAAAGTCCTCCATTGAGCACAATCCGCGTGAGCCAGAGCTAAGTAAATGCACCAAATTAGCCATTTTGGGACCAAAGCCCATGGCTGTCATTAACTGAGAAAGGAAAGACCAACTGACATGATCAAAAGCTTTTTCAAGATCCAGCTGCACCATCACAATCTCTTGCTTCTTTGCCTTGGCATAATCCACTCCAATTTGAACATTAAGAATATTATGCAAAATATTCCTGCCATGCACAAATCCATATTGATATGGATGAATAAGAGTAGGAAGCACCTTCTGCAAGCGATTGGCAAAAATCTTTGTAAATATTTTATACATAATACCCATAAGTGAGATCGGGCGCCATTGAGCCAAAGAAGTAGGCGAAGGGACTTTGGGCAACAAACGAAGTATGCCCAACTTCCAATCGGCAGGCATATATCCCTCATCCCAAACCCTTTGACAAATAAGCGTCAAAGGCTCTGCAAGTCGATTAGCATATTTTCGGAAAAACTCATTTGTCAAACCATCCCAACCAGGGTTCTTTCCCATGGGAAGTTTGGAGAGAACAGCTTCCACTTCCCCTTGAGTAACAGGAGCATCAAGCTGAACCGCCACATCAGGGTCAACTTGATATCGTACTTCAGTAAACAATGACTCCCTTGCAGCCAGGACAGCCGGCGAGACATCCTCTCGAGGGGCAAGCAAATCTTCATAAAACCTGATGCAATGCTGAATAACCTCAGAAGGTTGAGTAACAAGGTTGCCTTGGGCATCCATCAGCCTAACAATATTCTCACGCATATGTTTTTGATGCAACTTATCATAGAAGCGATGAGATTGACAGTTAGCATCCCGCAAAGCATCAAGACGTGCAAGTAGTTTAAAGCGAACATATTGTGCTTCTTGCACCGTAGATAGCTCCTTTTTCAGCCATTCTATGGCATCCACAACTTCAGCATCCATAGAGTCAGTAAACATAAACGCCTGCAAGCCCTTTAAAAGCGACTCAAGAAGAGCCACATGCTGTTTTTGTATAGAGGCATTAGCAAGACCATAAAGCCGCGCTAATTTCTGAGTGTTGGTAAGGAACACTGGCCAAGCATGATAATCAGCCATGGACACTCTTGTGGAGAAATGTCGTATCAACAGACGCATATAAACATCAAAAACTTCATGCTCCAAAAAAGTGTGATTTAAGCGCAAAGGCAAGCGTCCCAACAAGCCTTTATATGCATCCACAGGATGATAGACCATTTCAAACACAAGCGGCCAATGATCCAAGAAAACCTGTTGCTGATCAACCATCATAGTAAGAACCTCTGGCAAAAAGAGATCTTGATGTAAAATATACATCCTATCCAATCTAGCATAAGTGCCCGGAAACTGTTGTGAGGCATAAGTGTAACCCTTTTCATCTGGATGCAACCAAGACCACATGTCTTGTTTTAGCGACCTTGTTGCAAAAGCTTCCCACGCAATTCTCTCCGGGCCATCCATTACAGAAGGAGGCGACGTGGCTTGCTCTCTGGAGACACACATATTAAAGTCTCCCATCACAAAGCCAGGATGAGAGATTGAAAGAGCACACAAGTCATTCCACAGCAAACGGCGTGCAAGCACGAGCATTATTTGGAGCATACACCCCTAACAACCATAAAGGCGTATCATCCCAAACAATCTGTATCACTAGAAATCTTCCATGAACATCTTGAATCACAAGAGAAGACTGAAACTGCGAACAAACAGCAAACATAACACCTGACTGCGAAGCAGGATGTCCGCTGTAGAAAACATGAAACCCCTTATATACATAGGCTTTGCCAGCCAACTTATGCTGCTTATGTTCAACTGCACACAAAACATCCCAACCATGACAAAAAGTTGTACGCCAAAGCCTGAACTGCTTTTGGCGCGAAGAAATACCCTTTACATTCCATTGTACAATTTTCATAAGCCTTCCCAGAAAAGGAATCAAACAAGGCCGTGTACTAGGCCCAGGACAATCTGCCAAATCACGAACCTTTTGAAGCATTGCATTTTTAGACATGGTATTTGTGATCTCAGACTGCCCTTGGAGTTCCCGAGCACGTGCCGAAGGGTAATGACCATCCCATGGCGAGATGACCTCACCCTTCGAACCAAACACAAAAGGCAATTGTTGTTGTGCTTCTTTTGTTAGGCGACTTCTAATAGGATAGCGTTCTACTCTATCCACCCCAAGAGTCCCTGTACCCTGAGAAAGTTGGCCTCCCGGCCTCTCAATCCTGGTCTGTTGCTGGGCACCTGAACCCAAAGGGTGAGAGCATATGTATGTAAGGGCCCCAGATGAGTACGCAAAGGCCCCTGCCAAACAGCATATGAGAAATCCCCCCGCGGGGCAACCAATCGTGTCTTTTTACCACGTACTTCCACCCATGGCTGCTCAACCTCATTCTGAACATCCACATGTACATCCATGTGCTGGGCATCATGTAAAGGAGCATCATGCTCATCTTCCACGGGCAACTGCCCATCAACGATATCCTTGGTAGCAACAACTTGTTCTTTCTTAGGACATTCGGAGACAAAGTGGCCCATCTCACCACATTTGGAACAGTGGCCAGCAAATGTATCCCACCTCAATTCATACATTAAAGGTTGCAGCCCCGCCATATTGACACGCAAATGTGTCGGCCTAGGTCTCCCAGTATCCCACAACATGCATAGACGATTTCGGTTTCTAGATGTCATTCGAGGCCATCACCGATACCTCGCATGAGACCTGGTAAAACACGCCAAAACATTGGTGGGAATTGTTTCACTTCAACCCAAACTGGGCAAGCCTGGCACAACATATCTTGGTACTCTGCCATAGGCTTCCACGGAACCACATGAACCAACTGCCCATCCAAAAAGAGTGGCACCTGCTCCAAGACTGCCCTACGGGCTTCCGAAGTGCGAAAAAGTATTTCATAAAAGCCTCTCGGACCATCATAAATCTCCTCAAGTGCCTCAGGCGACACCAAGCAGCCCAACCATGCTCTAAGACGAGGCAACAACGGAATACGCCTAGTAAAGAAGAAGATAGCAGCACGATCATGAAAATCTGCTAGCTGTTGTAGCAACAAAGGAGTCTCCATGCATACATCAGCCACACAACCATTATCTACTGCAGCCATTTGCACGCTATTTGCCTTCACATATTCTTGCAGAAGCTCACCAGTGATCTGCAGCAAACGTGCAAACTCCGGAGAAGGTACCTGAGAACTTTCCTCTACATTCTCTCCAACATTCACCGGAGTGTAGCTTGCATCAACATCAAGCCTTTGACGTTTTTGTTGCTCCGAGGCATGTGAAGCATAACCCACATCCTTCTCGATCATCTCCTCAATAAGATCCATGTTAAGGCTATTGGCAGCCATGCCACCAACAACAGCAGCAGCCGGGTCATCCAAATCCATGTACAAAAGCAAAGAAAACCCGTTCTCTCAAACCCGAATTCAGCACCTGAAAACCTAATCCAGCACTTGCAAACCCTAATTCAGCAGCTGCAAACCCTAAATCAGTAGCTGCAAACCCTAAATCAGCACCTGTCTTTGGATTTTGTAAATGAAGCAAACACTCTTGAGTATCTACACCATGTTCACACGTCCCTTGAGATGGCAAACAAGCAACAAGCACACGAGACTCCAGCGAACAAAGGGATGAAGAAACAACTGTTGCTAATCCGTGGACACAGGCACAGACTTAAGTGATACACGCCAATAGTGAACGACGCCTATTGTTGCCTCTTCCATGCTCGAATCTTGTGCGCTAGTGTACGCTTGTCGCCCGGTCGGCTCTGTCTATCTTGCTATGTGCGCTGGAGACCCTCCTGGTAGATTTGACTCCTCTCTCTCTCTCTCTCTCTCTCTCTCTCTCTCTCTCTCTCTCTCTCTCTCTCTCTCTCTGTCTCTCTCTCCATGACGGGATCGCTCTTCGACTTTGGCTCGCTCTCCGACGGGACTCGGGCTCGCTTGCTCTCTCCATGACGGGCTCGCTCTCTGACGGGACTCGGGCTCGCTCTCTTCCAACTGACAAAGCGAAGCGCTGGACTCTCTCTCGCTCACCGACGGGCTGAAGCACTAGACTCCCTTTTCTCTCATCGACGGACTGAAGCATTTGATGCTCTCTCTCTTCTGCATACTGTCGCGTAGAACTGCAGACGACTGGAGGACTATTGGCAGGCTGCGCAGGTGCAAATAGTAAGGTGCAGGAGGTACAGTCGGGCAGAAGGTATAGTAAGGTGCATCGCTAGTTCTTAGTTCTGAAGGTACAATAAGGTGCATTGCCAGTTCTCAGTTCTGAAGGTACAGTAAGGTGCATTGCCAGTTCTCAGTTCTGCGCCCTTTTCCCACCCACCCTTGTACAGTAAGGTGCATTGCCAGTTCTCAGTTCTGCACCCTTTTCCCACCCACCCTTGCTCAGACCCCCAAGGCAGCAACTAGTAGGGGAAAACATGTCTCAACCCCTAGAGGGGGAACAGGATGGTGAGACAACCTTTCACACCCCCACGAAGGCACCAAATGCCTACCACAGAAGACTGAGGGAAGGAATCATGTCCCCTGGCTCACGAAGGATTACGAAGATGGCCCGATGAGATGACGCCCTTTATGAGGAGCTACAGCTTCACATAAGGACAGAGATGAACACCATGCGACAGGAGCTTGAAAAGGAATCGACTGAGCAGATGCATGCCCAAAGGAAAGTGATATACGAAACGATGAAGGAAGAGATATATGTCCAATTGAAGGGAGAAATGCAAGCCCAAGTACGGGTTGAGATGGAATTAGCCCAAGCCTTGATGCACACGGAAATGAAAAAAGAGATGTAGAAATGGAAGGATGACATGCTCCGAGAGATTGGCACAACAGTTGCATCGTACGAAGGCAAGACATTTATGGCTAACCGTGAAAAAGATATCACAGAAATGCAAAACACTTTGGAATCATGTAAGGCAAAAGTGGCTGTAGGTGAGAAGGAAATGCATTCATGGGCTGAAATTGCCAGTGCCACAAAGAAACAAATTGAGGAAGTCAACCCATGGATTGAAGTAGTAAAAAAACAGAAGGATACACCAGTCAATAAAGTAGAGGTGATGAATGCTACTTTGGAAGAGGAAGCCAAGAGACGGGCACGTGCCTTACATGTACGTGTAGTTGGGTGGGAAGATAAGGGAAATCCCCAAGAGGATGCAAAAGCTCTTGCAACAAAAATTGGAGCCACTGATGTACCCATTACCGGAGCATGGCTAGTAGGCAGAGATGAAACCAGGGCGAAGATATTGATCATCAGGTTTGGTGACTTGGAGAGTCTGGAGCTTCACGAGACCGGTTGTGCCGGCCCATTTGCAGCACTCCCTTCTCTCCCCCTTCTCGGATACGGAACTGGAGGAGGCTCTTCAGGCACTTCCTCGGGGCAAATGCCCTGGTGAGGACGGTCTCTCAGTGGCTTTCTTCCAGAGGTACTGGGGTCTCTTGCATAGGGGTTTCAGATTGGCATTCCAGGAGATCATGGAGTCGGGAGACATGCCGGACAGCATGGCAGAGGGGTTGATTCACTTGATCCCCAAAGAGGGAGGAGAGAGACTGGAGATTAGGCAGTGGAGACCGATCACCTTGCTAGGCACGGCCTACAAGGTCCTAGCTAAGGTGATCAGCAGGCGGCTTCAGCCTCACCTTCCGGACATCATCCACTCCACGCAGATAGGCTTCATCCAGGATAGGAGCATCCTGGATAACATCTTCTCTTTCTGGGAGGCTACGGCTTTGGCTAGATTTCGGCAGGAGGATCTGGCAGTGCTCCTTCTCGACTTCGAGAAGGCATATGATCGGGTGGACTGGGCCTTCTTGGAAGGCACTATGGAGAGGATGGGCTTCCCCCCTCAGTGGATCCGTGGGGTCTCTGCACTCTACACATCGGCTCATAGCCAGGTGCTGATACAGGGCGTGCGCGGAGAGAGGTTCCAGCTCTCGCGCTCGGTGCGGCAGGGGTGCCCCTTGGCGCCCTTTCTTTTTCTTTTTGTGGCGGAGGCCATGAGAACTTTCTTGACGGCACAGGATACAGGTTTGTAGGGCCTCCAGCTCCCCATCCGCACCTCGGAGGAGCTCCTAGTCTCGGAGTTTGCGGATGACACTGCTGTCTATCTTCAGGGAGGGGAGGAGAACCTCCGCCGCTTCGCCTTAGCCATGGACAGGTTTTGCAGAGCTTCGGGCGCTTTGATCAATTGGCACAAGTCGTGTGGGTACTGCCTCTAGAGGTTCAGGAGAGGAGACTCAGCGGGATGAGGGGCAGAGAGTTGATGAGGCAGGACATTGAGGCGGCCATCCCCCGGGAGTGGCGGACTCCAGTACAGGACCCTCCACCTCCACAGTGGATGGGCGTCTTTACTCGGCATGAGATCCTTCTAGCGGTCTGCGGCTCAGCAGAGAGAGTCGCCCCACTCACCTTCGAGGTGGGAGAGGGAGGCCAGCTCCAGAGGACCCGACCAGAGTTGGATGAGTTCCAGGGTTGTATCTTTCAGAGGGTGCGGGTGGTCGGCTTTCATCAGAGACAGTGGCATGTAGACCCCTCACCGGCCTCGATAGGGGAGGACTATTCTTGGAGATTATGGGCTTGGGACAGCAGGCCTCTTATTCGCCTTCAGTGGGATCCAGGCGAGTGGCTTTGGCGAGATCCCTACTCGGCCCCTACCAGCCCAGGCACCCCCTTTTTTCAGTACATAGCGAGGCTGGGGCGGCGGATCCAGAGGCACAGGATAGCGGGCACCCCGGTGGCGGCCGAGCATTGGCGGCGACAGGGGCTCTCCCATGCCTTCCTTAGGGACTTCTGGCAGTCCCTTTGGGCCAGCTTCCGGCCCTGGAAGGTGACGCTCTTTCTCTGGCTTACAGGGCATAGAGGACTGGCTGTGGGAGCTTGGCTAGCTTTTGGCAGACACCCAGCGTCCTGCCCTCGGTGCGGCCATGCACAGGAGTCGCAGCGGCACTGCTTATGGGATTGCCCACAGGCACAGCAGGTCTGGCAGTGCGCTCTCAGGATGGTTTTTGCAGGCTCGCCAGGTGAGATGATGGCGACGTGGGGTGCGGTGGCTTGGGCCACGGACAGCGGCCTGGCCCTTGGATACGAGGACGTCCCTGGCAGTGTGACCATCCAGGTCTCTGACAGGGCGATGGCGGTGGTTCCGACGCCAGACTTCTCTTCGGCAGTCTCCCAGGAGGGGGACGGGCACAGATGGGAGATGATCAGCAGCATGACGGCTTGGCACATATGGAGAGCCCGATGCTTAGACCGCCAGGCGACTCCACCGGCGGAGGTCATACAGGCCCTCTGGGTGGACATCATTCACACCTTGAGAATCGCATGAGAGGTCGCCGCAAGGCGTTCCTCCGCACTTGGCAGTCTGGCCCTTTCCTCATCGCGAGGGGCGAGGATGTCACTTGGCACCATACAGGCCTCCAGTTTGGCTCTTCTCACCTCCCGCATGTACTACTAGGTAGCCCCCCCCAGAGAGCGGCCAGCCACGAGGGTGGAGCTCCGGTGTTCACTGTGTTTATTATCCCTCCTTGTGAGGTGAGCTTTGTAGCCTTATGGCGTTTTCTCATTAACTAATAGAAGGATCGTTTTTCCAAAAAAAATAAAAATAAATAAATCTGACTCCAGTTTGGCAATCTTCACTGTTGAAACTCTCCCATTGTTGGGGTAAAGGCATTATGTCCAACCTTGTAGTGTGTACAAGCCCATAAGTTATAGTACATAGTACACTTAGTACTTTTAATGTACTAAGTGCACTATGTGTACTAGTGCAATATACATGTGTGATAGGGGAGTCACACACTCATTACATTGAGTTGACTTATCCCCACAACTCTCTCTCTCTCTCCCTTCTCTCTCTGTGTATGTCTCCCACATGAAACCTAACCCTAACTCTTAATCTCCCATTCAACTGATATCAGAGCTTAGGTAGCTGTCTTGATCCTCTCCCTCTTCCCCTCTTCTTATGATGGCTGCACCCTGTTTTTCTCTACTGGTTTAAAAGCCATTCTGTTGGTCATACCTACTGATTTCTGGTCGTACCCTGATTTCTCTACTGGTTGCACTGTCCATTCTACCCAACTGGTCGCCTTGCCCAGTCCATGCAGCCTAGCTAAGGCTGCCCAGGCTGCCTAGCGCAGGTAGCCAACAGCCGGGTTGCCCAAGCAACACCAAGCGCAGCCAGCGCTTGCAAAGCAGCAGCAGCCAGGCGTATCCGTACAACTAGCAGCAGCAGCCAGGCGTATCCGTAGAAGCAGAAGCAACACCCAGGCGTATCCGTACGACTGCATCAGCATCAGCATCAGACGTGCCCCCCCCCTCTCCTGCAACAACAAAATTCAGCCTGCAAATTGTAGAAAATCAGAAAATTAAGAGGTATTTGCCTTCAATTTTGGGATTTTCCTTGTCAATTATCATCAATTGGGAAGCAGTGAAAGGTGTCATGAGATACTTGAAGGGCACACAGGATATGTGCATTTGCTTTGGCAAACAGGATGCATTAGTGCATGGTTACACGGATTCGGATTATGCCGGTCATCCAGATAACCGGAAGTCTACTACCGGTTATGTGTTTACATTCACAGGAGGTGCTGTGTCATGGATATCCAGGATGCAGAAGTGCACTGCCTTATCTACTACAGAGGCCGAGTATATTGCAGTCACAGAGGCTTGCAAGGAGGCATTATGGCTATCTCGGTTAGTGGTTGATTTGGGTTATACAGGGGATATTCTATTGTTGCATTGTGACAGTCAGAGTGCCATTCAGTTGGCAAAGAACCCTGTCTTTCATGCAAAGACGAAGCATGTGGATGTGAAGTATCACTTCATCAGAGAGGTGATAGAAAACAAGCAAATTCAGCTTGTTAAGATTCATACGGATGACAACCCGGCTGATTTGTTGACAAAGAGTTTGCCTCCGGAGCGGTTTGCTCATTGCAGACACTTGATGGGCATTGGATGAGGCCAGTTTCAGCCTTGATATGGCCTTGTATATTATCATGTACATGCTGATTTTTTTTCTTTTCCTTCATTTAAGGGCACCTTGCCTTTAAGTGGGAGGTTGTTGGGGTAAAGGCATTATGCCCACCCTTGTAGTGTGTACAAGCCCATAAGTTATAGTACATAGTACACTTAGTACTTTTAATGTACTAAGTGCACTATGTGTACTAGTGCAATATACATGTGTGATAGGGGAGTCACACACTCATTACAATGAGTTGACTTATCCCCACAACTCTCTCTCTCTCTCCCTTCTCTCTCTGTGTAAGTCTCCCACATGAAACCTAACCCTAACTCTTAATCTCCCATTCACCCATACCTCCTCTGGATCTCTGTCCACACCTAATGAGCATTACTCCGAGTAGAGATAAACTGTGCTTGTATAGACAGAGTCACCCGAGCATCCAATATCCTTCTCAAAGTAGGGTCCACCAAGTGAGGTGTGGAGATGGACATTCACACACTGGCTCCTTTTAGCAATAACCGAGTGTACAAAGACCAAGTATGATAGTTGGTGGTTGTAAACTTCATGGAGTCACTGACTTGGGGAGGATTGTAGGATGGTATATGGGTAGGGGTGGGAGAAAGAACCGGATGAGAGAAACTCAAAGAAGAATTTTGGGAAGAGGAACCACCTGTTGAGTGCGAGGAAGGGAACCGGGTTGTGAAGGTGTTGGAGTATCATCTGGAGAAGGAGTAGTAGTAGAGAAATCTTCTCAAGCCATGTGCTCTGACAAGAAACCTTCTTTGAAGCAAGAGGGCTGTAAAAAACAGCAAATAGCCTCCTCTCAAGCTGTGCAGAGCAAGAGGAGAGAAAGAATAAAGGGAGGGACGGTGGGAAAATGAACTACTTATTTGTTGTACTAATTCTTTCTATTTGCTACTTCCCTTAGTGCTAGGCTTCATTATGGTTGAGTTTGCCCTGCATCTTCGGAGGTTTGACAGAAACTCAGTACAAAGGGCTTTGTGTGAATATATGCTCTTATGTGTGTGTGTGTGTGTGTGTGGAGTGCGTGTGTGAGAGCATATCTTGATACAGAGTTCTACACCCACTATTGGGCAGTGATGACATTAGTGGGGATGTCGTAGTATCTAGTCCATACTATGCATAACGGAGTTGATAGTTATATAGTCTTGTGGGTTGACTACCATGAGTATATAACATGCGCGTTCCTAAAAGGTGAATTTGGGTTATATAGTCTTGTGGGTTGACTACCATGAGTATATAACATGTGCATTCCTAAAAGGTGAATTTGGGCATGTTCTTGGATTCATCTAGGTATATAAATCTCTCAGGAACCCTGTCCTTAGCATCTCGAAGAGGGCATCAGCCTCCAACAGCAAAAACGGAGTAGTCCCAGGCTACAGATGCAAAAATGCAGCACTCTTGAGGAAGCCTCTGCTCCAATCAGAAAAACGCAACACTTTCCTGCCTGTAGGTCAGCGTTTGGATCTAATACCATGAAAGAAAGAGAAAACACAGGTTATAGGCAAAAACACAAACTGTAGAAGGTTGTAGACAATTGATTATTGCTGAAAATGAGTACAAGGGAAGCCCGTAGGTGCTTGCAACAGCCAATGACCTCCAACAAATATGCAAGAATGAGATAGGGAATGATGAGAAGGGTGTGAATCCTTATATATGTCCCATATGAGCTAGTCGGCCAACTGTAGCAGGCCGACAACAGTCCTGAAGCATAAATATGCCATAAATAGCCTAAAAAAGACTCAAAAAATGCTAGAAAAATCCAGAATGATGTTAGCTAGATATGCCAATGCAGGGCCTCATAAAAATGACCAGTACAAGCATGCTAAGGTACATGTAGACTCTCTGGAGATGATATATTTTCCAACAAAGGGGACCTCTCGGCCATACTGATTAACCCCATGCTCGACATACTTGACATGTGGCTGGCCATTGGTGGTCGTTCTACACAGTGCATGAAGTGCAACCACCCACAGGAGTCACGACATTTCCTTTGGGACTGCCCCATTGCGGAGCAGGTGTGGTTGAGGATTCTTTGACTATTCACCACCTCTCGGACTTCTTCCTGCATCATCACTTGGGGGGTAGTTGCCTTGGTGATAAGAGTCAGGGCCTGCCCTCCACTATGAGGAGACAACCGATGTTAGGCCCTCATGTTCACCCATTGCAGGATAGAGTCTATCTTCACTCCCGACTCTTTAGTAGAGGCCTTGTCCCCTGGCACTTGTGAGAGGTGGGAGATCATCAGTAGCATTGCGGCATGGCAAATTTGGCGGGCACGGTGCAGCGAATCCATTGAGGGCACCCTCACCCCCCCACCCGGTGGAGTCCATCCATGTAATATGGATAGATATCATTCATACCCTCTGTAGCCGGCGGGTGAAGCTACAAGGAGATTCAGATTGCATGTGGAGCGTTGAGAGGCCTTCCTATGCATTTGGCAGCAGGGCCCCTTCCTCTCAAACAGTATGAGGGCCCCTTCCTCTCCCACAACAGGTCACCGGTTTGGCTTCCCCTGTGGTATGAGATAGTTCTCTCTCAAGGCGGCCAGCCATGGAGGGGATTACCCTCATGAGTGTTTTTTCTCTTTTGGAGGTTCTGAGCATGTACGGTATGAGGTAGTTCCTTCCGAGAGCGGCCAGCCATGGAGGGGACTACCCTCACGAGTGTTTTTTCTCTTTTGGAGGTTCTGATCGTGTACTTCAGCTCGTTGGCTGGTTTTTCATATAACTAATTTTCCAAAAAAAAAAGAAGAAGATCAATCCCCTTATTTGTCTCAAGCTCACAAGGCTTCACATGGGCCGCCCATGGGTTTTCCCACCGGAGCGTCCTAGGCAAACTTAGTTAACTCACAAGGATGGATTCTTTGTGAGCCGTAGATACCTTCATAGGCACACGTCACACACCATGTGCCGCTAGCCAATTGAGAGTATCTTCCCACCATCCTTGAGTTGAGTGTGGTAGAGTAGAGGCCATTCCTCAAGAGGCGTAAGCTAATCCACATGTATCTCGCCTCCAAGTCTCGTGCTACGACTCGAACATGCTCATGTAACCCATGCCTGAAAAGCACTGCAATACCTCGTGAACCTCGAGAGGTGGCCTGTCTCATCCCTTGTCGGTGAGCTGACTCCCATTGATAACCCTCAACCCATGGTAAGCCCCTCTCCGGGCTCTCATGTGTCTCTGTCATCAAGATGATATCCCGGCCCTCCATCACCTCCTCAAGTCTCCCTGGATGTGTCCATAGGACTCCATTACAGTTCTAGATTGCTATGTGTATCTCTTTGTCTTCATGTTGTTTCCTCCATGTCTCATAGGCCAGATGGCGCTATTCGACCCTTTTCCCATCAATGTAGATGTGACCATCCCTATAATGTGCCTTCTTCCCTTCTTTGCGTGCCGCCTTGATCTTCGGCATGCATAATCTTCTGTGCTCCAGTTGCATCCATGTGAGATCATCATCGAAGTAGATGGGGTCCCCTGGCAAGCTCCTCAAGATAGCCCGTCTTCTCATAAAGCTCATCTCCTCGTCCGGGAACTGTAGCACTAAGGCCTTGCCTTTGGTGGAGTCCTTTGGGGTTGTCCTCCATACTCTAGTGAATGGGAGAGACTCATCCTCCTTTAGTCCTAGCTTGGTACATAGGTTCTGCCCGTCAATCTCGGGCGTGGAGGTAGTGCTCTCTGGTATCCCTGTGACTCGGATGTTGAGGCGCCGGATCCGTCGCATCTTCTCTTCATCAAGAGTAGACTGCATCATGTGTACATCTTCTTGTACCTCCTTCTTGATGTTCTTCTTCATCACTTGTACATCTTCTTGCACCTCCTTTTTGATGTTCTTCTTCATCACTTCTACCCATCCTTCGCAGGCCGCCTCCATTTTTCCCTCGATTGTGTGGGTGAGGGTTTTGGTGATCTCTTCTTTGATTGCCTCTTTGTCCACCTCAAGAGTCTCTCCTTCCTCCCGTGGGACGATCGCGTAAGGATGCCACTTCGCCCTTCAAAAGGGTGATTTCCTCCTGCATGGCGAGCTTTTTCTTCTCCCACTCCTCTTGCATGGTAAGCTTCTCTTCCTTCCATAACTCCGCTTCGGCCTCCAGCTTCCCCATGCGTGTCAATAAGTCCTTCTTGATGGCGGTGATGGTGCTGTCCAATGTCTTCTTCTAGTCCTTGATAAGATCCCTAAAGATATGTTCAAGCTGGCTGATTTTGTCATCTACAGACCCTCCCATTGTAGAGGGAGGGAATGTTTGAAAGGAGCAGGTAAATATGTGGGAGAGAAAGAGAGAAAGAAAGCTGTATTAACGTCTACTAGAGGCCGAACTCGACCTATGAGACAAATCAATGTACCAACTGTCAATGTCTTCTGGATGTCCAGAAAAAAAAGGACAAAATGAACATGAAATAAACTATGAAAGTACTGAGCTAGTGGGGGGGTGTGATGGATGGATTACTATTGCTAGAGGCTCAGTATGCAACCTATATGCGTAGGGTATACAAGAAGGCAATGCAGATTTGTCTAGCTCCAACCAGTACCATAATGGGGGTGTAATATGGAAGAGGCAGTGATATCTCCCTCGGATCTCATAATATATTGTACATCGGCAAATGTAGTGCTCCTTTGTCTCTGCCGCCTGGTAG
The DNA here is from genome assembly GCF_041138505.1 of Cibotium barometz. Taxonomy (NCBI): domain Eukaryota; kingdom Viridiplantae; phylum Streptophyta; class Polypodiopsida; order Cyatheales; family Cibotiaceae; genus Cibotium; species Cibotium barometz. Next base: position 28,865,057 of record NC_141061.1, read on the forward strand.
CATAGCTGACAAATGTGGGCATCCGAGATCTGATGCACATATCGCCCTGTCTCAATCAGAAGTTGGTATGATGAGGTCCGGATCTGTCCAATGGCACAACGTATCCCATGTGATAGTGTACATCCATGTATGCCGGGCAGGTGATAAAATCATCTGGTGAGAGGTGTAGAAAATGGCTCTTGTAATGAGTTATTTTTGTGCCTAAGGGCTGAAGGGGACTAGTCCATGTCCTCTTTGTGTCCACTCTGACGATATCCATCCTAATCACGCGGTTCTACTCTGAGCGGGTGAGATCCAAAAATGGACAATCCAGGCTGTACTAAAAGGGTGGTAGTGCCTCTATCCGCAAAAACCATGTAGGTCAAACCATGATCTCATCTGAGCATACCAGCAATGAGTATCTCCATCCTCTGCCAACTGTATGGATGAGGTCAGTGCCAATCGGGAGTATCTCTGCTAAAGGAAGCTCCCATAGCCACTGTAAAAAGGTAACTGCCTGGAATAGGGTCTTGGTCACTATTGGTGCAGCACCCAGCTCAGCCTGAGAGAGGGAGTGAGAAACACCTCCTGCAGCTTGGAGTCGCCTGCAATCCTACTGAACCCCCCCCCCCTTCCAAAAGAGAGAGAGAGAGAGAGAGAGAGAGAGAGAGAGAGAGAGAGAAATGAAATGAAAATCAGTAGAGCTTTAATAATAAAATTGATTAATAGGAGTACGCTTAGAACTCGAGTAGTTAAATAAAAGCCTGAAGACTTCTCTAATGAATAGATCAACGGTTGTGCCTGATTCAATTGGGAAAAAAGCGTTGATCCCTTCAAGTTAAGTGTGTAATAGTTTTCCTTCTATCTGGTTTATTCAGATGAAGGTTAGTTCAGTATCTTGACCTCGTTAGAAAAATTCGTTAAGAAAATAAATGGTGGAATCGTTCTCGTTTTCCAGGCCTGGGAAATTTTTCCGGTTTCGGTTTTTGGAATGACCAGCAGCTTAGTCTCATGCCCGGACATTCGAGGGCGAGGCCCCGAGTGAGAAACCCTGCCCGGCGCAAGAGGAAGCTACTTCCGCTGCTACCATCCGGGAATCCGGTGCACAGAGGGGGCAGTGGGATCCCAGAGTTGGCAAGAGAGAGAGAGAGAGAGAGAGAGAGAAACAAAGAAAGAAAGAAAGATATATTAACGTCTACGAGAGGCCAAAGTCGGCCTATGAGACAAAAAATAATACAACTGTGTTCTTCCGGTCATCGGAAGAAAAGAAACAAAAGAAAAAGTGTGCATGTGTCTGGATACAACTGTGAATCATCATGGATCGGTGGAGCCCATATACAAACAATCTAAAGGGGGTGGGGATGTGGATGGAGTGCTAAGGCAAGATGCATCTCTATATGCTGAAGGGGTAGTACAAGCATGCTATGCAGATCTATGTCTAACTCCATCCAGTGCCATAAGAGGGATATAAGATATCATACATCGCCGATGCTGAGGCTGTGAATGGCATGAACATGTACCCTGAGTCTGAATGAAAGTGAGCTAGCCTCTCCTGTGTCTCCATCTGGTGTCTCATTCGGATAGCTGCTCTCTCTCGGTGACGGAGTCGGGGTGCTCTATGTCCAATCTGTCTAGGTCTCCTCCTGGCTCTCAATTCCTCTGCTCTCTGTGCGGTCACCCCACGTGGTACATCAGCTGGCACTGGCATAGCTCTCTGGAAGAAATCTATGAGCTGGGACTGTCTCCCACCCCTAGTGGGAGCGGGTGTCTGGAGGAGTCTCTCTCGAGAACTATGAAGCTCTAGTAGTAGTCTGCCAAGCTGTCGCTGGTCCGAGGCCTCCATCAACTGATGTAGTGAAGAGTGCTCCTCAAACAATCCTGCATATCTATCTCTGACCCCCTGGTGGGCTCTACATCTACATACAAAGTGATCCTCAGTCTCCACCTCCTCGCGGCACAATCTGCATATCCGCTCGGCTCTAGGAACCCGTGCCGCTCTCCCAGCCTCTATCTCTAGCTGATGTGATGAGACTCGTAGCTGTCCAATAGCAACACGAGAGCTGTGTGGCATGTATGCATCCATGTACCGCGGTCGATGTATAAGCCCATCCCCTGAGATGCTCATAAAGTGGTCTCTGTAATACAGCATCTTCGGTGGTAGTGTGCTCTCTGGTGCTGTCCATGTCTCCTGTATGTAGTGCTGCCATATGTCCTGTCTCATCACTCTGTTCCTCTCATTGAGAGAGAGGTAACCCCGTGGAGCAGACTGATCATACTGAAAAGGTGGCAACCGCTCAATGTCTATACCATGATGTGAGAACCACTGTAGCATCTGTGCATACCAAGATCCAGTGTGTCCAACCTCGGCCAGCTGTCTGGATGCCTCAAAAGCTCGGCGGGATAATCTCTCCATGGGCATCTCCCTCCTCCTGTATATAAAGGAGACCGTCTGGAACAATGCCTCCAGTGCCATAGGTGGTGCAGCAAACTCAGCTCGAACAATGTCGTGCGGGACGGATGGTTTGCTGCGTATCATCCTCGAGAGCATCAAGATCTGTGGTCTCTCCAACTGTACCCATGTGGAGGCTGCAAGCCGTGGTGCCCAAACTGCTGCTGCATACATCAAGGCTGGTGTCACTAATGTATCAAAGAGCCACCCCTTCGTGCGGGGTTCCTGAAAATGTGCCTGATGACACTGACGCTCAAGGCCAGCAAGAGCTGCATACTCCCGGGTCACTCTGTCTCGGACTGCCTGACCCATGGAGAAGCGTCCAGCTGAGCTAGTAAATGTGATGCCAAGGTAAACATAAGAGCTCACCACCTCGACCCGCCCTCCTGCTAATGTGAGAGTAGTGTGGCTCCTGATTGCGGGTGAAGTGTGGAAGATCATAACCTTGGTTTGCCCCTGCTGTGCGCAGAAGTCATCAAGAGCCACAAGGTGTCTTTGAAGCCCAACCTGCGTGTCGGATACCAAGACGATGTCATCATCATAAAGCATAACATGGACAGGAATACCTGATAGCTCAACCCCAGAGCCTCCTCCCTGTGTGATGTTATCGACCACCTCATCAATATAGAGCCCAAAGAGCGTGGGGGAGAGCGGGCACCCCTGCTTCACACCAATGGTGCTAGCAACTGTGTCGGACAAGCCTCCTGGGCATCGGACTCTCCCAAAGACCTCATATAGCCTGTATATGCCCCACATCGTGTCTGAAGGTATGCCTAGTGTCTGTAGTCGCCGAAAGAGACGCTCTCTGGGCACAGTATCAAATGCCTTGCGGAAATCCACAAAGCAACAATAGAGCCGTTGCCTCCGTGCCTTGGCCTGATCAATCAGGCACCTCAATGTAAAAATGTGGTCGATGGTCGAGAAGGCTCGACGGAAGCCTGCCTGGCCTGCTGCTCTCAATCCCCCAACCTCTGCATGAGTGCTCAGCTCAACCTCCAAAACTGCCCCGTATAGTTTGGCCAATATATGGCCAATCATGGTGGTCCTGTAGTTCCCGAGGTCCAGTACATCTCCCGCTTTATGGATCGGCACAATAGTGTGCATCGTCCACTCAGCCGGAAACCCCTCTGACAGAGCTCTGTTGAAGAGATGAGCAAGAAATGGTGCCAATGTATCAATAGCATAGATGAGATGCTCTCCCAGTAATCCTGTATGATCTGTCGCCCGTCCATGTTAGAGTCGGCATATGGCCCTCCTAACCATATGGAGACTGTGGAGCATGGCTCTGTGGGCTGTGGTATAGGGGGCTGTGCAGGCACATCATAAAGTCTCTCTGCATATGTTTGCCAGGTCTGAGGATCGGCAATAGGTGTGGGAGGACGGGACTCTCTGAGTCTCCTCCAAGCAGCAGCAGCATCTCTGCTCATGAGCATGTGATATGTGTCCCAGTACTGACCTCAAAAGGCCAAAATGACCTATGAGACCAAAAAGGTTACAACAATTGGTAGATCTGATACAATGTTTGTGTAAGAAAAGCTAAAAGAACTAAACAACTAACTGAAACTGAAACAACAACTATGAGGAAAAGTAAGGTACTAGGAGCTCCTAATGGATAACATCTGGGAAGGAAAACTCCAGCAACAAAGGTAAGCATCATATATATCACTATCCAAATATGTCTCTCATTGGTTGATGGCGGATATCCTCAATGTCCTCCATGGTGAGTACTCTGACTGGACGTCTCCCATGCCGTGCTAGTATGGTCTTGATCCTCTGTTGTAGTCTCTGCCAGTGTCGAGATGGGCCTCTCATCTTGGGGTGCCTGGACTGCCCTAGCTCTATAGCTCGATCAATCAGTGTACCTCTGGTGCGGCTATACTCTAGGGCTAGCTGCAATGCCTGCTGGCTTGACTACTCAATCTCTGGTCGAAAGAAATCTGTAATCTGCCTCTGTAGGTGTCTCTCTCCCTCTGATCCCCTCCCTCTCAAGAGACCCTCTCTATGTCTACGTAGCTCTAGCAAGTATAATCCAAGGCATCTCTGATCCTGGTATCTCGTGACTCTGGAAAGTGGTCCGAAACCCTCTCTGAACAAGCAGTGAAAACGGCCTCGTATCTCATAATATACTGGACAGTGATATATGTAATGTAACTCTGTCTCTGGCTCCATCTGGCACAATTGACAAATCCTTGCCTCAGCTGGTACTCCTCTGAATCTGCCAGTCTCAATCTCTAGCTGGTGTGAGGATGTGCGTATCTGACCAATAGCACACCGTACCCCATTAGAAAGATGAGTATCCATGTAGCTGGGTCTATTCACAAACCCATCCTCCGTGAGCTGGAGAAGATGATCTCTATAGAAAGCCATCTTCGTACCAAGCTCGTGTGTCGGCAGCTGTATCCATGTCCTCCTAGTGTCCAGCTGAGTCAAGTCATGCTTGATAAGTCTGGTAATCTCTGCCCGTGTGAGAGAGAGGGAAGGTGCATCCAGGGAGTACTGAAATGGAGGTAGCATGTCCATACTAAAGCCATGCAGTTGGAACCAAGCTGTCATCTGTGCATACCAACATGATCCGTCTCCCTGTGATGCCAACTGTCGTGAAGACTCCAGGGCTAAGCGAGCATATCTGTCTCTAGGGAGAGCCCAAGTGCTATGTATAAAGGAGACTGATCAAGTGAGTGCCTCTACTACCAATGGGGGGGCAGCCATCTCTGCACGGATAATATCATGTGGTACGGAGGCCTTGGCCCTAATCATCCGGGAAATCATAGAAACCAAGGGCCTCTCCATACATCTCCATCCATCAGTGCTACCAGCTCGGCTGTGGTGATCCATTGAGGGTCCCCATATCTCCACTCCATGCAGCATGGCTGAAGTGACCAAAGTGTCAAAGAGCCAGAGCTTTGTTCGAGGTTCGTGAAACTGAACCTGCGAACACATCCTCTCTAGTCTCCCCAATGTTGCATAAGCTCTGGTCAATCTGGTCTCCGCTGCTCTTCTCAAGGAAAATAGTGGGCCACTAAAAACCACACCAAGGTAAGTATATGCATCTGTATACTCCACCGTCTCTCCTGACCATATGTAAAGGTGGGTACTGACCTCCTAACCCACTGTGCTGTGGTGTTAAACACCATCACCTTGGTTTTACCAAGGTTAACAGACAAGCCACTGTCCTGTGCAAACGTGTGCAATGCATCCAAATGACGCTGCATCCCCTCTAGAGAATCTGAGATCAGCACAATATCATCCGCATACAATAACAGCGGAATCCATGTCCCTGCTAGCTGTGCTCCTCTGTCACCCTCCCGCTCTACATAGTCTGAAACCTCATCCACATACATCCCAAATAAGGTGGGAGAAAGGGGGCAGCCCTGTTTCACCCCAATAGTGGAGTGAACCATCTTAGATATGCCCTGAGTAGTACGTACTTGCCCCACAATTGTCGTGTATAAAGCCATGATTCCCCAAATTAGCTCTGTGGGCACTCCCATCTCCTGTAGTCTGCGCATCAGTCTGGCTCTCGGTACTGAATCAAAAGCTTTGTGGAAATCCACAAAGCAACAATAAATCCTCCTGCCATATAATCTACCCTCCTCAATAATAGCTCTGAGTGTCAAGATATGGTCAAGAGTGGAGAACCTCTCCTGAACCCTGCCTGCCTTGATGCACGTACGCCCTCTCTCTCTGCCCATCTACTCAACTCCTGCTCAAGAAAAGATGCATATAATCTAGCAAATGTGTGACCAATCATGATGGTACGATAATTCCCAGGAAGCATGGGATCTCCTGACTTGAAGATAGGCACAATCGTGGACATATTCCAAGTCTCAGGAAAACCCTCACATGGCTCGGTTAAACATCATAGCAATAAGCTCTGCAAGAATATCTCTGGCATGAATAAAGTGCTCTGCTACCAAACCATCATGATCATATGCTCTCCCAGTCCTCATCCTGTCAATAGCTTTCCTTACCATCTTAGCAGTAAAGAAAGCACATGTCTCTGGGCATGGCTCTGATGGGTCTGGCAGGGGCGGCTGTCCTAGTGCTGTGTATAGGGATGCTGCATACTCACCCCAAATCTCTGTGGAGGTAATGGCTGGTGATGGTGAATGCTCATGGAATAGTCTCCATGCCTTGCCTGAGTCCTGACTCATAAATAACTGATACAAATCCCTCTCTAACTGAGCAAGATAAGCCCTCTTCTTCCGTCGCACTAGGCGCCGGAAGGTAATCCGTGACTGTCTATGGGTGGTAACACCCATGAGCACCTCTCTCTGTGATCTGATCCTCATCTCTCTGCACTCCTCATCATACGAGCTGTTCTGGGGCATGTTCCCAAATCGTCTCCGTGTAGGCTGACTATGGGGATATGCCTCTGATGCTGCAGCATCAAGCGTTTCTATCATTATCTGAGTGAGCTCATCTAATGGCCGTCCCGGCTCCTCGGCACATAAGCGTCTGTATATCTCATCCGTGTACACGGTGTCAGTCTCCCTCGTAAAGGTATAATGAGTGTGTGTGGAGACCTGTCCCAATGGAGCGGTGCTGAACTGAAATGTGAGAGTGAAGGACAAGATAGCATGATCCACTGCTACTCCAACCGGCCTAGTGCCTACCATAAAATCCTGAAAAGAGGGAATGAGACTGGGCTGAGCCTTATAAGTGTAGGACAATCAGTTTATTGTACTTTTTAGTCTCATTTAGTTCTTCTCTTTGATGAGACACCAACTTCAGATGTACTTTCAATTTTGGTCTCATAGGCCATTATGGCCTCTTCGAGATGTTGATATATCATTTCATTTCATTTCTCTCTCTCTCACACACACTCTCTCTCTCCCTCTCTCATACACACACACACTCTCTCCCTCATAATCCATGATGCCTTAGCTGGCCAATCCCGCATTGATTGTTTCACCATAGTGCTTGAACCCTCCAGAAAGCATTGGAAATGCCGGTATTGGTAATAGCACCGTCACTTGAGTGCTTCGTCACATGGCAAAGTTGGGAGGAGGTTGATATTCGGATGTCAATCCATTCCACAAGCCATTGCCAATGAGGTTATTAGCGAAAACTCTCTTTTGCAAGCGGAGAACACAAGGTCAAGCCAACCTCTTCGACAACAAGAGCTCAAGGAAGAGATACTCATGCTCTCTTCGACATCCACAATCATCGAGGTAAATTCAGAATTTTACACAAGATCGTTATTTATTGTACATACTATAAGTCTACATGTTAATGCAACATAGTACATGGCACATAGTACATGTCACATAGTACTAATTACATCAGCACTTTGGGTTGTAGGTTGGCCATGAAAATGTGGTGCAAATCGTCACCAACATTGGATCAAATTGTCGTGCAATGGGTCGCATGGAGCAGGAGTTCCCGACAATTGTTTGGACTCCATGTGCATTCCATTGCATTGACTTGCTTATGGAAGCTATCGGCAAGTTGGCTTGGGTCATGGACATTTTGGCCCAAGCAACCGCCATGGTGACCTTCTTCACTAAGAAGATGAAACCCTTGGTCCTCTTCCGTGTTCATTCGCGATTGGAGCTCATGAAGCCCTCCAAAAAAAGGTTTTCCTACATGTGGATTGCTTTGGAGAGGCTACATGCCGTCTGTAGCGAGCGTCAAAGCACGGTGGTGTCCCAAGAGTGGGAAGAATAGGATGATCATCTAAGCTTCAAGGCTTATGCGGTGCAATACAGTGCTTGGATCCTTCCTTTTGGGATGATGCACGGGCTGTCATAGTTGCGATGACTCCATTGTACCGAGTACTTCTCATGTCAGACATGGAGGGATCCACTTTGGGCCTTCTCACACACTTCATGAGAAAGGCAATTCAGGAGCTCCAAGCTTGCACGACACTTAATGCAAGAAGATTAGTAAGTTATTATAATTGATGCACTCTTAAATCAAGGTGTGTACATAGTACTTGTAAGCTTGATTGTGGCATGTGCTTGTATAGGATTGATAATATCAAGCCCATTGTGGAGAGGAGGTGGCAATGGATGCGTAGGCCTATTCATGGTATGGTTGCATTCATTCATCCTCTCTAACATTGGAACTCTTCTCGGATCAAGAGATCCAATGCCGCACTAACTTGTGGATGGTGCAAAATCTTCAAGAGCTTCACATCTCCAAGCAAGTTGGTATCTTGATTCTCTAATAATCTAAATTTCTATTTTTAATTCTTTCTATTTAGTCTCTTATAACCTAGAATTTACAACGTACAAGTTATTATTCTATCAACTTGAATGTAGGTAAATCTCAACGACATCAAACTCACTGCAAAGAATTTCAAGAGAATTCAACCGAGGCAAGAGACACCGGAAGATGTCATCTGTGCTGAGCTCCATAGAGAGCTAGAGGAGACAGATATGCGCGTCACCCGTACTCGAGGTCGTGAGCACCTTGCTACGAGTGGTTCTCATTCCACCACCACAAAAACAATCAACTTGCCTAGTAGAGCTCGACTCTGAATAGAGGGATCTATGATGCCAAAGGCCCTCACATGGGCAAGGAAGGCTTAAGGCACTTGGTTGGCCATCGGAGGTAGATGAGCAATCTGTTGGAGGTGTGACCATTTCTAGGAGTCCCAGTGTCATTGCCTTTGGAATTGCCCGAAGGCTCAACAGGTTTGGCAAAAGATTCTCCGCATCTTCACTATGGTATGGGCTCCCCCCCACTTGGGGCACAGTTGCTTGGGCCACAGGCTGAGGCAGCCATGGCATATGAGGAGGATGGTGGGAGATTGGCACTGAAGGTTGTTGATGATTGGATCTCAACAACTCCAGTTTTGATTCCCTTTTCGGTTCACTAGACTCCAGGCCCTTGCCAGAGATGGGAGATCTGTAGTAGTATTGTTGCATTTCATATTTGGCGAGCTCTCTACTACAGCAAGCCATGGAGGGAACCCCCACCCCACCAGTGGAGTCCATCCAAATCATATGGCTTGATATCATTCACACCCTTGCTGGACACTGGCATGGCTTTAATCGCATGCAGCAACGCTATGAGGCGTTCTTGTGGACTTGGTGCCATGGCCCGTTTATTACTGGCAGTGATGTAGAGCCCACCTAAAATTATAGACCATCGGTATGCTTGTCCCCCCCTCCCCGCCTCCAAACCAATTTTATGAGGTAACCTTCTTCCCATGAGCGGCCAGCCTCGGGAGGAGAGCACACGGCCCCCTCCCTTTTTTGTCACTTTGATTATCACTCGCTCTTCAGAGCTGAGTTTGTACTTAGCGTGTGTAAATCCATAATGAAGTCCATAGCAATGCTTTCCAAGGTTGACCTGGAATAGGCAAAGGCTGAAGCAATCAGGGATCCTTATGCTTGTCAATTTTTACCCTTTTGCATGTGAGACATTTCTGTACATAAGCCTAAATGCCTCTATGCATGCTAGGCCAAATGGAATGTCTTCCGATCCGCTGTGTGTTCACCAAATTGCTTCTATGGCCTACTTTTAGGGAGGAGGGTGGCATTCATCCATCACTCTTTTTAATATGCTTCACCACACATAAGCGGTTCCGTGTCATTAACCATCTTTAATCACATAAGCAACATCTGCTAGTCCACTCTTTATGGCAGCCCATATACTCACAAAATCATCATCTTTTCCCCTTTGAATGATTATTTACTTGTCTTAGTTGTTGTCTTATTGGTATCATCAAATTCTGATTCTCCTTCTTCTGTTCCCAGACGGCTGTTTTTCCAATTCTTCTACTGCTTACTTGACATTCTACGACCATCCTATTTTATTAAGTGGCCAGGTATGAATAATATCTACCCAAGTGAGTGTACATAAATATGGATGGTCTCAATTGCCTTAGGACATCTAGCCCTCCATATTTGCTAGGCACGCACTCTGTCTACTGCATATAGATAAAGCCAATCTAGTATCAACAACCCTGAGACCTTGGGCTCAAACAAGAGAAAGAAATATGAAAACTGAGAGAATCTCCACAGCTTCAAATCCCTTTGTTGAATTCAGCATCCACCTTTGCAGATCTTCTTTTTCAAACAGAAACTACAAACAAGCTAAGTCTTGGGTACCACCTAGTTCTAACAAAGATGCAAATAGAGATCCTAGGATTGCCTCTGCAGCCTCCAGTTGATCCTCTGACTCACATGCACTCCCTCTACTCTGGTCTTGCCCTCACTTACTCACAGTGCTCACCCTTCTCAGTGGGTGTCTCCTCGTTCTTCTCTTTTCTCCCTCCTTGCTGGCATTCTGCGCATCCCTCTGCAATGAAATCCCTTTTACCCCAACCAAAAGACACTACTCTTCCTTTCTAAAACGAAACTGCCACCCATCGCCTGCTTTCCTTTTTCATTATCTAGATTTCTCCCTGCCTTCTTCATGCATACCTTCCCTTTCTAGCCGTTGCATGGCCTTCCTATTTATCCTTTTCATACCACATCAGCTACACACTATGTTCTATACTAGCATATGTACATCATATCTTCCTACAACCTGCCTTTTCCTCCTCTAAGCTTGTCTATGTCATGATTTCATTGGGATGAAAAAACCTCTTACAACGGTATGACATGTGACCGAGGAATATTCTGAAGTGTGCAGCTCGAGGATCATGGTGGCGAAGTCATTTTCCTCCCCCTCAAAGAAAACCTTTGAGTGAGCCAAGAAATAGAGCCCCAAGTGATGTATATAGTATCTCTCCTCAATCTGCCTAAAAGCTGGAGCTCCATATCCTTGGGCAACTCTACGACCCCATAGACAATGTTGTATAGTCTCAAAGGCAATAGGGCAGTGGTGGATCCACACCAAAGATAGTTCTCCACTCCCGGGAGGCCACCGTGTAACAATAACTCAAAAAAATGGGATATCTAACTCCTTTTGCAAGAGTGTGCCAAAACCTCTTCTAAATCAATGGAGTAACTCCAAAGCTTTCCCGCTGTGGCTTGAGGGTGGGAATTCTCTCGTAATAGTTTGGCATTCCTCACATTGTTTTTTTTTCCCCAAAAATAAAACTTCTTTTAAGTATTAATAGACCTTACAAAATCACGGCTGGAAGCCAGAACAAAACAAAACCTCATCCCAAAATGTAGGGTGATCTCAACCAATATGGGGCACAACGGTGCCAAGAGACTCCTATGGGGATCGTTGAGAAAAAGATCCCACTCCCTCATGAAAACAGTGTGCTTTGTATATGAGCCCGTGGCCATAAGAGTGAATAATATCTCACCATATAGTACAAGTGCACTGAGTGTCGTATATCTGAGTGCCCTCAATAGCCTCTGTGCATTTGGCCCTCCAAATTTGCCAAGCTGTGATACTGGAAATGAGCTCCCAAGTAGTATCAATCGTAGCATGCAGGTGTGGCCCAACAGTGGGAGATGTTTCATGGGACCAGATTGAGTGAGCCAAGGAATAGCGCCCCAAGTAACATAAATGGGAGATGTTTAATGAGACATTCACCAGAGAAAAACTTTAGGGATGAAGTCATGGGTGTCACATCTCATCAATCTCCATCCAGCCAGGATAGTATAGAATATGTGGTCTCCCTCTTGGTCCTGGTTTGGCATTGCTGGTACTTGCAGTGGTACATCCGTACTGGAAAAAGCACCCAGCCATCTAGGGTGATACTTAGTGATCCACTCATGGGGGATAGCTGCATCAATCTGCTCAATCCGTTTGTGGGTGGAGGCATCTTTCTGATCCATGGGAAGACTTCAAAGAGTCTTCCAATGCCCGACTATTGGTGAGCTTGGCCATGGCATATTAACCAGAGGCACCCAAAGGACAGGGCCACAGTCCCTCTCTAATGAGATCATTCCACACAAAGGGCTGTTTGTCTGCCTCATCCTCTGATATCGGGATCCTCTGTCTCAAGAAGGGTCTCATCCTGCTCCAAGATTTGGAAATAGCTGACATGAGGGGAGAGGAAGGTGCTCCACAATCTACCTCTGTGAAGATGAAACGTATGCAGTCGCCACCCCTACGAGGCGTACAGCTGAAGGTCTGAGAGGGAAAGAAGTTCTTCCATGGTTGAGTGCCTAGAAGAAAGCTTCTGACCACACTAGCTTGAAAAGCAAGGCTACACTTGATATCTGGATCTATAATATTCAGCCCTCTGGGAGGATTGATAGTCTCCCATGCAACTCTCTCTCAGGTATCTATTATGCCATCCGAACTGGACCAAAGAAAATTGTGGATCAGTCTCTGCAACTGACCAATGCATCCTCATGAGAAGCACCAATAGGAGAACAAGCAGTACTTGGTTAATCAATCAATTCAAGTAAAATCTTGCTTTTTCCAAGATTTTATAAGCAGTCCCAAGCAGTGTAATCATCAGTCACCATTGGCTTATGTTTGTCTTGTCACTTCCTTTTGAGACGAGATGAATAACACCTCCGTGAAGGAAGAGTGCATATTCATGTGTTCCACATATTCTGGAAGGCCATAGTGAATTGTTCTCCAAAATCATCCCGAAAAGCCAAGAAAAAGGAGGGCATTAAACCATCTTCTCCTGGACACTTACCCGCAGGGTAGTGCAAAGAGTGTCTATGTCACCTCATCAGCCACCGAAAACGAAGTATCACGGGATATCCTCATCTCTTCCGTGATTAGTTGTGGTATGGTGGCTGACATCTTCTGCTGTGTGCTATCTCTCAGAGGAGAATGAGGCTCAAAAAAGAGTAGCTGACAAAAAAGTTTGGATGCGATCTGTCTCACCATATTAGGTTCCAAGTGAATATAGTACCATGATCATCCTGCAACTGTCGAACACTTTCTTTGCTAAGAGATGGACCATGAGTGGTGAAGAAGTGTTTTGCTAAGCATGATATCAATACTCTGCCTTGTGTTCCATGGCATGCTTCAACTCCGTCCTGACAATGCAATTAGTATCTGCAATCTAAAGAGCATCAGGATGCTTTTCATGCTCCCTCTGCAAAGCCCTCTCATGATCAATAATGTCATGTCTCCTCTGTAAGGCCACCTTGTGTTAAAAACCACTAGGATAGCAAATGGAAACAGACCAATTGATAGAGAATGCCTGCATTTATGAAATATCTGAGTGTCCTCATGGCCTCAGCCCTCAGTGCATCTGGCACTCCAAATCTGTCATCTGATCACGCAATAGTCTCACAAACTAAGCCCAATGCTGAGTATTGCGGTTGGTACTTCATTTTGAAATATCACCGTATAAAAAGCTAAGCTGAAAAACCTCATTTAAAACTAGAGAGGCTGCCATACAAAGGCATTTGCATTAAAAATAGATGGGAGATTTTTCTCATGGCGTAAGGACTTAAAGCGATTTGTTGTAGCTTCTTTTTACTGGCTGAGGGAAGCTTATGGCTGTGCAAACTTTTCATGGACATTTTCCTGCACTTATAGAGAAGAAACAAGGCTTCGTCTGAAAATGCATGATTGCGTGTGCCGCAACGCCCTCACAAGGTAATGACAATCTGAGGCTGATCATGGCTGGCTGGAAATGGTCTTATGGTAGTGCACGGACAGCTAAACAAACAAATGAGTAAGACACCTCACAAATGTTCTGAAGGCACTGTACAAGGTAATGACACGCTGAGGCTGATCATGGCTGGCTGAGAATGGTCTTACAGTAGTGTATGGACAGCTAAACAAACAAATGAGTAAGACACCTCACAAATTCTCTGAAGGCATGAACAAACCTTCCATAAAACACCTCATTAATCCCCCAATTCTCACTGAAAACATTAAGCACTTTTCCTATGCCTGATGACTATGCAAGAGGTGCCCAAAGTATCTTCTGTAGATTCTTTTTTTGTATTTACTGATAGAGAATCGGCCCAGTGGACTTGACTCCACAATTCTAGATTCTGATGCTATTGCATTGTATGTCCAGGTGGGCTGCTATGCTAGCTGGTTTTGAATTGTCACTCAACTATGGGACAACTCTTTTTGAAGCCATTGACTCCGTGTCTGCGTACAATGGCCAAGTTCTTTCAGTAGCAACAGCTTTGGCAGTCATAGTGGCATTGAGCTCTGTTTACTTGGCAAAAGTCACAGCAAAGATGGGAGGTTTTGTTTACATCTTGGGCTCTCTAACTTTTGGGGCACTTTGTGTGGGTTTTGCATACACTAGAACACTATGGGTTGCGTACTTGATCTATGTTGCCATGGTAGGACTGGAGAAGCTCCTGATTTGTTTTGTGTATGCACAATGTGGAGGCCTACTTGAGAATGCTCGGTACGTGCTTATGTTTAGCTTCAACACTGGGCTGGGCTTGGCAACCGCAGCGGTCATCCAAGCACTTATTGTAAGTATCTCTTTCTTTTAAAGTCTTTTTCTGTATGCACTCTGCTCAGCTCAAAGCTAATAACAAGACTTGACTTCCTGCACATATCACAAGAAAAAATTCCAGAGTTCCACTTCTCTAACTCTCACAACTCTGCAGGAGATTGCAAAGCTTGATATTTTTGGTCAATACATAGCTCTTGGAAGCTACTTCACAGCTGTTACAGTTCTCTTTAGTATCCTATACGGACTACATGTGTGGAGAGCACATTCGTTGGTGATCATCTCTCCTGATGATTTTGGAGCGTCCAAGCACCATGGGATTAAGTCAATTGACCAACCCCTTATGGAGAATGAAACGCCTGTCTAAGACTGCACTTCTTGACATCGTTTTGGCATTGTGCAAGACATTTGAGCTAAGTGCAAGGATATGATATGTGATGAATATGTAAACACTCTTGCATAATAGCCACATTTATTATGCAAAGTAAATACACCCTTGTTGCATATGATTCAAGTGTTGTAATACTAGAACTTACATTTTCTAGATTTCAAGGAGAAAGGGTAAGAGCATTGGTTGTTTCCAGTCCTTTTGTATGTGAGGGAGGACATCTATCGTGCAAAATGTACATGGGCTTGGTGTAGTGATGGAGAAAGAGAGAAAGAAAGATGCACTCATAATGGAGTACCACATGCACTCAAGGGAGTACCACCATAGCCATAGAAAGCTTGAAGCTCCAAGAAAGTATGATTTGATTAGTGAAAATGATTAGCTCTCCTAATTACAATTAGTTCACTTATATACTTGCCCACCTTTTCACACTTTATTCATGTTGGGCTCCCACACTTCCATGCCCATGGCTTCCCTCATGTCCAAACCTGTCCAAGGCTCTAGCCAGTGCCAGGGGCCCATGCCCAACATTATTAATACTTTTGGCCAAGCCCCCTTCATTACAAACCATCCCCATCCAAAGGTTTCGTCCTCGAAACCATGTATGGAGCAATGTATGGGCTGTTGGAAATCTACTTGTCTTCCCTCTTGAGTGCGGAAGTACATTCGTTGCAATTCCAAGAGATATCTCACACAAGAGAACTCCACATAGAGCTGTCCACTTATTTTATGTACATATGGACTAGTCTCTAAGATGTCCATCAGTCCACGGAATCTTGTTAAGCTTTGATTGATTAGTAGTTAAGTACACTAATGGCCATGGCTGTCCATACAGTAAATTTATAGCAATGATATTCCTCATGCCATCATCCCAATCCATGCATATGGCTGTCCAAAAATACCATACAGCTGTATCCACTTTATCCACTATGATCCACTGCTTGTAGGAGCTTCGGATGGTCTTTCATGAAGCCATCGGACTGCCAAGAAGCCTCTCCACTTCACGAGGTACTCAACAATAGACCTATTACAAAGGTCTCTTTCCCTCTTTCTAATCACCTTCTCTGCCACATATTGAATCATTCTCCCTTTATCCATAGGTGGAAGCTCATCAACCACTTCCAATTGAGGTCCCACGTACTTCTTCAAGTGTGACACATGAAGCACATTGTGGATCCTCGTGGTAGAGGGTAACAACAATTTGTAGGCAACCTCACCTATTCTTCTCAACACCTTGTAAGGTCCATAAAAGCGATGACCAAGCTTTGTATTGGTGTCTCTCTTCAATGAAGCATACCTTGACTTAGGGATTCTCAAGAATACATAATCCCCTTCTTTAAACACCACATGCTTCCTCAACTCATCGGTATATTGTTGCATTTGATTTTGTGCCATAGCCATGTTATCCTTGCACCTTTGTAATATTGCACACATCAACCTCCTCTTTGGCTTGAGGATTCACCTTCTCCCCATTGAATGCCATAGAAGGTATATGCACCTTATGCCCATACATGGCTTCAAATGGAGACATACCAATACTCATGTTGTGACGCTTCATAATTTCATATAAATATTTTTCATAAAATTTTGTTGTAAAAAGTGTGTAGAATGTTTTGTTAGGACATCTAACATGTTTTGACAAAATTCTGTGTTGTAGAAAATTTTTGGTTTTTGTCATTTTTATGTAGTTGCCTATTTTGTGGGTGATTTTTTATTGGGTTAGAGGTGGAATTAGGCGAAGTTTTGTATGAGATTTTTTCTGCTTTATACATAGAATAACTTTACTCAAGTGAAATCTTTGTGATTCACATTATTTCATATCCATTTGGTGACTCCAAAGTGGGCTTTGAGTGGTTTTGTGCTAAAAATGTGCCTAGATTTTCGAGTCAAGACATTACAGGTTTTAAACAGGGGTCAAGAATGAATTTAGCTTCGGATGAAGAGATACAAACTCAAAGAAGAGGATAGAATGTTCGAGATAAGCTATTGAACATCCTCATCGGATCACCGAGGCGCAAAAGGCGCACCATAGAAAAGGGTTGTTTTCTCAATGTTAAATTTTTTTTTTAAAAAACGTAATCTCATGGAAATGATGACCATGTATGAAGAAAGCTTCCCGGACACGCTTTTTTCAAAAAGTGTGACATCGCCAAAAATATGATACGCAGATCGAGAAAGCTCTAGAAAGGGCTACTTTTGAGTGGGAGCGTCACACATGTAATAAGTGTTGTGACAAAATTTCAGCTAAGTGCAGCTATCTATCCCATGAAGCTTGGGTGTCATAACAATAGTGTCTCAAATAGATTTCGAGCCACTTGTTCACTCTCTCGTATTGGCCATCCGTTTGTGGGTGATAGGCCATACTTGAGGTGAGTATAGTCCCCATAGACTCAAAGATACTCTTCCAAAAATGACTCATGAACTTGACATCCCTATCACTTACCACTTACTTAGGCATCTCATGCAACCAAAACACATGCTCCATAAATTGTTGAGCCACCATAGAAGATGTATATTGCACCTTTGTGGGTATGAAATGAGCCGCTTTTGTTAATCTATCCACTATCACATAGATGATATTCTACCCTTGCTTAGTAGTGGGCAGTCCGGTAATGAAATCCATGGCTATGTGTGTCCACTTTCCTTCCGGAATTGGCAATGGTTGCAACAATCCTCCGAGCCATTGGTTGAGATTCTTGTTTTGTTGGCAAGATAAACACTTTTACACATAATCCAAGGCTATCAAGACCGATGGAGGGGGTGAGTTCACATCCCAGGAGTTTCAGCAATATTGCAACACATGAAATTCAGAGACAGCTTACTACTTCATATACTCCATCACAGAATGGATTTCCGAGAGGAAGAATAGGACCATTATGGAGATGGCGTGTGCCATGCTTGAGCATTCTTCATTACCTAGATGTTTCTGGGTGAGGCGGCTTCCACTGCTATCTACATTCAGAACAGGTCTCCTACTATTGCTCTTCCTAAGACAAAACTCCATATGAGGCTTTCCATGTTGAGAAGCTCTCCGTTGTTCATTTCCGGATATTTGGGTGTACGGCATATGTTCATGTGCCTAAGGAGCACCGCTCCACGTTGGACTCGAAGTCTCAGCGCATGACTTTTCTCGGATACAGCATTGTGTCCAAGGCATATCATCTTTATGATCCTCAAGCCGGTAAAGTTGTTGTGAGCAGTGATGTGGTGTTCGACGAGACTCCTACATCTTCAGAGGGGGGTGGTGAGCTTCTTCTTCCTTCACCTCCGTCTTCGTCTCCGCCGCCGCCTCCTCCTCCTGCTTTCGCTGCTTCTGTTACACCTCCAGCTGAGGTTACTCAGTCAGATGTGATGATGACCCTGCTCCTCCTCCGGCGAGTTCGAGCAGATCTGTACCTGGTTGGTATTATCAAACAGTTCGTGATTCTAGGTTACATCAGCTTCCTTCTGCTCCTCTGCCTAGTTCTCTTCGGCGTTCTTCCAGAGTTACAAGGAAAAAAATTCATGAGGGCAACATGTTTGTTAATTATGCTATTATGTCTACAATCATTAATGGCCCTTTTTATCCCACTTCTATAGACGAGGCTCTTTCACATGAGCCTTGGCGTCGTGCTATGCAGGCAGAGCTGGATGCTATCGAATGGAATGTCACTTGGATTTTGGTGCCTCGGCCTCTGCAGCGTAAGGTGATTGGTGTGCGTTGGATTTTTAAATCAAAATTCCAAGCTGATGGCAGCTTGGACAAGCACAAGGCGAGGTTGGTTGCCGAGGGTTATGCTCAGCACCCTAGTGTCGACTTCAATGAGACCTTCACTCCGACGGCCCGGATGACCACCATTTGCATCGTTCTTACACTTGCAGGACATCATAGATGGCCCGTTTTTCATATGGATGTCAAGTCGGTTTTCCTGAATGGAGAGCTTACACAGGAGGTTCATATTGATCAACTACTAGGATTTGTTGTTTCGAGCAAACAGGATCATGTGTACCCGCTGAAGAAGGCTTTATACGGTCTAAAGCACGCTCCGCGGGCTTGGTACCTGTGAATTGATGAGTTCTTTCAGAAGCTCGGTTTGCGCCGTTCTCATGCAGGAAGTGGTAGTGGACCTCTATATGCTTCGTGCGAGCATGAAAAACTGGGTTCATGGCCAACTGTATACTGCTAATGTTGTCACAGAAAATGACAACTTGTCTATCCATTGATAGACCCAAATCTACAAGTAGCTTTCTCAACCAAGCTACCTCACATGCTGCCATAGCAGCTCCTCTATACTCGGCCTCTGTACTAGATAGAGCAACCGTAGGCTGCTTCTTGCTGCTCCAAGTCACAGCAGCACTCCCCAAGGAAAACATGACCAGCCCAATCAGCATCTGTGTACCCATGTACACATATCTCTGTCCCAGTCTCATAGAATAGTCCACAATGCAAAGTAGACCTCACATACCTCAGTATGCATCTCAATGCATCCAAATGCGGTTTCCGTGGAACCTGCATAAACTGACTCACCAACCCAACAGCATAGCTCAAATCTGGTCTGGTGATCGTCATGTAGATCAAGCTTCCTACTATGCGCCTATACATAGTAGGATCCTCCAAAATCTCTCCTGAATCTGCACTCAACTTGCCATTCTGATCCAATGGCACGGAAATAGGCTTACAGCCTGTCATACCATACTTGGACAACATGTCCAAGCCATACTGTCTCTGCAGTAATCCAATACCATGTGGTGACCTAATCACCTCAATGCCCAAGAAATATCTGAGCTCCCCCAGATCCTTCATCTCGAACTTCTGTCTAAGCAAGATCTTTACATCAAAGATCTCTGCATCATGGTCCCCCGTAATGATCAAGTCATCTACATAGATGACAACAAGCACAACCCCTCTATCACCATGTCTCACATACAGCGAAAAATCTGCATTGGCTACATGAAAGCCAATAGTGACAAGATATTCAGAAATCTTGTCAGACCATGCTCTTGGTGCTTGTTTTAAGCCATACAAGGCTTTCTTCAACCTGCAAACATGCTAGGGGTGACTCACATATCCTCATAACCAGGTGGTTGCAACATATACACCTCTTCTTGCAAATCCCCATGCAAGAATGCATTCTTTACATCCATTTGATGTAAAGACCATTGCTTTGACGCAGCCACTGCTATCACAACTCTCACTGTTGCCATCTTGGCAACTGGGCTGAAAGTTTCCTCATAATCAATGCCATATGTCTGCGCATATCCTTTGGCTACTAATCTAGCCTTGTACCTGTTTATGCTTCCATCACTGTTATGTTTTACTTTGTATGCCCACTTGCATCCAATGGCTTTCTTGCGTTCAGGCAACTGCACTAAATCCCAAGTCTTATTTCCATATAGTGCATCCATCTCCTCATCCATAGCTTTCTCCCAACACACATTTTCAATAGCCTCATCAATGCATGTGGGCTCTACAACCTGCACAACCTTTGCCATATATGCATAGTGATGTGCCACATAACCATCATATGTAAATCTCTGCGCAGGGTTTTTCACTCTCCCAGATCTTCGCAGCTTTTCATTCATGGCTTCCATAGCCTTCTTTACACCAGGTGTTCTCATAGCTAGGATCCCAAGCTCCTCATCAAGGCTCATCTCTGAGCCACTAGACTCTCCATCAACATGAGAATGCCCTGCAGAAATGTCAGGCATACTAAGGGGCTCAACCACTTTCTCTTTGCCTTTACGTGATGTACTAATCACATTTGCAGGACTGGTATTATGACGCAGCCTGCCACTCTATGGTCTATCAATAGACCCACTAGATGAGGACTCTCCTGGTCCACTCAAAGACTGTGATTGCTGACCTGCATTCTGTGCAACCACACTTCCACTCACATCAGCCCCAACAGCTTCTTTTTCAGCAGCATACCAGCTGCTCATCTCATCAAAAACAATATCCCTACTTACCCTCAACTCACGTGTAGCAGGGTTATAACACCTGTATCCCTTTTGCTCAAGGGAATATCCAATAAACACATTTTTCAGCTTTTGGATCCAGCTTAGTTCTCGGCTCATCTGGCACATGCACATATGCAATGCATCCAAAGACTTTCAGACGAGACAGATCAGGTTTTCTGCCAGTAAACCTCTCCTCTGGAGTTACATCATGTATGGCTGCAGTTGGAGTCCTGTTCATGATGTATACTGCTGTAGAAGCAGCCTCAGTCCAATAGCTATACAGCATATTCTTCTCTTCCATCAATGCTCGCGCAATCTCAGCAATGTGCCTATTTTTCCGCTCAGCAACTCCATTTTGCTGGGAAGTGTATCTGCATGTAAACTGTCTCCGAATACCATTCTTCTTCAAAAATTTAGAGAACTCATTGGAGAAGTACTCTCCCCCTCCATCTGTCCTTAGGGCACTTTACATATTTTCCTATTTGCTTTTCAACCAAAACTCTGAAATTCTGAAAGTGAGTGAACACGTCACTCTTCTCCTTCATGAAATATACCCACACTTTCCTTGTGTGGTCATCAATGAATGTCACATAATACCTGTAGCCTCCCATAGACATGGTCTTCGTAGGACCCCATACATCTGAATGCACAACATCTAGTGCATTTTTGCTCACATATCTGTTACGTGGAAATACATGCTTTGTTTGCTTTCCAAATTGGCATGCTTCACATATTCTCTGCATACCTTCCACTTTAAACTTTGGCAGCTCTGTCACAATTCCTTTAGTCTGCATAGACTTCATTCTCTGCACATTCACATGTCCAATTCTTTTATGCCAAATGTCTGTGTCTGCAACAATTCCTGAACCATTTGCAAACATTGCAGCACTCATTTCAGGCATGTCTACATTTAACGTAAACATTCTGCCCACTCTGTTGCCTTTTGCAACCAACCTGCACTTGTCTTTAAAGTCTTCAACATAACAATCATCAGGGTTAAACCGAACCTGCAAACCCTGCTCAATCATCTGGCCAACTGAAACCAGATTCTTTGTTGTGTTCGGAACGTGAAGAACATCTCCAAGGTACTTCACTTTGCCATCCTGCATAGACAATGGCACATCTCCAACGTGGGCAATTGGATAAGCAGTGTCATCTCCTGTTTTCACAAAACCTATTCGTTCAAGGTTTTTCATCTCCTTGAACCACTCCCCATGACTTGTCATGTGGTTCGAAGCACCTGAATCCACATACCATACATCATCTTTTTGTGCTGCTTCAACATTTTCAGACATGGCATTCACGACATGCTGCATAACAAACAACCTTTCATTATCCTCATTGTTTCTGCTTGAGGATGCATAGTTGTTCTGCTGCACTTTCCCATTTTGCATGTCAGCCTGCTTCTTATAACATTCTGCCTGCACATGTCCAGTCTTACCACAATAAAAGCATTCACGTGCATCATTGTACTGTCTTTGCCAATTTCCACATCCTCTTTGACTCCCCCTGCCTCCTCTGAATTTGCCTCTTCCACCTGTGTGTTGTTGATATTGTTGTTGTGTATTTTGGGACTGTTGTTGTTGCTGCTGCTAGCCATGATTCTGATTACCTGTTCGGCCACCTCCTTGACCACGTCCACGGTCTCCTCTACCTCGTCCTCTACCTGAACTTGTGTAGAAGGCCTGTTGCTCTGAACTGTTTTTGTTTTGTGAAGACTATTGGTCTTCACCCAAGCTCTTCTCTTCTATAATCAGCATAGACACCAAATCTGTAAAGTTGGGAATGTTTTTCCGAGTCTAAATAGACGTCTTGAACGCCTTGTATTGTGGCCCGAGACCACGTAGACAGACTTCCACCTTATCATCATCATCTACTGACACACCAATAGATGCGAGGGATTCCACAATACCCTTTATCTTCAATGCATAGTCATTCACAGATATGCTCTTTTTCTCCATAGTGTGAAGTTCATTCTTCAACTGTATCTTACGTGCCTTGGTATTTATTTCATAGAGTTTTACCAAGGTGTCCTACGCCTCCTTGGGGTGGCATCCTGAATGTGCCCAATCATGGTGTCCTGTATACTAATGGAGAGCCAATACATAACTTTCCTGGCTCCTTGGTTCCAATCTTTAAACTCTTTCACATCTGCAGCAGTCGGATTTATGTCCGGTATCTCCGGTGTCTCTTCATGCTCACCTTCTATGTAGTCCCAATAGCCCTTTCCCATCAGGAAATTCGTCAACCTGAACCTCCAAGCATGGAAGTTATTCTTATCAAGCTTCTCAGCCACAATCTGGTTATGCCATCATTTGACATCTTGCCAGACGCACAATTTTACCAGAAACAGCACTCTGGTTTGTCTTGCACAAACTGCTATATTTCTGCAGCAGTACTGTAGTACTCTCAAATGTCACAAACAGTGACTTCAATATGTATACATACACCCAATGGCAACCGTTGACCTCTTTGCAGCATCCATAGTGTCTGCACAGCCAATCTGTCTTCTTGCAGTTCTTAAAACAGAGTTCTGCAGAGAATCGATGACTTACCCGCAGTGCTTGAAATCGCCTGCTTTCTGAAAAACGGAGGTCCAGACGCGCCCGAAACACGTTTTCGGCCCAGAAAATGTTGTCCGATAGAACCATATAGTTTCCCTATAGCTTTACTCCCGCGAAGAAAGCTCCTTAATCAGAGATCGTTTGCCGGTGCCTCTGGTAGAGCTCCCGACAAGGGTGTAGTCACCAACACAAATAGGGAAGAGTAGTTGAAGCTCTTACCCTCATACCGCTTCCTGTGGTTCTCTTGCTTGCAGCTCAGCCCTTAGCACGAACCAGGCTCTGATACCATGAAAAGATGCAAGGGGGAAGAGAGCTTGAGCTCTTGCAAGCGCACACACACACTCACAAAACCCCAATAGAGAACACACAAGGTGAGAGGCTGAAAATCATCTTCTTCACTCAACACTCAACACACCATATACAAGATAAGAGTACACACAATAGGAAAGGTACTCAACCAAATACATACAAGGTTTCTCTATAGTGTGAACCCAACTAAATGAGCTGGCGCTATAACTATGCCAGTCTCTAGAATGGCTGTCACACAGCCTGTCATCCCACTGGCCGCATATCACCCAAGATCTCACCAACCATGCCGGTGGTATAAGTGAGGGACCTATTTCCCAGGCGGGTCATCAGTGTCCACCGCCTCACTACACGAGCTCGATATCTCAACAATATTCACCATAGTTCTCTCCATATCTCTCTCTCTCTCTTGCACTCTCTGTTCAGTACATTCTAGTGCGACTTTGCTTCCGCTCTGTGCACTCTTTCAAAATAGACCCCGTTTAGTTTGGAAGGCCGTCTTAAACTCATCTCCTTCTATCATCCTCATTTGATGGTACCCGAACTTTAGATCTGTCTTGGAGAAATAGTTTACTTCTTTCAACTCATCAAGTAAATCATCAATCCTTGGAATAGGATATTGATTCTTTATAGTGATCTTGTTAAGATCCCTATAATCGATGCACATTCTATAAGATCCATCCTTCTTCTTTACCAACAAAACGGGTGGGGCGAGGGGTGATTGGCTTGGTTGTATGAATCCCATTTTCAAAAGTTTCTCCACTTTCTTTGCCACCTCCTCCCACTCAACCTTTGAAAGCCTATAAGGATGCTTATTAACTGGTTTTGCATCCTTCTTAAGCTCTATGGCATGGTCAACTTCTCTAGTAGGCGGCAAGCATTTTGGTGCCTCAAACACATCTTTATACTCTTGCAAAACAAGGCATCCATCCCTTCATCATGTATTTGCAGCCCATTGTCCTCTTCTTAACGAGTGAGTTGTAGCATGTAAACAAGGCATAAGCTCTTCAACTCTCTTCATTTTCTTCATTGACACCAAGGTCAATGCATGGATGCAAATTCCATCCAAACATAGCTCTTTGCCTTCATGCATAAACCACATTTTCATGTGCTTCAAATCTATTGCAAACCTGTCCAAAGTGTGCAACCAATCGCATCCAAGCACCACATCAATGGGTCCCATGTCAAGCATAATCAAACGAGCATCAAAATCCTTGTTGCAACCAAACTCTTGCTCAACTAATGATGTCCATTTGTAACCTCCACTTTTAGAGGCTTCACCACCTCCCATGGGTATAGTCTCAAAGAATTTATTGATTTAGAGTTCACAAAACTATGTGTACTCCCCGAATCAACAAGTATATGGATTGATCAACCCCCAATTTTTCGGTAGCCAAACAAGCATAAATAATATACTAAAACTATGCCGATCTACTATAACCTGGAGCTACAGGCCATCACATCACTTCTCACATTGAAAGATGCAAGGATTGCAGAACTGGAGCAATAGTTGACAATAGTGGTGGCCATCACATCACTTCTTGACACATCGAAAGATGCAAGGATTGTAGATCTGGGGTGCAACACAAGAAGTGGCCATCACATCATTTCTCACATCATAAGAAGTGTCCATCACATCATTTCTCACATTAAAGATATAAGGGTTGCATAGCTGGAGCAACAGTTGACACAAAGGTAACTAGAGCTACAAAAACCATTGAGATCCAGATGAGAAGATGAAGTAGCTCGTGGAGTGTGCAATGTACCTCTAATGTGCTTCATCCTCACATGATAGACTGTGTTACTAACCAGCTATATGCTACTCATGTTGATATGCTACTGGTTGATATGGTATGCGATGACTACATTTAGATTACTAGAGTATGACATAGTTATAGTGCAAGCTCATACAGTCAGTTCACATTATGGACCAAACATTGTATATTATAGTAGGAGAGTACTTTCCTTATAGTATGTACTCTTATCTCTTTAGTTTATAGTTGTAGAGAAGAGAAGAAAGAAGAAAATTCAACCATCCATGTGTATTTTGTCTTGCTCTCTCTTGTGTGTGTGTGTGTGTATGTGTCTTCTTACAAGGAACCTCAAGCTCTCCCTCTCCCCCACATTCTCTTTACAAGCCCTCCACTCCCTTCACATGAGTATGGATTCATTCAAAAGTGGATCAGATGGATAACCAATGAGTGATGGTCCCCATCTCACCAACGATATTAATGAAGCAAGAACAAAAGCCAAGGCCAAGGATTGCATGTGGGGGTGGGTTCCCCTCACATGCTTGCAAAGTTTGGTTCCCATCAGAGCATGTTTGGGTACGATGGTATGGGGAAGGCCCGGATTTTCCATGGTCTCTTAAGCACCAAGAGACTTGAAAAATCTGCACTAGGCGCTAATTACTAACCCGAACATGCTCCGATCATCATGAGACGAAAGCCACATGCTTGCAAAGTTTGGTCCCCATCGGAGCATGTTTGGGTACGATGGTATGGGGAAGGCCCGGATTTTCCATGGCCTCTTAAGCACCGAGACTTGAAAAATCCACACTGGGCGCTAATAATTACCAATCCAAACATGCTTCAATCATGACCAAAATTTGCATGCATGTGGGGGTGGGCTCCCTTCACATGCTTGCAAAGTTTGGTTCCCATCGGAGCATGTTTGGGTACAATGGTATGGGGAAGGCACGTATTTTCCATGGCATCTTAAGCACCGAGAGACTAGAAAAATCTGCACTAGGCGCTAATTACTAACCCGAACATGCTCCGATAATCATGACCAAAGTTTGCAAGCATGTGGGAGGGGCCCACCCCCACATGCTTGCAAAGTTTGGTCCCCATGGGAGCATGTTTGGGTACGATGGTATGGGGAAGGTCCGTTGAGTCATTCAAAAAGCACAATCGTAGATAAAGGAGGTCAAAAAAGCATAAATAACATACAAAAACTATATTAATCTACTATAACCCAGAGCAATATGAGAAATGGCCATCACATCACTTCTCACATTGAAATATGCAAGGATTGTAGAGCTGGAGAAGCTGACAACAATGGTGGCCATCACATTACTTCTCACATCAAAAGATGCAAGGATTGTAGAGTTGGAGCAACATGAGAATTGGCCATCACATCATTTCTCACATTTAAAGATGCAAGGATTGTAGAGTTAGAGCAACAATTGACACATAGGCAAAAGGGCTACAAAAACCATTGAGAGCTAGATGAGAAGATGAAGTAGCTTGTGGATTTTGTGTCACAATTGGCATCTCTAATCTAGTAATTTTGAGTGTCCCTCCACAAAACTTTCACCTTTTTCTTTTCATCATTAACACTCTCTCTATTATATTATGGTTCATATATTAGTGATGATTAGACAAGGGGGGATGTATGATTCATTTAGCAAAATTTTATATAGGGATATCAACCCTACTATAATTATGGCTATCTTTTATAATGATATTTATCTTAGTGACTATATCACTAGGGAAAATATGGACTACAAAAAGGGATCTTTAGGATTAATTTTAGTGATATTTTAATCAAGTTTGGACAAATGGGAGTGGAAGAGTGCACATTATATCCACTAGATTTAGACCTAAAGTAGGGGTATTTATTGCTGTACTCTAGGCTTGGCCCCCCTAGTAATCCCAGTCAAATCACCTTCTTTATCTAGTAGCCCCACTAGTATCCTTAGGAGTCACTTCACCTCCCTTGGGTCCCACCACATCTGCTTAGCCAAAATGTGCTATAACCTCTTTAATCTATCTCTTACCACTTCTAAATCTTGCTATAACCTCTCTAATCCCTCTCTAATCTTAATCTTGCAGCAAGTTTCTAACCCTCTTGCAAGCTTCCATATCTCTACTAATTCTTTAATCAATCTTGTAAGCTTCCATATCTCTACTAATTCTACTATAACCTCTTTAATCAATCTCTAACCACTTCTAAATCTTGTTGCAAGGTTTAATGGATCTCTAAGCCCTTGTCTAATCCTCTACCAACCTTCTAACCTCCCTATTCCTCCTCAAGTCACTTTATCCTCTTGTAAGCAAGTTCTCAGCCATGGAAACATCTAATAGGAGACCTAGTGATTCCATCTCTGAGTGTGTTCTTAATAACTCTAGGAATGAGCAAGGTATGTGGGTTGGAGAGAGATTTAGGGTTAATGATTGGGTTTATTTACAGCCAAGCTCAAGAGGGCCACACAATGTCAAAGCTTGTGGTATTTTGGAACATCATTGGAAGGGAAGATTGCTAGCTTTCAAGAAAAATCGGAATGAAGGCATGGTGGCAGTGGTTCAACAAGTGTGCATGGCTTCAGACATTCATCTTCCTCCTCAAATGGCAAAAACCAAGTTTCCTTGTACATGTAAGTATTTTGTTACTAATATTGCTCTATTCAAATCATTTTGTTATACCCTTGTTGTTCACTTCTTTTTTTTTTGTGTATGCAGACATATTCCCATCGTCACATAGAGGAAAAACCATTGGAGAGCATAACATGGGCCTCCAATGCTTTCCATTCCACCATAGGTGGAGGTTTTATTTCCTAACAAGAACCCTATGACACTTCTTGGCAAATAGAATATTCTTTTTCACACACTCTTACATAGTTCCCTCTAGGCCTAAAGTTTATGGAAGACTTGAAAAGCTTCCATTTTCCTTATTAGGCAATATTGAGTGGCCAATCCTAGACAAATGGAGTGTAGATTCATTCAAACAAAATATTATTAGGTATATCCAATTCTCTTTAAAATTTACAAAGCCCTCTCAATCATCAGGTCTTAGTTGGTATGCTCCCATTCATCGTTTTGTGCACGTGTTTTGTAAGCTCTTGCCACACGCCACTCCAGCAATGTTCATTTGCAAGAAATTGCAATATGAAAACAGATGAATGGTTTATTTGGAAATGCATGGGATATAGTGGAAGGGGTGCATAAGGAAGATGTATATTCTTGCAAAGTTGTGATTTCAAGTATCACACTTTGATACTTGAAAGCACACTCAATTCTTTTACGAGTGATGGATGAATAAAAAGGGGGAGTGGATACCATTGAAATCATGCGAGGGTGTTGATTCACCCATAGAATTACCAGTCAAACTACCCAATGGCACCGTTCAATGCTAACAAAGAATGGAGATGCAAGCTTCAAGACAGAACATGGAAAGATTTTAGCTTTTTTTTCATTAATTTTTGAGTAGATTTTTCTTAACCATCCATGCTCTGATGATGTTTGTTCATATGTGTTTGTGTAGATTGGGAGACGTATGGAGAAGTCTTTTATGGTTCGTGATTCTTAAAGGGACGGGGTGTGAAATTGCAATTAGGAGTGTAATTGGATGATGTCATTGTAATTTTTTTTCGTAACTTTGTCCTTTTTGATTGATATGTAATTAATGGCATGGACTATTTGGATCAAGCTTGAATGATTAAAATAAGTTCAATTTGGATAAGTTTGTACAAAATTATTATTTGGATACATTTAATTAAATGTATTACTTAGATTAAGTATTTTAATTAAAATGACTACGTTTAATAAAGTATTTGAAGAGGTTGGTCCCTTTTTTTATAAGTGCGAAATTGTTGATTCCAAACCCTAACTTATTTTATAAATAGGGAACCTCCCTCATTTTTGTCATTTGTATCACTAGCACTCACGCACACTTTGCTAGCATATATTCCCTAGAGCTTTGCTTAAACTCTCATCGATCCTAATGGATTATTCCATGGTGTATGATAACTTTCTTGCATTCCTAGAGAGGAATGATTGGGCTAGCCAAGCAAGAGCTATTTCACATTTTCTCTTGCACCATTGACTTCGAAGAAACTATCCTCCTAGCCAACAAAAAGGACTACAGGGAGACCTTGGAGTACATGGAAATATACGTGAAGCCATTTGCTGTGATCATCCCTGATAATAACACTCTCTGGGTTGCGAGCTTCTACGCTACATCAAAAAAATTGTTACAAACTATCCTAAGAGATTACGTAGGTACCAACAAGCCGTGCAACAAGATGGGCACTTCAAGGTGCTCTCCATTGAGAAAATGGTTGTCCTTGTTAGTAAGGGAAACATCTCCTTGATCAAGTGGCAAAGCAAGCTCTAGCCTTGGTTCTTCTTCAAGAACACGAAGAGGTAGAAAAAGCTGAAGGTACAACCTCACGGGCTAGTGGATAAGGGGCAGTAGCAGAGGGAGCAATGACGGCTATAGATGCACCTGTGGTGGATGAGCACTAGATATACCCGAGTAAGCACTAAGTATGCTTAGCTCCGTAGTGGTGGATGGAGAGGAGTTTCTCTTTTGGAGGACTTAGAGAAAATGTTTAGATAAAAGCAAGATGAGTGCTTATCTCTCCTTGCTGCCATTGGGCTAGATTATCCACTTGATAACAAAACCTCTGAATACATGATGGAGCAACTTGAATCAATTGATGATATGGTATTAGAGAGTGTCCAATTTGTTGAAGGAAAAATATAAGGATTGAGTGCCCGAGGATGAATTTAAAGAAGTACAAGATAGCTTGCCAATTGTCAGCTTGGTGCATTTTTCGTCTCAACAATTGGAGGAGCACAAGTCCTCAATTAACATTGAGCAGCCAAATGTAATAGCATCTGATAAACTACACTCGGTAAGTTAATAATCCCTAGTTTTTTACTCATATTCATGGCATGATTGATTACTAAAATGTGGTTTGTATGCAGTGTGTCATGGAGTTGCACATCATAAGGGTGGCTCAAGGGATCCCTTTGGAACTAATTCAGCATTGGCCACCCCTCACATGTGACGTATTCCAATTAAAGACGTTGTGGTTATCCACAATGTTTTTATCCCTATGGGAGGATTCCAACTTCTTGGTTTGCAGGCCTTATCTAAAGTGTTGTGCTTGTCTAGCATTTGTAAGAATGCAGAGAAAATTATCCTCATTAGCAAGTCGACCGTTTTTGCAACCTTTCAAGGAGGCTATGCTCCTAAGGTCCTTGTCAATAAAGCCATCGAAAAGTGTAGGAGATCGGGGGATTCACTATATGTAAATTCTCTATATCATATGCGTTCAAGGCCTAATTAAAAAGTCCCTTATCTATAAATTTTTCATGAATAAAACACCCCCTTTTCTATTTAATCTATAAATACCCCCTTTAAATGGTACCCTTCTATATGTAAAAAATGTGTAAGAAAGGGATTTAAAAAACCCCTTCTGTTGAACCCACGTGCTATACTTGCATATTTATGAGTGACCCCCGCTCCCCCCGAGGCGAGTGTAGGAGAGAGAGATGCCGAGTGTATTGTAGATGCCATCATGTAGGGCAGTCTTTCCCTCAACAAGAGAAGGCACAAAGAAGCAATCAAAAGACTTAAAAAAATCGGGATGTAAAAAATGTAATGCTTTTCATGTAATCTTCTTTTTTCATCATGCCGGGGCCAATTTTAATTTTTTGTAGTAGAATTTAACATGAAGTTAATTTTTTAACGTGAAATTGATTTTAAATTTGCATTTGAATGGATTGCGTTCAATTTTGTAGTTGAATTTGTACTAATTTACTGAATTTAGTTTTGTAATTATTTTTGAAATCAATTCTAGGGAAATAAAATTCAAACATGTCCAAATACTTTTTAAGCCATTGTAGGGCTTCCAAGCCCTACCCCAGGCCTTTGGGGAGGCTCGATGGTGGGCCCAGAAGACCCCAGGCCTAGTACGGGGTGCATACAAGCCTACACGAGGCAACCTAGGGCCTTCTGGGCCCATCCAGCCTCCCCGAGGCCTGGGGGAGGGCTTGGAAGGCCTACAAGGGCTTTAAAAAAATGTTTAGACATGTCTGAAAAAAATTCATTTTTATGAAATTTTTATTACAAATTCAAAATTCAATATCACAATAAAAATTTATAAATATGTAAACTCTCGAAAGGAATCTACAAAAAATTACATGTTTTATGACTTAATGTGAGAAAATTGGTGCAATCTAGGTCAAGTTTTCACATGGGTTAATAAAATATATTTCAAACATATATATTTCAAAATGAGTCCTAAAACAAAAATCCATGATTATTCAAGCTTAAAATGAGACAAGACAAAAAAACCTGAGTTTTCCATTGATAAAGATAAATTTTTACATAGCTCCATCCACTGATGACAAGTCACGATGATGCAAAAGTCTAGCTAATTTAAGATCCTTTGTCATTATAGTAATCCTCTTGGCATGGATAGCACACAGGTTTGCATCCTCAAAAGGGTCACCAAAAAAGCTTATGCAACTTGTTGTAAAGCTCCCAAGGCAAGGCTTTGCACACGAATCTAGTCTTGAGAGTAACTATATAGGATTTTCCTTACAAGATGTGTGAAAGGAAGGTGCCTTGGGAATAAGGAGATGCATAGATTTTTGAAATCTGCGTATCTCTTGGAGTGCCTTGACTCCATATTTCCTCCTCCTCCTTGGTGCACGTGGAGGCACATTCAGGTTCTGAGGCCTTGGAGGACGAGGAGCCTTCTTCTTCAGGTCCCTTGGGGTGACCACGATGAGGTTATGGTGGAGGTTCTACTACCTGCTGTTGTGGAGGTGCTTGCAAATATAAAATAGGAGGCACACTCCCCTCACTTGCAGAGCCTCTTTGTCCTCCGCCTGCTTGTTAGACTTCCTCTCGTGTCGAAAGGGGACCCATATTGGTAGGGAGGTGGAATATTTTATCCTTCCCATGGTGGAGGATCCTGCTCTCCTGCTCGTTCCTCAATTAAGGATTCCATGCTATTGGAATCGCGAAACAACACTTTCTAGTAATAGTAGCAACATTGGCAGGAGGAGGAGATACTTTACGTACATTGTTTTTAGTTCGAGACATGGGTGAGAAAGTGAGGTGAGTGAAAGAGAAATCACAAAATTGAGGCCATAGAGCCTTTTTATAGGCACTTGAACATTAGGTAAAATTTTAAAAAATGACAATTTAGTATGAAACCAAAAAAAATTTAAATGTCCATTACAATTTAATGTTGTTTCACCTAAATAGTGCCCTTTCTAACCATTGTAGCATGCCATAGAGTGTTGGCCCACTACTTTGGTTCCATCTAGCCTTCATGCGGAGTTGGACTACTTTTGCAATTTGAGATGCCTTTGCTTTCTCCTTCAATAACCTTCTACTCAATGTGTATTGAAAAAACCAATCAAATATTTCAATGAGGTAATTTGTTCGTGTAACCCCTCCACCATGATGAATGTTATTGAAATAGATTCCCTTTGCCCTATAATGTTACTTCTCCATCCCTTGGGTGCTCCACATGTCGAGGAAACCATACTTTTCCAAGTAATATGATCCATGAGCATAAACAATATGCTAGAAACAAGCCATTATGTGAGTGATTATAAATACATATAGATTGTAACCACTTGATAATAACAAAAATGTACCATGTAATGGGTGATTGATGTTTCCCCCTAACTATCAACGACAAGTTGAGTAAACTTGATGACTGTTGTCTCTGGAATATGCTTTGTTGTTTAGTGTTGGTAGCACTTAGCAACATGATCGACACCATCTTGTCAAAACAAGCCCAAACCTTTACATGCTTATTACGAAGACTTGCATCCTTGTCACAGTCACTAGGACACTTATATACCTCTTTCCACAACTCCCATATTGCTTTGGAGTTTTTCCCTGACATGTTGTGCAAAAAACCACCTAGCCTTTGCTCCACTCATTGATACTTGTTGTGCCACAATGTGATCCAGACATCATTGATCACGTTGTGCCACAACGTGGTCCAGACATCTTTGCATCTTTCACTATTTTGACATTGCCTCTCCATGTACCCTAGAGAGTTGAGTAGATCCTCCACTTTGGAAATGGCTTCCATGGATTGAGGGACGGCTTCATATAGTGAATGCAAAGTTAATGTGAAATTTGAGCAACTTATCAAATATTCTCATGATGGCATGTAGTAGACGTGGATTTTTTAACATGGGAATGAAATAATGGGATTCCATGTAGGATCCTTGGCATCCCTGTCTGGTGGTGCGTCCAAGTTGCATAACATGACTCCATAAATCCATCGCAATTCATATTCCTTCTTGCACTTTTGCTTTGATTTCTTCATGCATAGAGGGCAAGGAAGTACAGAGGTAGCACCGTGTGTCACAACCAAGCATACATTTGATTGTTTTCAAATCTTCTTCTAAATGCCAATCCACTACAAAGGTACCCACACCTAGAACTTCAAGTTGTTCACCATTTATTTGTTGCTCGATGACTTCAATCTAAGGACATCTTTGAAGAATCCAATCTAGCACTTCATGGTTCTTCTTTGGCGCCTCAAAAGCTGCTAATCACAAATTGTCTTTTTCAGAAGGCACCTTGTCCTTGTCCTTTGCATGTGCCATTCATTCATGAGTGTAAGTCCCATTCTTTCCAATCTGCGCCCTTTGACAATTTGTCTCTCATCTAGCTTCAATACGGAAGAGACCACTCCCACAGACTCTACAATCATGAAGCAACACATGATTAGATATATGTGTTATTTGATTTTTCACCATGAATAAGAAAGTTTAAATCATACACACTTCATGAGAGACTTTATAAAATTTAATCATTGCTTGTTGAAGCCTCTTTAAATCCATAAAAATGTTGTTAAAGGTATCGTAATCTACTTTGATATCACCCTTTGATTTGTCCTTCAATACTTTTGTTCCCTTTACATGGACATACTCACCAACAAGTAATATTACATGTGCATTGTTTGTCTTCTTTGGCCAATGCAACTTTGTATGGAGGTGTTTGATCCCTCTCATGTGAAGAGCCTCCCTTGTGATAGCATGGATGGACTCATAGCCCTTGTGAGACGACTTATACATGCTTCATCACAAGCACTTTGAATATTATTTGCACTCGAAATCCCCTCAATGTCCTTCATGATTTCTTTCATGAAAACATCACGAAATCTCTTATAATTGGGGTCATGAACAATAACCAACGTGTCTTGCTTCCTAATTCAAGATTTCAAAAGACTCTGGGTGTAAGTTTGTGTATTCCTCCTCGATGCATCAATCAAAAAGTTCCTAAAATGTAAACGTTGAAGAAAAGTGTTACCTGTAGAACTCTTATGTAAATTATTCAACAATGAATTATTCACCTTGTTGCCATGCTTTGTCTTTTCCTAGAACCACCGCCTATTGCAAGCCTATCAATTTCTGATAGCTCTCTTTGGCATTCCCTTGCACCACCGACTGGGGTTTTCTTCAAATGATATAATTTGACTCGAAGCTTATTTAATTCTTTCTCTTATTCCTTGATTTATATCTCCTTTTCTTTATTCTTATTCTCTAAATTTTACACTTCGTTTGTTAAATCTTCAATATTTGATTGAAGATAAAAATTTGATATGTATATGTGTTGCATGTAAGCCCCGCCATAGACTGTTAGACGTTTACAATATCCAAGAAGCCCATTTTTCCCATCACCAATGTGACGTACTAAACTAGTAAGATCAGTGATGACGACGGGTTACCTCTAAGGTTAATAAATCATATATTCGAAGACAACATATGAATAAAATGATATGTTGTAAGACAACAACATATGAGATACCACAAATTTAAGTGAAAGATAAAGAAGTAGAAAAGTTCTGTGTGAATGGCATTGTGCACATGGAGTTAGAAGCGGATCCACTCGTGCACCTCTCCCAAATGGTCCTATGGGCTTTTCAACACCTTTTTCATGATTACCATAGGATGATCTAGCTTGTGGGGGTTGTTTATGCATGAACACATACTTCTTTTTAAAGCAATAGCACATATCACTTTTTTATGATTACCGTGGGATGACCTAGCTTGTGCAGGGAGTTGTTTATGCATGAACACATACTTCTTTTTAAAAAGCAAAAGCACATATCACTTTCTTATGATTACCATGGGATGGCCTAGCTTTGTGTAGGGCTCAGTTGTTTATGCATGAACTCATACTTCGTTTTTATGATTATCGTGGGATGACCTAGCTTGTGCAGGGAGTTGTTTATGCATGAACACATACTTCTTTTTAAAAAGCAAAAGCACATATCACTTTCTTGTGATTACCATGGGATGACCTAGCTTTGTGTAGGGGCCAGGGCTCAGTTGTTTATGCATGAACTCATACTTCGTTTTTTAAAGCAATAGCACGTATCATCCATGGTGGCTAGATGTCTATATATGAACACGTATTTTCTAAAAAGAAAGCAATAGCATGCATCATGCATTGTTAAAATCTTCCCACATAGGTGATGGTGAAAAAAATGAGGTTTAGTGTCATTGCAGCTTCAAATTTTGTAACATACTTAAAAACTGCAATTTTGGAAAATGAGAAGTTGTATAAGAAAGACCTTTAAACTTTGGAACTTTTCTTGAATAATGTTTTTCTTTAAATTGAGAAAATGGAGGTCCTCAAATTTTCTTATAATTTTTTAAAAATCTTTTTTGCTAAAAGTTAGAATTTACCGAGGGACGTGTAGCGCGGTGGAGGGGGGAGAGGGGGGGTGGGGTGGGGTGGGGTGGGGGGATATGAGTCCTAAGGCATGGACCCCACCCACCCAAGGATGATTTTTGACGAGCTGAGTCACCC
This sequence comes from Cibotium barometz, assembly GCF_041138505.1. NCBI lineage: Eukaryota > Viridiplantae > Streptophyta > Polypodiopsida > Cyatheales > Cibotiaceae > Cibotium > Cibotium barometz. The sequence continues at coordinate 28,901,521 of NC_141061.1, forward strand.
TTCAAAATGACAGGTTTAGTAAAAATAATGCACGTTTTTCATACTTTACCTTTTTGTGACGGTGAGTGAAACTAAGTGGCTATATTTTATGGCCAAAATACCTAAAAAAGGGGGCTATGGTGCCCATCAGAAAGCAACTTTGTCACTACCGATGGACCCTAAGGCATGGACCTAGGTTCAAAGTTCAAACCCACCGACCACCACCAGCACCTGAACACATGTTGGTGCCTTACTCGTTGAGGATGCTTTGAAAAAAAGGGGGGGGGGCGGGGGGAAACGTGGGAATCGGGAAAGGGCTGGGCCGTAGTTTTATATTTATTAGTATTATTTTGCCATAGAAGGACAATGGTCACGTGCTGTGGGTCGGTACTTTGTGTGCAAGATTACTTGCACACAAAGTAGAAGGACAATGGTCACGTGCTGTGGGTCGGTACTTTGTGTGCAAGATTTCTTGCACATGTAAATGGGCAGGTTCACGCGAAGCTTCCAGCCCTTGCGCTTTACAAGAATATCACCACAGGTCCTGCTAGAGCTTGGTTCTCATAATTATAGTCCTCATTTTCAAGCTAATACGATGGTTAGTGGAATCGCTACCAGCCTTTTAGCTAGTTCTGCTTCTAATCATAGTGTTATCAATGACAGTGTTACATCCTGCAGCTGGATTAATGCGCTAATGCACGAGATGTGGCCTGATCAGTTGAGCTCTGGTTTTCCTCACAATTATACTACTAATGTTGCTTCTTCTGCACTCAATTTTGATAATGATTCTTGCTTCATTTTGGAAAACAACGATTGGCCATCCTTTATTTGCCATAATCCTTGTCTACCCCAACCTGTTGCAGCAGCCCATGAAAACAGTGATGAATTACTGTGCCCTCGCCCTGATCCTGTATCTAATCACTGTGCTCCTCCTCCTCCTCCCGTGCTTGATGCTAGCCTTCTACGCCGGCTTTTGCTCAAACGGCCGCCATCCCCTCCAGCCAACCAGATGCGAACATCTGTACCAACTGCATCGCCACCATCCACGCGTGAGAGCACCAAACGCAAACGGCCATGCAACGGCCTGGATCTCTTCCCCACACGGCGTCCACGGAAGGTACCACAGACACATCATGATCCGAAACGTAAGGATATCGCACCTGCAGCGCCCGCTCCGCCCTTCGACGCCATGTCCTCCGAGCAGACCTTGAAATCACCGCCTCGCAATGTGGTTTCTGAGGGCCTTCGACGGAGGCAAATGAGCGCCTTCCTCTCCACACTCCGAACCTTGCTTCCCAAGCCCGTAAATAAGGTTACATTTTCTCTTAATATATTTCGCTTTCTTTTTTTAAAACCACGCTGTCACCCGCATGGTATATACCTTGTTAGCTCATTGCACACGCATAAAATACATCGTGTCATACGTGTAAATACATTAATTCGTATGCTGCCTACTATCACATCCCCATACATGCCATACATATACCTATTAGATATCGATGTGCATATATGTTCACCTCTCACATGTGCTTGCATTGATGTGTACGTACACCATGTGCATACACAGTGCCTACATCGATGTGTATGTACACGATGCTTATCACATGTGCTTGCATCGATGTGTATGTACACGATGTGCATACACAATGCCTACATCGATGTGTATGTACACGATGTGCATACGCGATGCCTATCACATGTGCCCGCATCAATGTGTATGTATACGATGTGCATACATAGTGCCTATCACATATACTTATATGGTGTTGGACATGTGCATGTAGCTTTCGCACAACTTTGCAAGTCTCATGTGTTTCTTTGTCTTGACTAATTTTGCAATAATAAAGAAGGACCGATGCCTCATTATCGATGAAGCTTGTGATTACATTCCATTGCTCGAGAAACAGCTACAAACCTTGAAGATAAAGAAGTACATATTGAGCTCAATTCTCTACCAAACAAATCAGAATCCAAAGCCGTTCCAACAAGAGAACGAGGACCAATATTGTGAATTTTCAAGCCAAGTAAAACTCTCAATTTTGAAAGACCATGACACGATTTATATCACCATTGGTTGCTCCGAGAAAATCCATGGCCTATTTTCCAACATTTTAAGCATGTTAGAGGAGCATGGGCTGGATGTCATCAACGTAAACCTTTCTGAGAGTGAAGTCGCTATTGTGTATGCAGTTCATGTGAAGTTGCAAAAAGAGGTGAATTCATATGGTCATTCGATGGGCAAACAACCTTCCTTCTCTCCACAAAATGAGCATACCTAGAATCATCCTCAAGCCTCCTAACCTTGCTTTTCAAGCACTTGCATCAAGTTACATTTGCTTCTGTAATCTCTTAGGTTATCTTCCATATTATATTTAGTTTTTTAATAATGACAAAAATGTACCATGGTTAATAGTAACACAATAATTCTCATGGTCTAATTAAGTTTACAATGTTCACAAAAAATTCAAAGGTGTAATCAATGATTTTCTCATGTATCTATGGGATAAATATTATGTGTGTATATACGGCATACATATATAACCTATTACCTTCCCTATATTATACACATACGGGTAATATAGTGTCATAGTACATGTACACAATAAACTTGGATGCACTTATATGGTGTCATACATTTCCACATTAAAGATTTTATACAATTTTGCAAGTGTTATAGTGCTCATAGGTGCTTCTCTATCTTGGTCAATTTATCAATGTGGAAGGGCCAATGCCTCATTACCAATGAAGCCTCTATAACATTTAATCCCTCATTATCAATGAAGCCTCTATAACATTTAATCCCTCAGGAAAAAATGACTACAAATCTTGAAGATTTGTTAAGCCAAACTCATACGACTAAGGGATAAGGTAAACTGGCTGTTATGCCCACAGAGAAGCTTATCAAACAAACAAGTGATAATACTTACGTGTTTGTCATGGCGATGAGAGTGGCTACCCATTTATAGATTCCCAACGAAGGCTCTGGAAGCTTGTTCTGCAGCTTCCACCATTGTCACACCTGCAGTGTTTTTGTAGCTTTCTAAGGATAAACCCCTCACAACAAGAAGCTATGGAGTGTGAGACAATAACCTAGAAGCTCTCACACTCTCGTGAACACTCTCTTACCATGCATACACTCTCGTGAACACTCTCTTACCATGCATACACTCAAGAGATAAGCTAAAGTAGGGAAGCAAGTGCTCTTAATCTCATATAAGGGAAGTTTCCATTCTCATTAGATGAGTTATTTTTATACAACTTACTAAGTGCTCGAGCACCTAGACCTAGGTAGACGGTCTTAGTGTAAACTATGCAAATGTGTGTCGTAGGCTAACTAATGTACATTCTTTTGATGTCGTCATTACACTTAGCTTGGTCGTCTCTTGATAACATCATTATGAGTGTATTAGAGAAAAAAATATTAGATTTATATAAAGTGCAAAAAAAAGCTCGGGGCAACCAAATTTACAACTCGGGGGGGGGGGGGGGGGGTCACTCATAAATATGTAAGCATAGCATGTAGGTTCAACAGAAGGGGTTTTTAGATCCATTTTTTACACATTTTTTACATACAGAAGGGGATCATTTAAAGGGGGTATTTACAGATTTAATAGAAAAAGGGTGTGTTTTATTCATGAAAAATTTATGGATAAGGGGTTTTTAAATTAGTCCTTGAACGCACGTGATATAGAGAGTTTACATATAGTGAACCACCCAAGATTTACAAAGTGACCCAAATGAATAGTTTTGTCGATACCGATGACTTGTAATAACTCTGACTTTGTTAAAAAGCTATTGAATCGAATGCATTTGTGCCTGATTTACCACCATCAAGTGGCTTGGCTAGACATTATTACAAAGTAATGAAAATTTGTACTTCTTGAAACTTGGGCACTTTGTCCACAACTCGGGCAATAAAATTAATTTTTGATGGGGCCCACCAGAGGTGTCTGCCTACTTAACAACCAAAAATGGGGTTAACATCTCCTCCTCCTCCTTAATATAGGTCCATCCTCGGATCTATACAATGACGTCAAGAGATAGGTTTATGTGCTGATTAAAAGAAGATGGAGACTTGTAGATGTAGCCCGCTAGTGTCGATGAAGCACTTCACGAACCATGAATGCAGCCATATATGTTGCATATTAACAATCAGTTGTTGTTAGGTTATTATTATTGTGAAAGTTGTATTTTTCTAAAAAGGTTGTAGATATCAAGTGCAATGCCTTCTCAAACAAAACATTTCATCCTTAATCGCTTATGTACATCCTTTCTAACCATACTTTTGACATGTTATCATTAGTGGGTGAAATCATGGTAAGGTGGACTCAAAAGCTATGTCCTAGACATTGATATTTAGTATATAGTTGAATAGCACTCAGAAGGTGTAAATTTAAATTATATTAAAAAGGTACTTTTTCAAAACTATTTTTTAATGAATGAAACCTCCCACTCCCTCGTCTCTACAAGGTTGTTTGACTAGCCCTCCCTCCCCCTCTCTCTCTCTCTCTCTCTCTCTCTCTCTCTCTCTCTCTCTCTCTCTCTCTTTAATATTGTGTGTATGTGTATGTAACCATGCAAATTACAACCCATCTGCATCGATGGCAATGCAATTGCACCAAGAAGACACTTTCTATCTAACATTGGAACCTACAATTTGTAGGTCTTGCACAAGTTGTCCAAAGGATATCATTAAGGAATACGAGGCTTCAAGGAAAAGGGAGCAATGTCAAAGAGAAAAGATTCAGGCATCTCTTATGCAAGATGAGAACTTTTTTACGGATGAAACAAAACTCAGGATTTGTAAAGAGGTCTATAGACCCCAAAAATCAAGTCATCCACATAGATGGTGATGATTACAATCTCCTTATTACTCTTTCATACATAAAGTGAATGATCAACATCTGCCATATCTAATAGTGATAAGATACTATGCAATCTTATCATGCCATGCTCTCGATGCCTACCATACAAGGCTTTATGTAGCCTACACACATAATCTAGGTGACTCAAATCCTCATAACCAAGTGGCAATTCCAAATGTACTTCTTCTTATAATTCACCATGCAAGAATGCATTCTTTACATCCATTTGATACAAAATTACACCACTACAATAACAACTCTCATGGTAGTGCCAACTTGGCAACGGGCAGAATGCCTTCTATTATTACAACCACTGCATAACAGCTCTCATGGTTGTGCCATCTTGGCACCAGGGCTGAATGTCTTCTCATAATCAATGATGTAGGTTTGAATATAACCTTTGGCAAGCAATCTTGCCTTGTACCTCCTAATTCTTCCATTTGAGTTGGGCTTCACTTTGTAGACCGGCTTACATCCAATAGCCTTTTTGCCCTCAGGAGAAGGCACTCACTCCCATTTCTTTTTTGCATCCATGTAACCATTTCTTCATCCATGGCTTTCTCCCAATGTACATACCCAACATCATCCTCAAAATGTGTGGGTTAAATCTCTTGCACAACCTTTGCCATGTATGCATAATGGTGAGCTACATAACCATCATATATCAATCTTTGAACATTGTTTTTAACCCTATTTGGCATGTGTGGTCCTAGATCTATCCTTGGTGTTGTTGTAGCTACCTTAGCCTTTCTTACATCATGTGTCCTAATAGCTACAATACTAAACTCCTCATCAAGACTCTACTTTGAGCCACTAGACTCTTCATCAACATTATATAAATTCTGTACTGAAATGTCAGGCATACCAAGAGACTCATCCACCTTCTCTTAACCTTTAAGTGATGCACTTTGCTGAACATGCAGGACAACAATTTTTGAATTCTACATAGACTTCAATCGCTACCTCATTCACATGACCAATATATTTATGCCAGATCTACATCGGCCCCAGAAGACTTGCACCTTATGTAAAACATAACAGCTTTCACACCTAGGGTATACTTATATTCAAAGTAAACATTCTTCTCACTCTATTCCCCTTTGCAACCAAACGACATTTATTTTTGAAGACCTCAACATAGCAGCCTCAGGGTTAAAGCATACCTGCAAACCCTGCTCAACCATCTACCCAATAGAAACCAAATTCATTGTTATGTTAGGCACATGAAGTACATCAACCAAGTACCTCATATTGCCATCCTGAATAGCCAATGGCACATTCCCAATGTGAGCAATAGGATGAGCCATGTCATCCCCTGTCTCTACGTAACCTGGTTTTTCAAAATTTTTGACATCTCTAAACCACTCACCATAATAAGTCATGTGGTTAGAGGATCCCGAATCCACATACCATACATTGCCACCATTTATCGATGCATCTACAATCATTGAATTTAACATGTGTTGTATAACAAGCAACTATTCACATATATCTTTAGTGTGCTTCTTGCTTGAAGATGCATAATTGTTTTGCTGCAACTTTCCACTTCTTATGTCACTTTGCTTCTCATGACATTCTACTACAAAGTGACTTGGTTTTCCACATTAAAAGAAATCCTTTGAATATGATCTCGATTGCCATCTTTGCCAATTGCCTCGGCCTCTCTGTCTCCCCCTGCCTTGGGACTAGCCTCTTCTACTTGTGTGTGTTTGTTGTCTACTATGCTGCAAATTATATGGACTTCTCTATTGTCTATAATTCTGATTTCCAAAATGGCTGCAGCCTTACCCTCGACCGTGACCTCTGCCTCTACCTCTACCTCTACCTCTACCTCTACCTCTACCTCTACCTCTACTTGAGTTTGAGTAGAAGGACTGTTTTGAAGTGTTCTTGTTTTAGGATGAAGAGTATTTACCCAAAGACTTCTCTTCTATGATTACCATAGGTATGAAATCATAGAAGAGAAGTCTTCATCCAAAGACTTCTCTTCTATGATTAACATAGGTACCAAATCTCAAAGTTTGGAACATTTTCTCTTATAGCAATAGAGGTCTTGAATGTCTTATATTCTTTGCCAAGCCCATTCAAACAGATGCTCATGAAGTTATCATCTTCCACTGAGACATTAATAGATCCAAGGGTTTTAACAATTCCCTTGATCTTCAATGCATACTCATTGATAGACATGTTCTTCTTCTCCAATGTATGCATACTCATTGATAGACATGTTCTTCTTCTCCAATGTATGCATACTCATTGATAGACATGTTCTTCCATCTCCTATTTTAGATGAAACTTCCTTTAGGTTTTTCCATGCAACTACTAGAGTGTTGGCATCATGTATATGCCCTATCATAGTTTCTATTACACTAACTAAAAGCCAATACATGACTTTTCTTATATCTCGATTCTAGTCTTTGAATGCTGTGAGGAGAATCTCAAGCCCACTCAAAACCTAATGTGTAGACATGTAAAAAGTACGTATGATAATGTATGGTGAATCCAACTTGGCAAAAGGCAACGTGGCATCCAAATGTAAAGGTACAAGTGTGCGAAATGGAAAAATAAACAATGTGGTGGAATGAACAAGATGGGCAGCACATCTATCCAGAAGAAACAAAGGCAGTGACGAGGTTCAAGAGGCGAAATTGAGCTTTTTGTGAGGACTCTCTAAGACACTGTGGCTAGAGATCACTAGATAGAGAGGAGAGCGCTGACTATAGTTGAGTGGACTCAGGCTGTAGGTCTATTTTCCTAATTGCAGTTTCCCGGGTTAGAGAACCTGTAATTTTTTGAAGATTGCAGAGAAGCGGAGGAGTGCATTGTGAGAGGAGTTGATTGTGAATCAGAGCAAAGAAGTGGAGGAGTGCATTGTGAGAGGAGTTGATTGTGGATCAGAGCAGAGAGAGCTGGAGACTAGAAAATTGGCCAAGAGGAGCATCCCTAGGTTCTTAGTGGTGCAGATTCTCTCTTAGACATATGGCCTAGTTCAATTTCTTCTTCGACAGTGGCTGTTGAAGGCAGAGCTTTGAAGCAATTTAGTCAGGGTTCACCTAAGGGGAACCTTTGAGTTTTCTTTGTGTTTTCTTCCTATGTTAGTGCCCACGTCTCAGGACTATTGGGACACTCTTCTTTTATATATGTAAAGAAGTCAGTGAGTTTGAGTTATATCAGCTATGTAAGGTTACAAAGTCTTTTTCTTTGATGTTTTAGTTGTGGATAGTGTGTTGTTTGATTGAGTTCTTGGTGGTAGATCACATGTGTGTGTCAGTCGGATGACTAGTGAGATGACTAGTGAACTGCTTGTGCTTTAACTATATGAGTTAGCTGAACATTAGAACAGTCAACTGAAGGAGCAATGTTAGCTTGTCTGATCTTGAGGGAAGATTTTTTGACTTAGGTATGACATAGAGCTATCCAACAGTTTCTAAGTAGTTGGAAGAGCTAGTGGTCTGAGTGGTCCAGTATCAACTGGCTATCAGCTAAGAGTTTATTGTGATGAATCCTAGTTGGGTTTAAGTATTTTGAGGGTTTAGAGGTGTCGAGGACATGGGAGGAAGAATTCTGAGTCGATTGAGTCAGTTGGTTAGGAGTCAGTTGTTAGCTAGGCCAACAGGTCTGAGTCAAAGAAAGTGTCATAGAGGGTGAGCCTCCTACTGCCTATCTTGAGCCATGCCTGTGAGTCTCCAACATGAGACCTATTGAAGAAGCTCAGGTATATCTTAGAGAGCTCATAGACTCGTCACCCCCATAGAGGCCAACAGAAGCAACAGAACCCACTGCAGCAACTACCCCCCACCAGGGAGACCGGGTAGTAGAATATCTTAAAGATCTTAAGTATCACCACAAAAACCTTCCTCACTGAACATTCTTTGCCCCTAGAGACATTGCTGGTCTCTCATCCTTTCTTTCCTCTCAGATCCAGATCCCTATCGGCACCTTGCTTCAAGGAAACCCAAGCTTACGAAAAAGTCTAAAAGACTAGATGGAGGGATGCCTAGGGGTAGACATGCAAGAATCCATAGAGCTAGATAGCTCTAATGAATATGAGGAAGATGAACTTTTAATACCCCACGAAATAATTGGCACCCCCACAATCCGAGTAAATAAGCTTGGACAGTACTTCGAAGGAGACGAATTGAATGCAGCTTTCTCGATAACCTTCGATGGCCTCCAGGTCACAGTGATCCTGGATGGGGGAGCAAGAGTATGCATTGCTACAAAACAATGCTGGGAAAAATGGGGGAGTGTGAGATCCCTGCCCTCTCTACGCATCAAACTCTGGAGTATGCATTGTTACAAAAACAATGCTGGGAAAAATGGGGAGTGTGAGATCCCTGCCCTCTCTACGCATCGAACTTTGGAGTGCTAGTAGCGGAAGTAGCAACCTCTTGCGCAGGGCAGAGCTTCCCACTCGGGGCCTCGTCCATGAATGTTCGGGCAAGGGACTAGTCCGGCGGTTCTTCCAACGGCGGTTCTTCCAAAACTAAAACCGGAAAAACTTTCCTCGCCTAGAAAGCATAGGAGGCGATTCCTTAAGGAAAATCTTATAAAAATTTGGTTGTGTTTTGTCTTGGGTACTAGGGAAAAGAGATCCCAGGCCCCCTAGTCAGCACTCATGCAAAAATATTAAATAGACACACCACTTACGCACCCAATATAAAATTGCCTTTTCTCAGATTCATCTATTTTCAAGACAGAACTGCAATAAAACCATAGTGTTTCCATCGTAATCCTTAGTATTTTAGCTCCATTGTTTTCCAATCAAGTGTCATCTGGACTCTCCGTTGAAGACCGGCTACTCAACTGAAGAGATCCAATTTCATAGTTTCCAGTTTACTTAAATAAATTTCTCGCCAATCCATGAAGATCTCCCTCAACATACGCATGGGTGTCCTTGCAATGACGAGCCCAAGCATCGCTTGGTCAAAACTCTCTAGGATCTTGCTTAGGTGTCCTAGCACTTCACTCAGGGACCACTTCGTCGGCCCTCGGCCCTCACCCATCGTACTGGAAGCACACCATTTTTAACCATACCGAGGCTAGTCAAGACCTTGGCAAGCTTTGCCGCCACTGTAAGAGAGACGTCCTTCAATGACTCCCCGCCCGGCGGCTGTTGTCACAACGTAAACTCTCCTTAGATTAAACAATAAACCAAATTCTTCCTCCACCAGCATTCTGGCGTAAGACAGTCCTTTACAAAAACAGAGTTTCTATGCAAGTAGGATTTTTCCATTGAGTTTGCTTTCATCTCACGAAAAGCCATTTCATGAGAAAACATCTCTACTATTGGTTTCACAAGACTCTTTTTTCAAAACCCAGACTTCCTCAATGAAAATAACGAATCTCGTATGTCGGTTGATCCATCCATCAATTACAATCAAACGAATTTCTAACTTATTTCTAGACAATTTTGGGTCTTAGGGGAAATTCTCTAAATCAAACGGTTATCCCTTCTTTGTATTGAAGAAATGGGAATGGTCATAAGTCTTGGCTTAATTTACAATTCAAGAGATGGGCATGTATCTTACTGACCCACCTTTCTCACGTGGTCATGGTGTAGCACTGAATTACTTGAATTTATTCCTAGATTTACTTCCTAAAGATAATCTCCATTTATCTCATAAAATAACTGTGATTTCTAATCGTAATCCAATAATATGAAAATTCATTCTACTTTGGATATAAAAGAACTATAAATAATTCTACTCGTGAATAATGGAATTTAGCAAGTATATTTCTTTTTCTAAATTATCCTTTAATAAATATGCATACATCATTTTATTAAAATATTCACATAGAAATATTCTTCAATATTCTCTTCTCCATTTGAACCTAGACAAATATGATGAAAAATTCTCTTTTTGATACCAAAATCAATTATGCTTGCATATTCCTCTTTAAAGATAGTACGATGAAAATTCTTCTTTGATAAATAAAATTATTCATGTATATACATACCATGAATATACATATTTAAAATATAACAAAAATTCATCTTTTTAACATTTAGACATTTATGAATACACATATTATAAATGTATATTCATAAATGTAACAAAAATCCTACTTTAGCATTTAAAATGTTTATGCATAGAATATCATAAAAATTTCTCTTGTAGCAGTATTACATTTATGCATAAACATAATTACATAAAAATATGGTGGGTCTTCCTCTTTTTAATATAAAAATTCTTTATGCATAAACCTAAGCATAATTGCATCTAATCATCTTGTTTATTCAAATATAACTTCCATATGAAAATAAATATATGAATGTTATCACGTAAGCTCTCTTTCATCATAAAATGAATAAATATAAGATTTCTTGTCATAAGCTTAAATGAATTAATCTCATTCCAAGTAGGTTAATAAATATAAAAATACTTAATCTTCATCTCTAGCTTGATAGGTTTAGAGTTTAGGGTAAGAAAATGAGATTAGAATAAAGGTTTAATCCTTCCAAGAAGGATTTAATCATAAAAGTGAGTATTCTTTCTAAAAGAGTGAGTAAAAATAAAAAATAATACATTTAAGCATAGGAGATTAACATTACTTCATTTAAACAACATAAATCAAGAAGGGCATGGTTTGTGCACACATTGTAAATGCCACAAGTGTGCTTGATAAATACTTTGGTATGGTAGATAGCCCAGTGATGTAGAAAATAAAAGTGGGCCTTCATGCTCACATGGATTTTAATTGTATTATTAATATAATATTCACCATAAGGCTACAAGTTGGGGAGTGTGGAAGGCATGTGGAGGAGTGTGTGTAGGTGCATAATTGGGAAAGATTCTTCTAGAATGCCTACATGGAAGAGGAGAATTCTGCCATGTGTAAGTGGGATGTGTAAGTGGAATCTCCACCTACATGCCACTTAGACTTGGCTATTATCTCATCACACTTTCAAAGTCAAAAAGTCTTCAATTTAATAATCAATAGACGACTTAGCCTAAGAGGACAATTGATGGTGACATCTACCCTTATGTCACTGAAGGGTTGAAGATTTTTATGTTGTAATTTGTAACAATGGAAGAGAGAGTGATTCTCCACCTATAAAAGGAGCCCTCCTCTCCCTTTCAAATCAATGAATGAAGCCTCCTCAATTGAGCATTTTGTGTCATTGCCATTCTCTTATCTTCAAACCCTTATTCAAACACTCTCTTTACATGTGAATGTCTCATTTAGCATTAGCTCCTCATGCTTAATCTTATTTTTGACCTCTTTGATGATTTATGATAAGTGGGATAAGGAGTTATTATCTTGGTGGGCCTGTGACTTCTCAAGGTAGCCCTTGCCTTATTACCGTCCTCCTTTGGAGGTACCAATGGTTTTAGCGGTAATGAGCATGTGGAAAGACTTTGGGGACCATAGGTAAATCTTTACGATTATCCGCCACGCTGAGCAATGTTAACCCTTACCCTCTAGCTTGAATCATGAAGGAGATGAAAGGCAAGAGGCTATGTGAAAATTGAGGTTTCATGTAAAGAGAGGGAAGTGCAGTTTTTGTGGTCTAATACCCAAATTTCAATCGATAATTACTCGTCACTCGGGTATTGGTTTCTGAAATTGATCATATGGCTAGGAATCTCTTTATATGATCTTTTCACTTATGTAACTAATTTCTTAATCCTTTACTTCATTGATGATTAGAATTTCTCCCAAAGTTGCTAACTTTTAGGCAAAAATGCTCATAACTTTTCACTTGGTTGCCCGTTTTTTAAAGTTTTTATATAGACATGAATCTCTCTTCAAGCTCTACATAACTATATAATCATCTTTTGTACAGTCTATATGGATTTAAAACTGTAATTCTTTGTGTTTCTCTATTTTTATAGACTTTTGGCCATTATTTCTTCTTAATAATGATTTTCTTAATAATGATTAATTTCTCTTAATCTCTTATATCAAAAAGAAAATCCCATGTATCTTATCCTCTTGTAAGTGATTGCTATATTCTTTTACTTTAAGATTTTCCGTCCAAATCGCCCAATTCAAACGTATGAACCTTACCAACATCATTCCCCGTATGTTTCCATTCACATAATCCTGAGTCGAAAGATTTTCTTCCAACAAAGAATTGCCCTCTTGTTTGGAGCTGCAAGACTGGCAGAAATTTTTGCTTCTCTCCTGAGCCTTTCATATTTCCTTCCATGAATTATGATCTCACCTTTGATGTGTTTATCTTTATCTTAACCTAGGGAGAGAAAGGGAGGTGAGGAGGCTATGAGGTTTCATACAAGTGTGTTTTGATTCTAAGAAGTGACCAAAGTCAAAACCCCAACTTTGTGTCACATCTTTTGGTGGAGATGGCAGGCAGGTTTTACTTAGAATTATTCTATTTTAACCTCAAGGTCCCGCATGATTAAAGAAAAGTTATACCTAGGGATAGAAGTAGTGTCACATGCTATGAATGTTAAGAGAAGGGGCACTATCCCACTGAGTGTCGAAAATTGAGAAAAAGAGAGGATAAAAGTTTAGCACTTTTAGAGGAAACATGCTCAGACGAAGAAGAGGAAACATTGATGCCATTAATGGCAAAAAGGGGTCGTAAAACTAGGAGCCAAGAAGAAGAAGAACAAGGATAAATCTGAAGAAGAGGAGAAAAATAAGAAGAAAAAGAAGTCGTCTAGGAGAAAAATTGAACAATCTAACTTTCCTCTCTTAGTTATGACCTCTTAACAGATCTTAGGGAGAAAACGGCATAAATCACATTTGGGCAGTTTTTGGCACTCTCTCCAAAGCTCAAAAAGGAATGAGGTAAGCTCGCTAGCATAAAGGAATCTAAGAAAAAGAAGAAGAGGGATAATGGGACTCTATGGCTCAAAAGGTGGATATTGATGTAGGAGATGATGTGCCTGTGATTGATATCATCATTGAGGGGCAAACAATTTCTAATGCATACATTGATGGAGGTGCGTCAATCAATGTTATGAGTGAAAAAACAATGAAAGATGCCGATTTAAAGTTGTCTTCTACTGACTCTCCCTATCGCATCAAACTTTTGCTGATAATACTAGGGTGAAAACCTTAGGAATTGTCAGGAATTTGGGAGTGGATGTATGTGGTATTTCTGTGCCTACAACTTTCCAGGTCATTCCTACAAAGCCTGATGCTAGGGCTTACCCATTGATATTGGGTAGGCCATGGCTTTGCCAAGTGAAGGCAATTTAAAAGTGGGAGACAGGTGATCTTATTCTACAAGGTGAGAATAAGAAGGTCCACTACAACATCAAGAGTCGTCGCAAGAAAGTGTTAAGAGGTGAACCTTCAACTTTCGAAAGTACAGAGTCAGAGTCATCCCCGATGAAGAGGAGACAAGTGGTAGCTCCGAGGATTCCATCTCAGAAGGGGAGGTGGAGGTAGTTGCATTTGGTCTTTCCCTGGGAAGGGATCGACGAGAAGATGCTGAAGACAATGGAGTCTTGTGTTATATGTACATTATGTGTGCTATGTTATATACACATTATGTGTGCATATACTAGGAGGCTAACCCACATTAGGCTTGTGAGCATGGAAGCATGGGAACAAGCTCTAGTGGAGCATGGGTTAGGACTAACCTTAAGGGTTAAGGTAAGGGTCAGGTATCCAAGGGTCACACATGAGAAATGGAAAGTCAAGAGTCACTTGAGGGCCCTCTTATATAATAGGGGCATGGGGCACACTCAAGGGAGCTTGGGGGGCTTGGGAGCTTGGAGGTTTATGCTATGGTCTCTTGTGTACAGGTCCATATCTACTCATCTACCATTTCACACTTTAGCTACATGCTATTGGATTGGAGTTATACCTCTTGATGGTATGGGACATCAAGGTAGAGGTATGATGTATTTCATTTATAATTCATGTGTGCATCCCTTGGGCTCGTTCGGGGGTGGTTGGGTGGTTGAGTTTATGCCTGATTTATGCATGTTTATGCATAACAATTATCTAGAGAGATCTTAGGGTTTTAAAAGTGGTATCAGAGAAATCTCTATTTGATTGTTGTTGATTTTTTTTAGTAAATTTTAATATTTACTAATAAAAATATTATTTTATTGATTTGTGTTGATGAATTGCACGTGGATCATTGATATGGTGATTGGAACGTGTGTAACTACAATTCAATGGACGAATCGACGTTGCGGGGAAATTCCGTGAGTTAATGCTATTTTTCTCTATTGTTTATGGTTAAAATCGAGCATTAATGGAATTTTTTTACAAAAATACCATAAAGTTTATGGTGGATATTTTTGTTAGAATGGATTCCCTGAATTTCTAGAAATTTTAGAAATTTTTCTGATTTTTTAGGAATTTTTTGAGCATTTTTATAATTAAAAATGTATTTTTATACATTTTTACGGGTTTTTTCTGCGGGAATGCGATCAAATTTCTATCATCAATTTTCTACTGAAATTTAGTAGGGGACAGCGTGTTGATGCATGAGATGCTCTCCCATGTGCGTGGGACGCTCTCCGCCTCTCAAATCTGATTTTTCCTTCTTTTTTCCGTAAAAAGGAATTTTTTTAAATTAAACATTAATCATAATTAATGTTAATTATGATTAAGGGTTTAATTAAAAACCTTAATTAAAGATTAAGCTAATCTCTGATTAACAGAGAAGGGAGGAGAAAGAGAATGGAAGGGAGAGGAAGGAGAGGAAAGTGGAGAGAAGAGTGAAGAGCTCTTCACTCATCTTCTCTTCTACGCGCAGAGGCGACGGGGGGAGGGGGGCTACGCTTCAGCCGGGCGAAAAATCAAATTCCAATGTTTATCTTAATTAAAGCTTTTTTATTTTTTTAAAAAATAAGTTTTTTATTATTTCCAAAAAAAGTTTTTGAATTTATTTCAGAAAAAAGCTTGGAAAATACTAAAAAATATGGGATTTGAGGAAAAAAATCTCTGAATTTTTTTTGAAAATTTCTTCTTGAAATTTTTTGGCTTTTCATCTTCCGGAAAACCTTTGGCTTTTCGTTTTCCCGAGATCTTTTGGCTTTCCGAATTCTAGAAAAACTTTTGACCTTCCGTATTCCGGAAACCTTTGACCTTTCACATTCCGATTTTTTTTGTCTTTTCATTTTTCCCAAAACTTTTGGCTTTCCGTATTCCAAGAAAACCATTGGAATTCCAAAATTTTTTGACCGTTCGTATTCTAAATGCGTTCGAGGTAATTTTAAAATTTCAAAAAAAATTTGAAAATTAGTGGAAAATTAGACAAAGGTTATTTGAAATTTCAGAAAAATGTGGGGTTGGTGTTTGGCATGTGGTGTGTCCATTCGGGCGCCCGTTGACCATTCAAATTCCTTTAAAAATATATTTAGACCCAAAAAATTAGAAAAATCCATTAAAATTATAAATTTTCATTGGATTTGAGAACAGGCGGAATTGAAAATTTTGTGAACGATGGGATTCTCAAGAAAAATTAGGAATATTCTAAAATTATTTTTAGAAATCCTAAAAATTGGTATTTTTTAAAATATCAATAGTATTTTGGCAAATTAAATTGCTAAATTTTTTTTTGTAAAAATATAGGTTTGGAATGCCATAAGATAGGTTTGATGGAATTCAAAATTACTATATTTTGAGGTCCTAGAAAATTAGAAAAAATTAGGAAAAAATCATGATAATTTTTTTTCTCGAGAATTTAATATTTTCGAGGGTTATTTAATGTTGAAGTACATTTTCTCGTGCTGACATTAGATAGATGCACGTTATTTGCATATTATTAATACGATTATATCTCGTGTTAATGGATATTAATTGTTTGGATTAATTCTAAACGATGTATTCAGATTTTTTGCCATTTTTTAGCCATTCTTTTGGGACATGTTCCTTAATTTCTTTTGATGGCTATAATTTACGTTCAAAGACTTTTTCATGATAATTTATTTTGCACTTATTTAAGTGTGGTTTGTGCTTAATTTTGCACTTATTTAAGTGTGGTTTGTGCTTAATTTCTTAAGCCTACAACAAATTCTATCATGGGTTAGTTGATCGGTTTGTTTTGGTGGATTTTATTGGATGTTTTCCAAGTTTTATATGGACTCATCAGGTTTTGCCTAGATCACTTGTGTCTAGGGGTTTTCTTATTGAGTGCTACACACATGTGTTTCACTTGCTTACTTTGGAGTTTTGCTTGAACGACACCACGTTCATATACTCCAGATTGATGAGTTGGCCACCAATTTTAATGCTTCTTTTGGCATGATTTATGTCCATTAGATGGTATGCATTGATTTTTATGATCAACTATGGTGTTTATGGATTGGAGGAGCTTCTATGCTTTTATCCATGGTTTTATAAGGATCTTTTGATCTTTTGAATATTTACATGTGCTTTGAAGGTAGCATTTGCCTTCGTTTTTTACACGTAATTTTGGAGTATATTTCTTGTACTCTTGTGTATATTCCAACTCGAATACCTAGTTGCTTATATATCTAGGCAAGTTATTTTTCTACCCTAACTTTATTGTGTTTTGGGTAGTTATCATTAGAAAGGCACCAATAATTCAATTTCTTTTCTAATGATGTACTCAGAAGGAGTTATTCCTTGATGTAGTCTCAAGTATATAGAGACAGGTTTAGTATGTGAAAGTCTGGATAAGGCCATCTTATTCCTTTTATACAGGATTTTATTCATATTTCCTAGACGGCATACTAGGGAGTTTCAAATTGTTAAGGTATGTATGGGTGGTATCATGGTGGTATGGGACGCTAGTGATCCCTCACATATATTATCTTATGGAATAATTTGGGCTCAAGATTGTTGCTTTGCTTATATCACTTAGCATGTTGACCTCAACATTCAAAGACAATCTTATTTTCTAAATTCACTAGGCATTCTTTAGATAAACTTCTTTTATCTATAGCCTGCATGTTTTGATGAGGGTAATCTCGTCGACATTTTCACTTGTTGAAATCTCTTTCTTTAGAGTACAAACAAGTTTATCTTGTTGTGTTCGGATAAGGAAATTTGGATTCTTCCTTTGTTGGCATTTCTTTCTCTAGTTCCGTACTTTAGGTGATTTATATAGTCAACCTGATTGTTTACAGATGGACATATGTGACTCATCGAGACGCTGATGACTCTTTATGTTGATATGGGTAACTCGAGACGTCGATTATTCCATATACAGATGTGGATATATTGGAGCGCCGATGAATCCCTGGTTTCTGCTGTTATAATGCCATGTTTTCCTACTTTATTCCGAATGGTTTACAACAAGAAAGTTACTTTGAATGTGAATTACTCTGATCATCCACAGTAGTCTGATGGGCAAACAGAGTGTATGAATCAAATTATAGTGTATATGCTTAGTGTATATGCTTCTTTGTGCATATGTCTCTAGAAAATCATCATATTGGGAAAATATCTTCCAATGTTGGAATTTGCCTATAACAGTTTTAAATTTACGGCTATTATTTTTTAGTCCGTGCTGCATACTTATGTATGGGTATTAACCCAGGGCACCTATTGATGTCGGTCTTAAGGACATCGAGCTTGATGCATCAAGGGATTTCTTGCGAGATATGCAAGAAATGTTGACCGAAGCTCGGGATTCTATCAAGAGTGCTCATGATAGGGCACGGTATTATGCTGATAGGGGACGCTCATCTCGGTCTTTTGAACTAGGAGTGTTGGTTTATTTTAATGTTCCTAAAGATTCTCAGACTTTGTCAATGAAAAAATGCTCGAATTTATCTCCTAGATATTGTGGTCCATTTCGAGTTATACATCGGATTGGCACGGTTGCGTATGAACTAAAACTAACTCCAATTGTTAGAGTTCATCCAATCTTTCATATCGATAGATTGAAAGGGAAACTGGGAGGTGAGGATAACACAGTTACTCCTCAAGAACTTGTTGAAGTCAATGAATTATCCTATGTTCCACATGAACCTGATAAGGTACTTGAATTCAGGGAAAGGAAACTTTGTAGTTGACTAATCCCTGAATAAATTAGGTGGAAAGATAGGGAAATTGAGGATTCGACTTGGGAGTCGATTGAGTTTGTTCAGCGCAGTTCTCCTTCTTTTCATTGCAAGAGTGCAATGTTTTGAGAGAGGGGAAGTATGTTATATGTACATTATGTGTGCTATGTTATATACACATTATATGTGCATATACTAGGAGGCTAACCCACATTAGGCTTGTGAGCATGGGAGCATGGGAAAAAGCTCTAGTGGAGCATGGGTTAGGACTAACCTTAAGGGTTAAGGTTAGGGTCAGGCATCCAAGGGTCACACATGAGAAATGGAAAGTCAAGAGTCACTTGAGGGCCCTCCTATATAATAGGGGCATGGGGCACACTCAAGGGAGCTTGGGAGGCTTGGGGGCTTGGAGGTTTATGCTATGGTCTCTAGTGCAGAGGTCCATATCTACTCATCTATCATTTCACACTTTAGCTACATGCTATTGGATTGGAGTTATACCTCTTGATGGTATGGGACATCAAGGTAGAGGTATGATGTATTTCATTTATGATTCATGTGTGCATCCCTTGGGCTCGGGGGTCGTTGGGTGGTTGAGTTTATGCCTGATTTATGCATGTTTATGCATAACAATTATCTAGAGAGATCTTAGGGTTTTAACACCTTGGAAGGGGAAGCTTCTTCAACCATGTTCAAGAAAGGAGATGTGGACCTCACTAGTCTTCACCCAACAGAATGAACTTCTTCTTGATGAGTCCATAGCACAGGTACTGAAAGGGAGAATTACTTAAAAATGTTGGATGGATTTCCTAACCTTTTTGCCAATAGTAGCTACTCACAAGTACGCGAAGTTACCCTAGTAGAGCACAAGATTGATCTCAAGCCCCAAAGTAATCCAGTGATACAGCGGCTAAGGCATTGGGAGTAGTGCAAGCGGAGGTGCTTAAGAATGAGGTAACTAATTTGCTTGAAGCTAGATTTATTTTTTCAGTAGAGAATTCAGAGTGGATTTTCCCAGTTGTAGTCACTCCCAAAAAGGGTGTAAAATGGCATGTGTGTTTGGACTTTCGCCCTCTGAATGCATGCACAAAGAGGGATTATTATCCTCTACCCTTTCAGGATGAGATTTTGGAACAAGTTGCAGGTCATGAGTTGTATTCAGTGTGTGATGGATACTCTGGATACTTTCAAATCTGGATTTGTGGAGAAGATCAAAGGAAAATCTCATTTATCACCCCTTGGGGAGTGTATGTCTATGGGGTGATGCCATTTGGCTTAACCAATGCACCAGCAACTTTTTAACGCTTCATGAGTCAGGTATTTGCGCTTTACTTGGGAAAGTTTATAAGGGTCTTTCTGGATGATTTTTGCATTTATTCAAGCCACATGGATCACTTGGAAAAGTTGAGGTTGGCCTTGCAAAGTATTGATAATGCAAAAGGGTGTCTTAATCCTGGAAAATGCCACTTGTGTGGTGTCAAGCAAAAATCTGAAAGGTGTTTTGGGTTTGTGTACATATGGATGCATGGCATGTGTGAAGGCTTTGCTATGGAATGCGTGCGCAGGTGTTCAGGGTGGATGGTTTTGGCTATAGGCTTGTGCAGGCCTGTCTGGAGTGTGGTCCGCTGGAGATGATATCAGCTATTCGGCAGCTTTGTTGTGTATGCGTCCCTTTAAATGAATGGGTACTAGCAGGTTGCATTTGAAGGAGTGTGTGGAAGCATGGGAGCAGTTAATAATTGAGAGGACCAAGGTCGCATTGAACATGGTGTGAAAAGCATTGGAGTGGCCATATTTTAGGCTTTTTATAAAAATAATAAATATCAACGTGGCTAGCTAGAGGAAGCCACTTGGCCACTTGTTCAATTGCCAGCGCTGCTGCTAGCACGTGAATGGCGAACTCTAGAGGGTTGGCGAAGACTGGAGTCAGGTCGTAAGGTAAAAGGTGGCCACCTCGTAGAGGAAGAGATGGCCTGGCAGGTATTGTAGCAGCCAGAGAGGCGAGGGAAGTTGCCACCTCGTAGACAACCAGGGAAGCTGCTGGGTGAAGAGGAGAGTTTTGGGGCTGGTGTGGTAGCCGCCTTGTGTGAGAGGTGTGGCTCTGGTGGTTCTGTAGGCAGACGCAAAGGTAGAGAAGTTGCAGGCCTCTGGGTGCGTAGAAGGGCTAGTCATCAGCGTTGAGAGAGGCTGGCTGCAAAGCGTCGACCATGGGGGCTCTGGAGTGATCGCGGAGAGTGAAGAGAAGGGGCTGGTGTCAACAACTGGAGGCCGCCTTTGAAGTGGATAAAGCAGCTACTGCAGGCGCACTGGTGGATGGGCCAGATGCAGGGCGAAGACCAGAGATTGCCGTGGAGAGAAGCTGGATGTGCAGAGCTGACTGAAGACAGCTGAAGAGGGAAGTTGGCAGTGAAGGAGGGTTGCTGGTGGGGCACCCTCTGAAGAGAGAGAGAGAAAGTGCCTTGGGTGTTTTGGTTGGCTGCAGTAGAGGTGCTGATGTGTGGGCTCGAGATAAGTGGGATTCGCCTACGACACTTGGCAGGTAGTAGCTGGACAAAGAGTAGCCGGGCTACAGAGGAAGTGGAGGGTTGTTGGTGGGGCGCCCTCTGAAGAGAAGTAGAGACCGGGAGATAGAGGCTTGGTTGTCAGACACAAGGGTGAATTCCCTTGGCAGTAAATCCTGGCCAGAGTCCTGGTTTTTGGTGTAATTGCTGAGTTTGTTTGAAATGTGGATGGTGCTGTGTGTTTTGCTGAATGATCATTTGTCTATCGTGGTTTTGAGCTGTCTGTGTGGTGTGGGTGGGTGGTGAACAGTGAGAAGTGTTCTAGCCTGTGGGGCTAGTGGTGCCCCCCGTTGGTGTTAGTGTTTCCAAAGTTGGGAGGTGAAGGGCTATAGAGGCATGGTCTTTTTTTCTTGTTTTCACCTCACATTCTTTCTAGTGCCCCCACTGAGGATTGACCAAGTTCTTATTTGGAGGGTGTATGCCACTGTTAAGAGATTGCAGGAGGGTGATGTGAAGATTTTCTTACACTGAGGACGAAGACATTAGTAGCTGAAGCTACACTCGTGGAAACCTTCAGTTTACGATGGTGAAAATCAGTAGAGTTCTTCTTCGAATGAACCACAAGGTGAGGAAGCTACAGCTAGAGTCGATGGATAAAGTCCAAGCGCATTATTGGAGATTTAAGAGTCTGCTTGGGGTGCTTGAAGGGGATTACGGTGTGGTTTTGACCAGGAAAGAAGTGAAGTTTCTATTTCTTGGCACGTTGCCTATGCAATTGGGCATCCAGATGGCCTGTATGAATTTTGTGAATGTGAAGAGTATGGTGGCATATCTTCTGACATTTCCAAAACAGGATTTGCATGCTTCGACAGATTCAAAAGCTGATGATTCGTCTAGCGACGATGGGGATTCAAACTCTTTTTCCAGGGATGTTTATGATGAAGATAACAGAGTGGTGGTGAAAAGTGATGCTTGTAAGAAACAGGTGCAATCGGAAGAAGGGCATGATGAAGAGTTGTTGAAAGATGAAGTGTTTGAAACAGGGATTCGGCAAATCGATCTTGGCTACGAAGAGAAGCAAGAGTGCTGTTGTTTAGATGAAGCTTTGTGTGAAGTGGGGACGGATGAGGTCCATTTTGATGAGGAACGGAGTGCATCTAAGGATGTGCTGAATATGGATGTTGCAGATGATGCCAATCCAAGTGTGGAGTTGGATTTTGAGTGTGTGCCTGAGGAAATAGGTGGTTTGTTTGATTGGTAAGGAGCTTGACAGCTACTTTGTGGAGTCCATGAGTGAGGGGGTGACTGCAAGTAGTGGGCCGGAGGAGCCAAAAGAGACTGTGCAGTTCATGACGCCCGAAGAGATGGATTGTCAAAAGTCAGTGTCAGAGACGACCTCCAAGGTGACAAATCCTAGTCCTGTTAAAGTTGAGGAAGTTAGTGTTGAGTGTGTGCAACTGGATGTGGCGGGACACTGCAACGAGTGTGAGGAGAGTGAAGTTGGTAGGAATATTGAAGAGCTGGACACTGCAATTGGGCATCCAGATGGCCTGTATGAATTTTGTGAATGTGAAGAGTATGGTGGCATATCTTCTGACATTTCCAAAACAGGATTTGCATGCTTCGACAGATTCAAAAGCTGATGATTCGTCTAGCGACGATGGGGATTCAAACTCTTTTTCCAGGGATGTTTATGATGAAGATAACAGAGTGGTGGTGAAAAGTGATGCTTGTAAGGAACAGGTGCAATCGGAAGAAGGGCATGATGAAGAGTTGTTGAAAGATGAAGTGTTTGAAACAGGGATTCGGCAAATCAATCTTGGCTACGAAGAGAAGCAAGAGTGCTGTTGTTTAGATGAAGCTTTGTGTGAAGTGGGGACGGATGAGGTCCATTTTGATGAGGAACGGAGTGCATCTAAGGATGTGCTGAATATGGATGTTGCAGATGATGCCAATCCAAGTGTGGAGTTGGATTTTGAGTGTGTGCCTGAGGAAATAGGTGGTTTGTTTGATGGTAAGGAGCTTGACAGCTACTTTGTGGAGTCCATGAGTGAGGGGGTGACTGCAAGTAGTGGGCCGGAGGAGCCAGAAGAGACTGTGCAGTTCATGACGCCCGAAGAGATGGATTGTCAAAAGTCAGTGTCAGAGACGACCTCCAAGGTGACAAATCCTAGTCCTGTTAAGGTTGAGGAAGTGAGTGTTGAGTGTGTGCAACTGGATGTGGCGGGACACTGCAACAACGAGTGTGAGGAGAGTGAAGTTGGTAGGAATATTGAAGAGCTGGACACTGCAATTGGGCATCCAGATGGCCTGTATGAATTTTGTGAATGTGAAGAGTATGGTGGCATATCTTCTGACATTTCCAAAACAGGATTTGCATGCTTCGACAGATTCAAAAGCTGATGATTCGTCTAGCGACGATGGGGATTCAAACTCTTTTTCCAGGGATGTTTATGATGAAGATAACAGAGTGGTGGTGAAAAGTGATGCTTGTAAGGAACAGGTGCAATCGGAAGAAGGGCATGATGAAGAGTTGTTGAAAGATGAAGTGTTTGAAACAGGGATTCGGCAAATCGATCTTGGCTACGAAGAGAAGCAAGAGTGCTGTTGTTTAGATGAAGCTTTGTGTGAAGTGGGGACGGATGAGGTCCATTTTGATGAGGAACGGAGTGCATCTAAGGATGTGCTGAATATGGATGTTGCAGATGATGCCAATCCAAGTGTGGAGTTGGATTTTGAGTGTGTGCCTGAGGAAATAGGTGGTTTGTTTGATGGTAAGGAGCTTGACAGCTACTTTGTGGAGTCCATGAGTGAGGGGGTGACTGCAAGTAGTGGGCCGGAGGAGCCAGAAGAGACTGTGCAGTTCATGACGCCCGAAGAGATGGATTGTCAAAAGTCAGTGTCAGAGACGACCTCCAAGGTGACAAATCCTAGTCCTGTTAAGGTTGAGGAAGTGAGTGTTGAGTGTGTGCAACTGGATGTGGCGGGACACTGCAACGAGTGTGAGGAGAGTGAAGTTGGTAGGAATATTGAAGAGCTGGACACTGAATTGGAAACGCTCCTGGGATGAAGCAGCCATGGGGTTTTTGGTGTGTGGTGATGAAGTGCCAGTGCTTGTTTCTTCTTGTTATGGTAGAGATCAATTGGGAATTCCCCTAGTAGATGGGTGTCAACTTGATAAGTGTGAAGATGGGAGTTTGATTAATAATGGTGCAGAGTTTGATGCTATTTTGGATGGTGTACTCGAGGACTTTGTATGCTTAGGAGACTTGGAAACTAAGCAAGTGAGAGTGTTCTGGGAGTTTAAAGGTTTGTGAAACTGTAGAAGAATTAGCTTGTGAGTTTGGAGTCCTTTGTACGGAGGATGCTAAGAAAGAAATTATCTGTGTGGTGGGGCATCAGGTGTTCAAGTTCCTGAGGAGGTTGAGCTGTTGAAGGGCTTTTGAGATATTGACAGCAAGGTGGAGCCAGATAACTCCCTTGTGAATGAGAGTGTGTTTGATGTGCGGGAAGAATACGCAAGCACAGTGGTGGATGGGATGTCTGCAAAGACTTTGGACCAAGCATATGTAGAGATGGATTCAAGTTTGCGTGATGAATGCCACTATAAGTGTGAAGGGCAGGTTCCAGGGGTTTCCAATGTTTTTGGAAGAGGTGTTTGGTGAGCCTGTGAATGTGGATAGCAATCTTGGACAAATGGTCCCTTGTAAAGATATGCAGCAGCAACAGTGGAAAGCAGATGGGAGTAAGCAGTTTGATGGTGCCAATGCATGGTGTGTGGGAATTGATGATCATAGATTTGCAGTCTATGCATTGGGTTACCTGGTTTTTGCGGGAGAAATTCTTATGCGGGCCTTGTTTATTACACTTATGCGTGGAGTAGCAATAAGGTTTAATTGGGATCCAGGTGGTAGAGTTGTTTGACAGCTACTTGAAGTTCTGTACATAGTGTTGTACATATGGTGTGGTTTGTGCATGGTTCGCAACCGTTTTTTTAGGGTTTTAATGGTGATTGTACAGGATACAGTGTTAGAGGATATGATTTCCATTGAAGGGCAGCCTTTTGTGGACATGGACTTTGGTCTTAAGATGTTTTCTGCTGAGCATGAATGCTCTAGCAGGCTGGGGGGTTGGCAAAGTATGTCAGGCAAAAATCTGAAAGGTGTTTTGGGTTTGTGTACATATGGATGCATGGCATGTGTGAAGGCTTTGCTATGGAATGCGTGCACAGGTGTTCAGGGTGGATGGTTTTGGCTATAGGCTTGTGCAGGCCTGTCCGGAGTGGTCCGCTGGAGATGATATCAGCTGTTCGGTAGCTTTGTTGTGTATGCGTCCCTTGAAATGAATGGGTACTAGCAGGTTGCATTTGAAGGAGTGTGTGGAAGCATGGGAGCAGTTAATAATTGAGAGGACCACATGGTGTGAAAAGCATTGGAGTGGCCATCTTTTAGGCTTTTTATAAAAATAATAAATATCAACGTGGCTAGCTAGAAGAAGCCACTTGGCCGCTTGTTCAATTGCCAGCGCTACTGTCAGCACGTGAATGGCGTACTCTAGAGGGTCGGCGAAGAGTGGAGTCGGGTCATAAGGTAAAAGGTGGCCGCCTTGTAGAGGAAGAGATGGCCTGGCGGGTATTGTAGCAGCCAGAGAGGCGAGGGAAGTTGCCGCCTTATAGACGACCAGGGAAGCTGCTGGGTGAAGAGGAGAGTTTTGGGGCTAGTGTGGTAGCCGCCTTGTGCGAGAGGTGTGGCTCTGGTGGTTTTGCAGGCAAGACACAAAGGAAGAGAAGCTACAGGCCCTCTGGGTGCGCAGAAGGGCTAGTCGTCAGCGTTGAGAGAGGCTAGCTGCAGGCATCGACGATGGGGGCTTTGGAGTGATCGAGGAGAGTGAAGAGAAGGGGCTGGCGTCAACTGGAGGCCGCCCAAATACTCAACAAATCTGAGAGCTAAGACCACGGGTAAGCAAAGATAAACACCCCTGAGCGGATTGCAAGTGATTCAAGCACAAACAAGGCAAATCAGGGTTGCCCAAAGCTAAAGAAAATTTTGGTTTTTGCAAGCTTTCCATTGGAGCTTGAAAGCAGTGATGTATTGTGCAAATGAAATCTGGCAAAGGGAAATGTATGTGACAAGGACTAATGTATTGTTTACTCATGTGCAAATCCTAGAGTAAATTTGGAACAAGATTGATGAGAAAATTTCTGGTTTTGAAACCTCCTCCAAAACAATGAGTATATGCTCAAAATTGAAGCGATTTGTGAAGGTTTTTGCATCAAATCAATGCATTGAATTGTTGGAAACATACCTTAGGTCATTGCTAAGGGTTATGAGCAATCATTTGTGTGTACAAACTCTCCAAAGACCCCTACAAGCAGGCGGCACTGAATTCTGCAGGCTAGGAGTGCATTGTTTGCAAATAGTTTACAATGTTGAGGTCTTTTGATGCCAAATGGATGATATGAATGCATGGGAAGCTTAGCAATTGGGTATATATTGAAGCGGAGAAGGTATTTGCAAGTTCAACCTTGAGCAACATGAAGATTTGAGCTAATTAATGAAGGATTAGCAGAGCTGTAATAGTGATTAGTGAGATAGTGAGTGATTAATCGACTAATTACTCACTCGTTATTCACAATTAGACTAATTCCTTTTAAACAAGGTTAGTACACATCAGTGCTAAGATAATAAATGCATGGGCTCTCAATTTGGACAAGGATTAAAGAAATTAGAGCGGGCTTAATACTAGTTTTCTCAAAACAAAGAAGGGGATTTGATAAATTTGGTATGTACGCACCTTGGTTGGTGTTCATATGCAAAATTGTGCTTGTTTAGGTGTCAATGCAAGTTATCCACACTTGATTGAACCACTACATTGCAATTTGAAGCCTTGGAAAGCGCGCTAAAATAGGGTACTTTTTTGGATTGTGTATGCCATTTCAATTTGGATGCAATCAGTTTGATTTTCTACATCAACAGTGAAGTTCATTGAGTACTTTGGAGTATATGGAACACTTATTAGAGTGTGGTTGAATAGAGGAAGGCTCGTTTACAGATTTCAACGTGTGCAAAAGGTGCATTTGCATCATTGAGCAAATATGTCAGACAACCTAGTACAGATTGTGGGTGAAAAGTTGGATAGGGAGAACTTCAAATATGTCAGACAACCCAGTACAGATTATGGGTGAAAAGTTGGATAGGAAGAACTTCTAGGCATGGAAGTACAGGATTAAAAGCTTTTTGAAAGGAAAAGGGTTTTGGAACCTTGTTATAGGTGCGGAGCCAGAGCCGAAACTACCCCGACAACCTACACAACAATAGGTTGTAGCTCATAAGCAATGGTCAATGAGAGCATACAAAGTTTTGCATTACTTGTCTATATGTATCTCGGATGCTATACTCATACATATACATGATGCTGAGAATCCCAAGGATACATGGGATACATTGGTAAAGCTATTTGATACAGACACTAACGCTCGTAAGTCTCAGTTGAGGTAATAGATTCATAATGTGAAGTGGAAAGGAAGGAGCATCCATGATTATATACAAGAGATAAAGAAGAATGCAGATGCATTGGCAACAATCAATGCCCCCATGCCTGATGATGATTTGGTAGACATTGTCTTTGCGTGTTCTTGGCAAGGAGTACAAGTCTTTTGATACATCTATCTCTGTTCGGAGTACAAGTTTACCAAATTTTGATGAGTATCAGAGCTTGGTGCTCTCTAATTAGGATTTATGAGAGTGAGAGTGAGAAGAGGAAGAAGAAGATGTGAAGCAAACCATTGGAGCTGTAAAGCTTGGAGCACACAAATACTCAACAAATCTGAGAGCTAAGGACCACGGGTAAGCAAAGCTAAACACCTTTGAGTGGCTTGCAAGTGATTCAAGCACAAACAAGGCAAATCAGGGTTGCCCAAAGCTAAAGAAAATTTTGGATTTTGCAAGCTTTCCATTGGAGCTTGAAAGCAGTGATGTATTGTGCAAATGTAATCTGGCAAAGGAACATGTATGTGACAAGGATTAATGTATTGGCAACTCATGTGCAAACCCTAGAGTAAATTTGGAACAAGATTGATGCATTAAAATAAGAGAAAAATTTTGGTTTTGAAACCTCCTCCAAAACAGTGAGTCACATGCTCAAAATTGAAGCGATTTGTGAAGGTTTTTGCCATCAAATCAATGCATTGACTTGTTGGAAACATATCTTAGGTCATTGCTAAGGCTTATGAGCAATCATTTGTGTGTACAAACTCTTCGAAGACCCCTACAAGCAGGCGGCGCTGAATTCTGTAGGCTAGGAGTGCATTCTTTGTAAATAGTTCACAATGTAGAGGTCTTTTGATGCCCAATGGATGATATGAATGCATGGGAAGCTTAGCAATTGGGTATATATTGAAGCGGAGAAGGTCTTTGCAAGTTCAACCTAAAGGATAATCCACCTTTTCTTTTCCCTTGCATGGTACATTTGCTAAATTTTAAGTAGGGAAAGTACCCTACCACTAAAACACATAAGGATTTAAGTTGGATGCTAGGATTCCTGAGTTGAAATCAGCCATGTTCTCTAAAAGCTGAAATGTGGTAAAGGACATTGACATGTGGCATAAAAGTATTGGACAGGTGTGTGTGGGAATAAGCCCTTGGTTAGAGGCTGTAAAAGAGAATGTGTAAATGTGAGAGAACTTGTGAAAAGGTGTGTGCGGGAACAAGCCCTTGGTTAGAGGCTGTAAAAAAGAATGTGTAAATGTGAGAGAACTTGTGAAAAGGTGAGAAGAATCTACTGGGAGAGAATAAAGGGTAGCATGAGAAGATTTAGGAAGTGTGGAGATATTCTAGGAGATATTCTAGGAAAAGTAAAGAGGTGGAGAGAGAGAATCAAGCAAAAGAGGTGGAGAGAGAGAATCAAGCAAATGAGGTGGAGTGGATCAAGGAGAAATCAGTGGGATTTGATGCTTGGATACTCTATAAATTGAGGCATTGGCCTAATGAGAATTTACTGGTTTTTGATTATCCATGCCTACATTAAGCTATTTGGTTGTTAATTGCTCTAATTACATCTTAATTATTTACTACTCACTTTGTTAATGATGTTGATTCTAGTATTTGATCCACCATAGCTCATCACATTGCTGTAATTTCAACATGGTTTCAGAGCCAAGCCTAGAATCCATCATTTTGTGAGCCCATTATCTTGTTAATCATTTTGCTAATTAGGATTAGTAGCTAATTATAATTTTTCCTCTTTTTTCAACTCACCTCTGTACCCCCAGCTAGTGGAGGAGCTCCCTCTCCTTGCACACTTAAAATTAGGCCTATTGCTTCTAGCACAACATAGCCAGCTCATAGGTGATTCAGCTCATCGAAATAGAAGCGCAACCGTCGATTGGATAAGGAGAAATCGTGATTTTTGCTGGCACCATTTTTTTGAGGATGTTTTGACATTGCTGCTTCATCCAATCAAATTGCTCTAATTCCTCATAGCTCCAGGGGTTTTCAAGCATGTTCTACAAGCAGGTGAAGTCAGAATTCAATTTGATCAAGTCTACAGTGAGGCAGGTGACGTTATTAAGATAAATTTAGGAATTTTGGGAATTATTCGAGTCCCATTTCTTATAGGATTGGTTGGAAACTCGGTATTTTTGTGTAGTTTAAGCTAACATCTATTTGTTGGTGCACTCTTTGTGCCATTAGATTATATCTTGACACAACTATTTGGCGTATTTGTTTGTAGTTGTATAGATACATATGTCAATGCAACAATATTGGAAGGACAAGGGAAACATGACACTAAACTTAATTGAGATTATACAACACCTTTCATATGAAGAAGATAATGTTAAATACTATCTCCACTTTGAGACATTGAAGTAAAAACATAGGGTTTATTTAATTTGCCAAAAGAGTTCTAAATATCATTAAAAAAGGAACCTTAGAAATGAGAGATCTCTAAAGGGTGTGGTGTTAGAAACAACAAAACAAAAAGTAAATCTCAATGACAGTAACAATGTGCTAAGTTTACGATTGATCCACATATAAAAACCCATCTTAGACACTATATCAAGATTATAAATCATAATATATATGCTCAAATTTGAGGGACATTGAAGTAAAAACATGGGATAATAATGCCAAAGAACACTTGTTACATTCAATGAGATTGTTACATTCAAGTTTACAATTCATCCGAAGACAAAAACCCTTCGTTAGACACTTTGTCAAGATAATAATTGAGTACAAATTGTATCTCAAACATAGCGTTTTCTCATGTATTGCTCCAATACATACAAAGTTTCTCTATCATAAGCTGCTTCATTTACTAAAGTGTTGCAAGTATACTCCCGTTTGTTCTTTGCATAAATCCAACCAAGTAACCATGCACTGATTGTTGTCTCCAAAAAACTTTGAAGCTCCTCTATATTTTGATTCCACATCTTTGGAAAAGTCAAGTAGGTTCCGGGCATATTCCAGATTACATTGTAGAGGGTATCATAAAAAATTAGCGTGTTATTTCCATCCAGGTCATGAAAAATTCTCAATGCTACATCCAAGTTTTTGTGGTATACAAATCGATATCCAATTAGAAGATCCATCTTTTGACATGCTGCCTGCCCTGCTAACGACCTTAAACTTTTGATGGTGCCGAGGAAAGCACAACTCAAGAATGCGTCAAGTCCTTTGTAGTCTATTAGTACTCCAAATCCATACCTCAAACCATTGCATACAAAAATCAAGGAAAGTTAATGCATCTTTGCAAATCAAATGCCAAACACTTGTATTCTCTTCCACAAGATGCATATGTTTGGCCCAGTCTGGATATACATCACCATGTTGCATCTCAATGGTCTTAAGTAAAACACCATTGAGTTCAAGTATCAATACTCTTCTTTGTTTCCTTATTGTATCTGGGGATGGTGGAACTCTTTTGCTTCTAGGTACATGAGTCACCAATGATCGGTGCCACCTCAATAGTAAGTTTTCTGTACACTTGAAATCAAAGCTATATGCTTCAACATATCCTATTGAAAACAAAATGTTTGGTTAATGGACATTCAAAATTTTGAATAAATATATTATGTGCCAACAACATAAATTCATCCATGATATGGATGGTCTTAAACCTTCATAGACAAACACTCCAATACCTCATTAGTTCAACCAAAAAAATAAAAGAGCGAGTATATTGTCAATGCTAAATTTCATCAAATTTATTGAATATGATGTATAAAAGATTTTCACTGTTGAGATAATTGAGTCTATCCAAATTAAAGTATGATATTCATAGCCTTACACCTTGACAAGGCAATATCTTCAATAAAAAACAAACACATCTTCATTGCAATCGAATTGCAAATATTGACAAAAGAGATAATCAAATGATAGTAAGTTTGGAGGCATTTGATTTCTTGATACAATAGTGTAAAGATTTGGCTCGTACAATCCAAAAATTAAACCCATCTAAGCACATTGTTTTGGCCAAAGCCTAAGTCTATCTTATGGGCTTTTAGTACAAAATGGCTCCAAACATTCTGCACCCAACAAGTCTTGATATTTGTGTAGATCCCATACTTCAAACTGCATGTTTAGACCTCAGAAATGGTTTCCTTCGACCTACAGAGCAACAACTAGTATGGGTTAGGTTGGAATCTGATTATACTATCACTCAATGTTTAATGAAACCAGACATTATCCTACCCATAAGCTCAAGTAAGCCTTTTGTAGCCTTGATATGTATGCTTTTACTGCAACTCCACTTATGAGATGACCACGATCATATCCCAAGCGAGTAGCATAAGCAATAGCGTGTTGATCACTCAAAATCCTTCTTTTGTAACACTTATGAGATGACCACGATCATATCCCAAGCGAGTAGCATAAGCAATAGCGTGTTGATCACTCAAAATCCTTCTTTTGTAACACTTTTAACAAGCTTAGCTGGTCTTTGGATAGTAATGGTACTCCAGCTTTGGATGCCAATATTGCTAGATCCTTGCTTATGGATTCTACTTCTCTTTTTTCCCCTCTTGATTGGACATACTTTAGCTTATTACCATACAATGGTAAGTGTGAAGATGCAGAAGATGAGTTTTCCACTTCATCTGAATATTCATTGAGCTCTTCTCGCAAAAATAGGGAGGTGAATTGGAGCCATTCTTCCAGTACATCTTGAAAATCGATAAATAAATTATGGCCATGTGTGATAGGAGATTAACCTAGCCGATTAAGCAAAATAATAGACCTAATGTCATTTGTATTATTTAGATTTAAAAGGTAGGGTAGAAGGTCATTGCACAGTACTACGTAGTCGTGCCCTCCTTGAAAACTTTCAGAGAAGAGATAGTTGTTTTTTGGATTAACACATCCCTTGAAAGGGCTATCATCAATAAGCAATGTATTCTTCTTATTGCAAATATCTTGGCACTGACTCCAAACCTTGAGTAAAGGTTTGAACATAGCCTCAACAGTAGGCTTATCTGGCCTATACACTTTTTGAAGATTATGGATATAACATTCTTCTTGTCCCCACACCATAAAGAAATGATATTTCTTATGTGTGTGTATACTGTTCAAGAGTGTTTACATAGGCACAAACATTCTTGTGTAGCATGGTGGACCAAATACCAACATGAAAGTACTGGCAAATCTCATCCAAAAATTCAAAACACTCGAGGCGAATGTGGTGCGACCAATATCAATTCGAATACAATTTGTTTGTGGATGCCTCTTCTCTTCCTTGTTGAGTAAAACTCCATTAAGATTAAGTATAAGTGCATGTTTCTTTATGGTGATTGCACGAGGAATATTTTCTGCATACAATACAGAAGAATGATAACACTTTAATGTGTTTACATACTTAACAATATTAAAACAAGTGATCCTATATTATCAATGAGAGCTAATTACAACAAAATATCCACAAGTTTACTTTCGTTTCATGCTCCCATACTCATCTATGACGATGGCTCCTAGACTTGATTGCATTTCCCTATTGATTGGTGAAGATTGAAATACTAATCTATCTCCATCTCTCTCTCAAAAGAATATAAACTTCCTAGAGGCCTACTCTTTTATGTATCGGAACGTAGCTCCTCAACACGTTGCTCTATTTCTTGCACACTTAACTTGTGATTGTTAGAAGCAGCTATACCTGTAAAAATAACTCTCGCTGAGAAACATACTTTTTAACACACACAATTGCTGAATAAATCATCTCAAATAACATCCTATTGAAAAAGATATACCTTTAGTTTTCTTGGCACCCTCTGCCACCACAAAGTCCTTGATTTCAACTATTCTCTCTTTATTCGTAGCATATGTAGCCTCGTCAATTTCTTCAACACCCTTTGCCACCACAGAGTTCTTGATTTCAACTATTTTCCCTTTATTCATAGCATATGTAGCCTCATCAATTTGTTAGACAATCTCTTCTTGTCTCTCCTTGGTTGCAAAAGTCTCTTGAAGCTCTTCATTAACTTTATCTTTATTCTCACTAACCTCAACATCAGGAATGTCCTTAGTCTCTTTAGTCCTATCACTTGAAGGCCTTGAAGATGTTTGCAAAGCTGAATCATCGATGTGATCTACCTCCACCATGTTGTCTTCATTATTTCTAGCATTTGAATCATGAGAGTTGATCTCTCTAGTAGGGCTTTCATGATGATGTTCTAGTTGAGCAATGTTATCTTCATCTTTCCCTTCTTTGTATATATCTGTAAGATTAAAATAAACTGCTATTACTTTTAGGATTTAAATAATACACCAAGGCTATTACAATACTAGTCCTTTTTATATCTACACATATACTTTGTATCCAAACTTAGATTACTCAACTTCGAGTGATGTACCATAATGTATTAGGAACCATAACATAAGAGTCAAACTTGAGTTTGAGCCTCACTTACAAGGGCAACGTAAAGATCGCTCAACTTGAGATTGTGCCTTGTGTTGGAAGACATCCCCAAGGTTGGACATAGTGGAGGTACGACTGAAACTTAAGTTTGAGCCTCACCGCTACACTAGGATATGGAGTAAGTGTAATTTCTTAATAGTAAGTGTGCGTCATCATTTGTATTAGGCTCAAACTTAATTTTGAGCCTCATTGCTACACTAGGATATGGAGTCATTTCTTAATAGTAAGTGTGCATCATCATTTGTACTAGACGTTGGCATGAAATAAAGGATAAATAGAATAGAAATATTCACTTTAATAGAAAAATGTTAAAAGTGAATCCAAAAAAGCCAATGTATTAATTAAAAGACTAATAATTATTCCAACAAATCCACACTTTGAACAAAACCTATGCTAATATTAGTTGTTGATAAGCTCCTTTCAATGATCACCATTCGTTGTACATTCATAATAAGCATTCATAATAAGCACTATCAATGCACTTTTCTATTTTCTTTGGTTGAGAGCTTGATGGGCTATGAGCATGGAAAGCCTTGTTGACATCTGTATCCCCAATCTTCTCAATGGCCATAGCAACCCCAACATTTATAGCTTCCATGGCTTTTGCAGTATCCAATATATCATCACCATTCCCACCTTCATCATCATTTTCATGCCATCCCATATCTTCAAAATTGTCTTCGGCATACTCATTGAATAGAGCATCATTCCCTTGGTCCTCTTCATTCCTTTGCCCTGCATCTTCAAAGTCTATAGCATCCCCAACTTCTTTATCATCATCTGTGTCATTTTTGTTGTCAATATCATCACCTTTATCTTTGTCCTCTGTACTTGGTGGGTCGTCAATGTGAAGATTTTGAAGGTTCTCTTTTTTTGCATCATCTAGTGTTTGCTTTTTTGTGCCGCCGCTTGCACCACACCACTCTTGCAAGGACGGGTGACCATCTAAAAGAGCAGAGCACTTTGATTCTAATGCCATCGCTTCCAAATCATCTTCGCATAAAGCAATACATCGTCTCTTCTTTAGCAAGCTCTCCTCTAGCACAACTCCACCACAATATATCTCTACAACATAGCTCTGTTCAGGACAAAACCCTGTGATGAAACCGTCAATAAAGCCTTTGTCGATGAATTCATTTTTTGTGAGAACCTTATCAATGGCCTCAAACTTGTCAACCTTGCTGATGAAAAGAATAACAGTTGCAATCTCAACTGTTTCAGATGTCCTCAAACTTGTCAACCTTATCAATGGCCTCAAACTTGTCAACCTTGCTGATGAAAAGAATAACAGTTGCAATCTCAACTATTTTAGATGTCTAGGCATCATCTTTTTGTGTGTGGATCACGCCAAATTCATAGTGCACCTTTGTTGACTGGCTAGAAATTCATAGTGCATCTTTGTTGACTGGCTAGAAATCCCTTCGAGCACTACAATGGTGATGAAATCAACAAAACACACAAGAATATATTCATATTGTGAGTTTCGTGTGTTCAACGCAAGTGCCAACTTGGAGAAAAATTCTAACGAGAGCTGCTCCTTTGTACCATGTAGGTCCATGTTTGCCAGTTGAAATGGTACATGCTCTTCACTACAAAAGGCTATAATCTTTGTCATATTAAAACCCACCCCCCTAATTGTCCAAGGAATAGACTCTTGTTGAGATACAATACCCATAGATGCTCTATATAGGTGATTCAGTAAAGTTACTACACTTTTTGGAAGTGAAGGATTTTTTTTTTAGAATGATTGAGAGCATCCTTAACAAAGGAAGTGAGGCTCCAACTTAAGTTCGAGCCACAATTAGATATGCAAGTGCTACACCATCACAGAGAGGTGAGGCTTGAAGTTCAATTTCAAAACCAAACTATTAAGTTTATGCAGTTTGAGAATGCAGTTTGAGAAGAAGCCTGACATGCATCTTTCTTATGCTACTGCTACACTTAAAACTATAGATCCGTAATGAAAAGTAAAGAAGAAGTAATGTAGGTCTATGATTTACCAAGATATAGCAAAGAATCAAAAGAGTACCTTCCAAGACTCGTCCATCTTGGGTTGATTGACACTAGGAAAAGGTTTACTAGGATGACCGTTTGCATGCCATTGTGCTCGAGCTTGTAGAAGTTGATCGAGGAATGGCTCCTTTTGCATTGACTTTGCAACAGATAAATTTGCATCCTTGGAAATGTCACGAGAAATCTTGGGCGAGCACTTTACAATTATCTTTGATCTCCTGAACCTAAATTGCTGACGCAGTTGAGGAGTCACTTTAGCCATATTTAGAGTCTGCAAGCTTTTTGCGGCACTAATGGAGTGTTGACCAAAGATAATCCAATATTCAACTTTATGAATATCTTCTTTTGCGAGTTTATCAAGGGGTTGTTTTGTAGCACGATTATAGGGCATCAAAATTACAAGTATCTCCTCTTGCTTTGGGTCCTCAATAAAGTCTTGGGTCAAAATACGAACCCAATCCTTATTTAACCTTCTATACACATAGTTTGAAGGAGCAGGATAACATTTCATCACATCAATGCTGAAGACCTCATTTAGACCAAAGGGATAATATCCCTTCTTTATTTCTAATGAGATAATTGCTTTGCTATCCTTGTTTAGAGTCTCAACCTCCATTAGCTCGTCATCGGACGCATCTATCTCCTTTGAACCACTTGCTGGTTTTGTCCTTTGCCTCTTTAAAGAGATTTCTTGAACCTTTGTAGAGTGCTTTGCCTTTCTCTTCTTTGCAAGTGCTTGCTCCTCTTCTTGCACCTGAGAGCCTGCCATGTCTTCAGCTGCTATTGTGCTTACATCAAGGACTTTTATTTTGTCACCCTCCTTTTTATGTTTTGAAGAAGTTGCACCAGCATTTGTAGATGCTTCAAGTGCACTCTTCACTATGCCCCTACCTTTTTTCTCCACAATTTTCCTAACTTGAGTGGTTGTCTCCTTTTTCAGGTATGGACTTTTTTCGTGAATCCAAAGCCTTCTTTGCATGCCTCACCACTTTCACCAGGTCCTCCACATTATCCACCCTTGAGTCTTCTTAATTGGAAAAGTGAATGATCTTCAATCCTAGCTTTATAATAGAATTGTCCTTTCCTAGTTTACTGCCAGTAATGTCTGCTGGGTGAAAAGTGTCCAATGATAAGCAAAACTTATTTGCTTTTGTAGTTTCTCCTTCTGGAAATACAGTGCATGTGAAGCATGGGTTTGCTCTTGCATCCACATCATCCTTAGCGCCTACCACAATCCCCATATCTCCATATGATGTATCACCTTGAGACAAAAACAAATGGAGGACTCCTTTGAAGTTTGCACTAGCATCGTAGCTATCCACAAACCATTTTACTCCTTCTTTGTTACTCAATTTGAAGGTTTTATCCACCTTAATTCTAGGAGTGACACTTTTAGCTTGAGTTGTTGTTTCGAGAGCACCCAGAGTACAGATTGGTGCACCATGTGGTTGTGAGGTAGCGGACGCTCTGCTAACTTCCATTCCTGTGAAGCACAAAAAAAGTTTCAAAACCTTAGAAAAAAATGGATTTAAATGCTATATATCAAATCAAAAAAATGGATTTAAATGCTACATATCAAATCAAAACCTATCAAACTTAAGAAATTTAATGCATGCTACAAAAAGTTTTCTTGAATAGCAAGGGCCTCACTTGCATTTACTTAATCTATATAGAAGCTTGACTTAAGCTGGATCCTAGATCCAAGTTGTGCACTCATATGCTAGGAGGGGTACGCTAGCATAGAGAGGCAAGGCTCAAACTCAAGTTTGAGCCTTAAGGCAAAGTTCCATGTATGGGAGGCTTGAACTTAAGTTGGAGTCTAGATCCAAGTTGTGCACTCATATGCTAGGGGTACACTAGTATATTGGAGCCTTAAGGCCAAGTGCCATATATAGGGGAAACCTTAACTTAAGCTAGAGCCTAGATCCAAGTTGTGCACTCATATGACAAGGGTACACCAGCATATAGAGACAAGGCTCAAGGTCAAGTTCGAGCCTTAAGGCCTGATAAAAAATAGAAGCAGGATGTAACACACACAAGAGAAGCAAACCCTAATCCATAATCATCAACCATAAAGAAGGAGAGAAGCCATAGTCACCATCTCTCTCACACACACAAAGGGGAACACAACATAGTGTTATGTCCACACTACAAAGTAAACCTAATGTAATGTCCACACACACTATGACCAGCTGGACACGCGGTCATTTATGTCTCACACATGTTCCTACCTAATCTGCCAGCACATAGCATAGCTGGCTCACACTGACATCGAGCTTGAATCTCAACAGCCCCTCTCAAGCTCATGATGTACTGCCGATGAAGATGTAGATGAGCTTGGGATATCAACACTCTCAACACTCCCCCTCAAGCTCATCCCATGTACTCCCAACATAGTCCGAAAGTACTCAAACTTCTCCCTGCTAAGTGGCTTCGTGAAGATATCAGCCACCTGCTCATCAGTCTTCACATAGTGAAGATCAACTGTACCATCCAGCACCTTTTCTCTGACAAAGTGATAATGGACCTCTATGTGTTTGGTCCTCGCATGAAATACTGGATTCTTTGCCAACTGCATACTGCTCATGTTGTCACAATGTATGACAACTTTGCCATCAAGAGGCTCACATAAATCTGCCAAGAGACTCTTTAACCATATAGCCTCACAAGTAGCAATGGCTGCACCTCTGTACTCAGCCTCTGTACTGGATAAAGCAACTGTAGGTTGCTTTTTGCTACTCCAACTCACCACAGCACTGCCAAGTGTAAAAGCATATCCACTAGTAGACCTCCTGTCATATGCGCTACCTGCCCAATCAGCATCTGTGTAGCCATGTATGTCCAAGCTTTTACCACTCTCATAGAATAAACCATAATGTGCTGTGGTTTTCACATATCTCATGATGCGTCTCACTGCATCCAAATGTGGTTTCCTGGGGCTCTGCATAAACTGGCTCACTAGCCCCACTGCATAACTCAAATCTGGGCGTGTGATAGTCATGTATATGAGACTACCAATCATCTTCCTGTACATAGAAGGATCATCCAATTCCTCGCCATAATCAGCCCGCAATTTCACATTTTGCTCCAATGGTGTACTCATAGGCTTACACCCTGTCATGCCATACTTTGCCAACATATCCAAGGCATATTGGCGCTGTACTAACCAAGTACCTCCATGATCTTTCACCACTTCAATGCCAAGGAAGTATCTCAATTCACCAAGATCTTTCATGTCAAATTGCCCACTCAAAGCTTTCTTGACATGCATCACATCTGCACTATGATCACCTGTGATAATCAAGTCATCCACATAGATGACTAGTAAAACAATCCCATGCTGTGTCTTCTTCACATACAGTGAAGAATCTGCTGTAGAAGTCTGAAAACCAAGTGAGATAAGATATCTGCTCATCTTATCACTCCAAGCACGAGGTGCTTGCTTTAGACCATACAATGCCTTTTTCAACCTGCATACGTGAGTGGGATATCTAGGGTGTACATACCCTTCTGGCTGTGCCATGTATACTTCCTCTTGTAAATCTCCATTCAGAAATGCATTCTTAACATCCATCTGATGCATTTCCCAGCCATTAGCTGCAGCCATAGCAATGATTGCTCTCACTGTGCCCATCTTAGCCACTGGGCTAAACGTCTCATCATAATCCAATCCATGGGTCTGTGCATAACCCTTTGCTACCAATCTTGCCTTATGTCTTTCAATAGAACCATCAGATTTGCACTTCACTTTGTAAACCCATTTACATCCAATAACATTCTTATCCTTTGGTAGTGCAACCAAGTCCCATGTATCATTATGGACCAATGCGTCCATTTCCACATCCATTGCTTTTTCCCATACATGCTCTCCAACAGCCTCTGTATAGCATGTAGGTTCCACATGCTTCACCATAGATGTCATGTATGCATAGTGCATAGCAAAATCTCTGTATGTCAACCTGTCAACAGGATATCTGACCCTCTGGGATCTCCGCAATGCATGCGGGTCACTCTGTACACCTGTAACTCGAGCATGTGGTGGCACATATCTGTCCTGCCTAACACCAGGTGTGCGTACAACAGGTATCCCTAGCTCCTCATCCAAACTCTCTGAGCTAGAGGACTCATAACCTGTGATCCCAATTCCCTCGACTTTCTTCTTGCCTTTATCCATAGCACTACTCCCAGTGCTCACACTCTCATGTCTCAGACGTCCTGACCATGGACGTACACTGCTACTACTCTCAGCTTCTGCTGCTGAACTAGAACTTGCTTGTGATGGCAAGTTCACAGGCACATTCGCCTCAAGTGTGTCAATGACTCCCTCATCTTTGGCTTTATACCAACTAGCAAGCTCATCGAATACAACATCTCGTGAGATGACTACTTGTCTAGTTTGAGGGTTATAGCATTTGTAAGCTTTGCGATCCTGTGCATATCCAACAAATACACATTTCTCTGCCTTAGGATCCAATTTCCGTCTTCTTTCATCAGGCACATGAACATAAGCTACACATCCAAAGACTTTAAGATGTCCAATGTCTGGCCTATAACCTGTGAGCCGCATCTCTGGCGTGCTTCCATGAATGGCTGCTGTAGGTGTTTTGTTCAATATATAAACTGCAGTAGCACATGCTTCTACCCAATAGTAATCTGGCATGCTCTTTTCATTAAGCATCGCCCTTGCCACTTCACATATAACTCTATTCTTCCTCTCAGCCACACCATTCTGCTGAGGTGTATACCTGCATGTCAATTGTCTCCTTATTCCATGCTTCCTCAAGAAATGCTCAAAGGCCTTTGAGGTGTATTCACCACCTCCATCTGTCCTTAGACATTTAATCCAACAGCCATACTGCTTTTCTGCAAAAGCTTTGAAATCCATGAATTTTTCCAATACTTCACTCTTCTCCCTGAGAAAGTATATCCATGTCATCCTGCTAAAGTCATCAATGAATGTAACATAGTATAAACTGCCTTTGATAGATGGGTTTTGTGCAGGACCCCATACATCACTATGTACGATCTCAAGTGGCCTGTTACTCATATTTCCTTCTCTAGGAAATCTCAATCTTGCCTGCTTCCCAAACTGACAGGCTTCACAAACATGCATATGTCCATCATATTTGAACCTAGGCAATCCATTGACTATGCCTCTTGTTTGCATGTTCTTTAATCTCTGTATATTTACATGGCCAATCCTCTTGTGCCACATATCAATATCCTGTACCACATTCCTGCTCTTTGAGAACATGGCTGATTTTAGCTCAGGAATTCCAGCATCCAGCTTAAACAGTCTTCCTTCTTTCTTGCCTTTAGCAATCACTCTACATCCATGTTTAAAGTCTTCAACGAAGCATCCATGCTCATTGAATC
This sequence comes from Cibotium barometz, assembly GCF_041138505.1. Taxonomy (NCBI): domain Eukaryota; kingdom Viridiplantae; phylum Streptophyta; class Polypodiopsida; order Cyatheales; family Cibotiaceae; genus Cibotium; species Cibotium barometz. Next base: position 28,943,071 of record NC_141061.1, read on the forward strand.
TAACCTGTAATCCCTGTTCTACCATTTGACCAACTGAGGCCAAGCTTTTAGTGATCGAAGGCACATACAGCACATCTGACATAGACTTTGTCTGACCATTATGCATGACCAATGGTACACTTCCAACATGTGTAATGACATGCTGGGTATCATCACCTGTTTCCACATAGCCCTTCACATCCATTGGCTTCATGTGCTCAAACCATTCTCCATGACATGTCATATGGTTTGATGCTCCTGAGTCCATGTACCATGTATCATCATTCTCAGCATTTGTTGTCATAGAACCCACAACATGCTTCATGGCAAACAAATGATTTGCAGTTCCATCATTGCTACTTGATGCATAGTTGCCACCATGTTGTGCATAGTTTCCACCATAATGACCACCACGTTGTGCTCTTCCCCCTCTCAAATCATTCTGTTTGCGAAAGCAATCTCTCGCCATATGACCATATTTGCCACAATAATGGCATTCCACATCTTGCATAGAATTTTGTTGGCCTTGCCAACGTCCTCGTCCACGGGGGTTACCTCTGCCTCACTGAGGTGCATAACCACGACCACCTCGAGCACCATATGAAGGCTGAAAATTCTGCTGTGGAGGCCTATCCTGCCATCCACGACCATTACCACCACGTCCACGTGATGCGAATCTCCCCCTGCCTCGAAAGCCTCTAGATGAGTAAAAAGCTTGATTTCTTGCATGTTCATCATTGCTTGATGAGGATGCACCACCTGTAACACTCATACCACCAAGGCCAAGCTTCAATTCTTCCACAATGAGCAATGACACAAGCTCATTAAAGTCTGGCATTCCTCCCAACCTTACTGAGATGGAAGTGTCAAAAGATTTGTATTCTTTGCCTAAACCACGCAACGTGAGTGCAACCAAATCATCATCATCCATTGGGGCATGGATTGATGGACAAGGAATCAGCATAACCCTTGATTTCCTGAACATACTCATGTATACTCCGATTCCTTCGTGTTACACTGTGAATCTGTTGCTTTAGTTGTATCTTCCTGGCACCAGTGTCTGTCTCATACATTCTGCACAAGATACCCCATGCTTCTTTCGGTGTATCTGCGGGTCTTCCTCCGAGACAAGACTCCACAACCCTTTGCCTTTCAAAAAACTCTTCATTCGAAACTTCCATACTTGAAAGTTAGTGCGATCAAGCTTCTCTCCAACAATCTGTATCGGACCATCTCCCATTGTTGCAAAAAAATAGAGTAGATGTACCCTTTCGATCACAATGTACGAAGTACCTGTAATGCTCCAAATCTCTTCAAATCACATCAAATGCTTGCAAATTGTGTGCATTAACATCCCACAATGGTTCACCAACAATGTACACTCGATCAAAGTTGAAATCAAATGAAACTCCTTCACAAAAAATTTTTTGGTTTTTTCTCGCCAGTAATTTCTCGCCAGTAACCAGTCAAGATTATGCTCTAAATCCTTCAAATCTTGTCCAAATGCAATGATTCAACTTGAATTAGCTTCCCAACACATTGCTCCAACATATCCTAGAAGGGTTTGATCCAATTCTTCAAGGGGAATGAGAACCACCAAGTTTTGTAACCTCTGGTTTGAATTTTTCTGCACCTGTCAGGTACCACCTCTCACTAAAATTGCTCTATCTCCTTCAAATCTTCTCCAAATCCAAAACTTTTTGATTCAAAAGTTTAGCAACTCATAGGACTCTACTTGTACCAAAGGAATTAGGCCAATTTGATATAGACAAAGATTAATGCCTTGATTAAAAATGCTCTGTTTCTGGACAGAATTTCTGTAAACCTGCACACCTCTGATAAATCACTTCAATGAGCTCCAAATCCATGAAATGAGCTGAAACCAAGCATCATAAGTCCTTAGCAATGTCTTTGCTAAACTCCCCAAGCTTTAAAGCATTCAATTTGGTGTCCAAATGAGTGAATTAGGATGAAATCTTTGAAAACTGTCCAGAATTCTGCATCTTCATGCACCGCCTGCTCCAGAGGGCTGTAGAGAGAGGGGAAATCACAATTGAATAGATAGGCCTCTTAGCAATGACCTAATCTACCTTGGGTATGAAGGGTTTAGCTCAATTTTGCCTCTAGCTCCTGCAATTGATCCTCCACGGGGGGTATGTTTTCTGTTTTTGTGAAAAACCAGAAATTTTTGCATAAACTCACTTTCACTTGATTTTGCTCAAATCTGTATGCATCAATCTGCTTCAAGATTCTGTATGTTGCTTGTGCCCCACTTTGTTAATGCATTTCCAAGCCAAAATACATGTGCCTTTGTGTATACATTTGCCAAGAGTATACATTCACTTCAAGCTTTCCATGAAAGCTTAGAGAAAAAAACCAGAATTTTTCCTTTGCTTTGTGCCCTTCAATCTTCACTTAACTTGCTCTTTGGTACCTGCAATCGGCAGAGTGGGTCTTGCTACACTCACCAATGGTCCTTAGCTCTCAGATCTGATGCCGGTGTGTGCTCCACAGCTTTTCCTTTGCTCCAAGCTCCAATGGCTTCCTTCACAGCTTTTTCTTCTTCTTCTCTCTTCTCTCACTCACTCTCACAACTCAGCTAATGAGCTCTTGGCTCTGATACCATGATAAAAAACAGAAGCAGGATGTAACACACACAAGAGAAGCAAACCCTAATCCATAATCATCAACCATAAAGAAGGAGAGAAGCCATAGTCACCATCTCTCTCACACACACAAAGGGGAACACAACATAGTGTTATGTCCACACTACAAAGTAAACCTAATGTAATGTCCACACACACTATGACCAGCTGGACACGCGGTCATTTATGTCTCACACATGTTCCTACCTAATCTGCCAGCACATAGCATAGCTGGCTCACACTGACATCGAGCTTGAATCTCAACAAGGCCAAGTTTTATGTAGGAGAGGCTCGAACTTAAGCTGGAGCCTAGATCCAAGTTGTGCACTCATATGCTAGGGATACGCTAGCATAGATAGGCAAGGCTCGAACTCAAGTTGGAGCCTTAAGGCCAAGTTCCATGTAAAGTTAAGCATGGGGAATGAGCCTTAACACATAAGTTCCATGTAAAGTTAAGCATGGGGAATGAGCCTTAAAACATACGTTCCATGTAGAGGAGGTTTGATCTTAAGGTGGGGTCTATATCCAAGTTGTGCACTCAGATGCTAGGGGTGCACTAGCATGGAGAGCAAAGACTCAAACACAAGTTCAAGCCTTGAGGCCAGAGTACACTAGCATGGAGAACAAAGGCTCAATCTGAAGTTCAAGCCTTAAGGCTCGGTGTACACTAGCATCGAGAGCCAAGGCTCCAACTCAAGTTCGAGCCTTAAGGCCCCGGTGTACACTAGCATGGAGAACAAAGGCTCCAACTCAAGTTTGAGCCTTAAGGCAGGTGTACACTAGCATGGAGAACAAAGGCTCAATTTGAAGGTCGAGCCTTAACACCGGGGTGTACTAGCATGGAAAGCCAAGGTTCCAACTCAAGTTCGAGCCTTAAGGCCGGTGTACACTAGCATGGAGAACGAAGGCTCAATCTGAAGTTCGAGCCTTAAGGCCAAGGTGCACTAGCATGGAGAGCAAAGGCTAAAACTTAAGTTCGAGCCTTAAGGGTCCGGGGTGCACTAGCATGGAGAGAAAAGGCTCAATCTAAAGTTCGAGCCTTAAGGGGCCGGGGTGCAAGAGCAAAGGCTCAAACTGAAGTTCGAGCCTTAAGGGGCCGGGGTGCACTAGCATGGAGAGCAAAGGCTCAAACTCAAGTTCGAGCCTTAAGGCCAGGGTGCACTAGCATGGAGAGCAAAGGCTCAAACTCAAGTTCGAGCCTTAAGGCCGGTGCACTAACATGGAGAACAAAGACTCAATCTAGGTTGAGCATTAACACATAAGTTCTATGTAGGGGAGGCTCGAACTTAAGGTGGAGTCTATATCCAAGTTGTGCACTCAAATATGTGACACATATACCATGTTTATATAGGAAACCCTTGTCATTTAAATTATATAATGTGCACAAAAATCAGTTTTACAGGTTCTCGACATATGTGAAGATACAAAAGAGAGCAGCAAGAAGTGCAAACAATCTACGAGACGAGCAACGATAATGGCACACTTAATGTGCAATCAAGTACGCGTTTATATTGATATAGACAATCAATTAAAGAAGGACTTACTTGCTGCATAAAGTATTCAATTAGATGAGGGAACACACGAAACGTAGATGGGCACACAAAAGTCTCCGATGTCGCACAGACATGATATATGCTTGAAGTATCTGGTGTGATGGTTCTGCAGGAAACAGAGGTCAGAACCAACGCAGACGTGTCGATTGTGGGAGGAAAAGAAACTGTTTGAAACGCAGGGCTGAGCGAGGACTTCAGAGATAGGAAACAGAGATGATTATTGCGCACGATGGCGATTTTGAGAACTGCATGCTCACCACAGAGAATCACTCTAGGGTTCGCAGGCCCTTCTGTCTGGTTGAAACGCGAGGTCGGCCGCTTTTTTTTCGTGTGAGGTCGGTGGGGGGAAGGCGGAAGGCGGAAATTTTGTGAGGTCGGTGGGAGGAAGGCGAGAATTTTGGATTTAGTTGGGGGAAAATTTTGAAATTCAAATTTGGGGGGAAGGGGAGAAATTTTGAAATTCAAATTCGGGTGGGAGGGAAGTTTGAATTTCAAATTTTGGGAGGGCGGGGGGGGGGGGGAGTTTGAATTTCAAATCCCGTCGGGGGGGCATGGGCTGCATCAGACACGGAGGAGAGGGGGCCGGGGCCGGGCGCCACCAGGAGAGGAGGAGGTGGGCGAGGGCTGCGCCGGATGGGAGAGGGTGAGGCTGCGTCGGACGGGACGGGAGTTGCGTCGGACAGAGGAGAGGGGGCTGCGCCGAGGAGGAGGCCGAGCATTGCCCGGTCGGGGAGGCGGGGGCTGCGTCGGGGAGGAGGCCGAGCATTGCTCGCGGAGCGCGGCAACAGGGAGGAGGCTGAGCATTGCCCGAGGAGCACGGCAGAAAGTCAGAAGAGCATCGTCTCATCCCAGTGCGGCAGAATGTCGGGTTTTGGTTTCTTCCCCAAACCCAAGCCCAAGCCCAGGCCCAAGTCCCAGGTCTTTTGATTATAGTTACTTTCACTTTTGGTTATATACCCATCTTCACCCACACCCCACTTGTTCTATGGGATTATCCTAGCTTCCCTCTCTATTCCTACTTACTTGTGTAATAGACAAGGCTCAAACTCAAGTTTGAGCCTTGAGCTTGACCTTGAGCTTGAGATTTCTTCTTTTCTTCCCTCTTTCCCCATACACCCAAATATACTTATAAACTATGCGATTAAAAATTCAACTAAAATCTATATAATGCACAATGGCTCAAACTTGAGTTTGAGTCTCATGAAGGAGAAGAGTCTAAAATCCAATGTCCATTTGCTCATTTCCATGTCACATTCTCTTCACTAGCATATTGTTTCTCTCTATTGCTTTCTCTTTGCCTTTGTTGCTGTTGTAACCATTCACCTTTGCCTTTTGTACCTATGAAACATTGATGGCTAATTGACACCATACCTTGACTCAATATCCCAATGAAACGGTGTGGCCAGATGCAGAGGGTGATGAAGCCTACCTCTTGGGAAACATATACATGTGAGGATTATCACTTCAATTGGGACCTCTTAATAGAAAACTAGCATATGAAGGTGAGGCTCGAACTTTGGTTGGAGCCTCCAAGCAAACTAGCATCTGTGGGTGAGGTTCAAACTTTACTTTCAGCTTCCTAGAAGCGAATTAGCATCCACGGGTGAGGCTTAAACTTTTGTTGGAGGAGCCTACCATTCTAGCTAAACTAATATATGATGCAAGTGAGGACGATAACTTTAACTGGAGCCTCCTAGCAAACTAACATATGATGGTGAGGCTCATGGAGCCTCCTACTAACAAGCTAGCATATGCAGGCAAAGGCTCAAGCTTTAGATGGAGCCTAGCCTCCTAGCAAACTAGCATTGATAGGTGAGATTCAAACTTTGGTTGGAGCTTGAACTCATGTTGAGATTGAATTACATTTATAGTTTTGTGTACTACCGCAAAAACATCGCTTCAATCTTTCTTATTGAGATTTTAATTTTCTCAGGGATTGCAGGGTCTAAAACAAGGTGCTTCAGTGTTTCTCATTGATGGTTCTGCAAGGAAGGCACGCGGGGTTATTCATTCCATTGATGCATCTCAAACATGTGGTTTTCAATTCATTTGTGAGACATGTGCAGCAATACATGTTCAACAAAGCTTTGATGACACATTTCTCATTCCATTTGCCACAATGGATGCAAGAACAATGTCTCAAATGAAGATCTTTAATGAGTGTGTTAGCATGCATCTAGCACCCTTTCTCCTACAAAAGGTGGCAGACTTCAAAGGCTTTGTCAAGGGATGCTTACATGATGGAGCCGATAGCTTGATTGGACATTCAAAGCCATTGCAATTCAGGTTTTATATGAGTGATGGAATACCTTTGATGCAATACAAAGTACACCCCAAAAATGTTGATTGGTTACCAGAAAGCGGTAGGGTATAGAGTTATGGAAGAGAAATGACTAGGGAGGACCCAAGCTTCCTGAAGGTTTTCCAAAAGTATTGCCACCCTTTGAGTATGTTGAGGAAAATGAGAAGCTTAAAAAAACATGTCAATTGGTGGAAAGAGCACTTGCAAGAGAAAGGAGACCAAAGTGATTATGCTAAGTGGATCAATCTGGTCCTTGCCTATTGGGAGAATCTTATGCTAAACATGCAAACCCCTAGTGCAAGGGAAGACATTGGATTTCATGACTTTTGGCCAAGGAGTGTATGCGAAAAAGCTGAGCCTCTTAACCTTCAAGTGGAGGATAATGTAGATGAAGGGTTTGATGGACCATTATTGTGGTCCAATTCGACAGACCTGTTGAAGAGTTCAACCCGACTCTTGATGTGTCTAAAGGAGATTTTGTGCTTGTACAACCTTGTGATGCAAATTACCCAATATGGTTGGGAGTGATAACAAGTGATGTTGATCAAAACAACAACTCGATAAACTACCTACAAGTTCAGATACAATATTGGGCACCAATTTCAAAGAAGAAGAATGCAAGTGATATGGAGGTTTATAAGGATTACTAGAACAAGTATTGGCAAGAGAACAGAAATGATCCTCAGCACTGGGAAGACACTAGCTGCATCATTTGGGCATGGAAGCCCAAGGGTGGACGACTTCCAGAGAAAATCAAGATTCCAAAGGCTATAATACTCAAGGCCAAACAGAATCAATTGAATCAACATGTCAGTGCAGTTGAGCAAGAATGATTTGTTAGCACATGGGAAACTAGCTTCGTAAACTTTTAGCAATGTTGTATGAAGCTACCAAACTCATAGTTCAATCATTATTCAGATTGTAAGGCTTCCTTAAGCTTTTAGATTTATGGTTCACCCATTGTTCAAGAATTTTGATTCAATACAGATGGTGATCTTTTTAATTCTATCACCTAGTCTTTCTTACAACTTAAAGTTACATTGAATATCATTTCTTTATTAAAGTTTCTGTGTTTGATGGTCAACTGGAGGCTATGTGATATAAACAAGCTTAATTCTTGGTGTGCATGTGTGTGTGTGTGTGCAGGCAAATTTACATCCCACCAACATCATATATACTTGTTACAAATGTACAATAGTATATAAATCATATCGCATTATTCAAATGCTTGTTGAGAACATCCAATAATAAATCTTGCATATCGCATAGTAAACATTGTATTGGATCTAACAAAGAATTGTCCCAAAATTGTGCATATTTTCCAAAATTCCTAAATTTGAGTTCTTTGGTAAAACAAAGATTAAGCATTCAATGTTTGGTCAAATCTTGTGTTTCTTGGCTTAATCCTCTACTAGACTAATTGCTATTGATGGCCTTGAAAGCATTTGAGCTCATTTGAAGTCTAAGGCCCTAGATCTAGACTCCCCGCATACTCTGTTTTTTGCACACAAAACAGAGGATTAATTTACTAATCAATGATTAATAAAAGCTAATCACTATATTTTAGTGAAATTGAGGATTCAAATTAACCATTAGGTATTTGATATAGATCCCTATAACTTCAGATTGCAATTCGGAGTTTGTTTGATACTCCAACCATTCCGTACAAATTGGTTACCCTTGATTTAATGTAATTTCTAGTAAAATTGTGCTGATAAATTTGTGATAATCATCATTTTACATTTAACCCTTGGTTAATGCCTATAAATCTCACTCAAATTCAAGATTATTCACAGCCAGAGTTGCATTTGGGAATGTGCATAAGAATGAATGCTATACGCATTATGTATTGGGCACATTGCATCAGTGTAAAAATGGGATCAGACACTGCCCTTGTCCAGAATAAGGTAAGAGGTAAGACCTCCCGCATAGATTTGGGTTTGCATTGCATAATGACACAAGATAAACATCAAAAGCCCAAAAGAATTGTCAAACAAACATTTGAACATGTTGCTCACATGGAGCAAGAAGACGTGACAGACAAGCTCATGGCCCCAGCCATGAAAGAAGAAGAACATCTCCTTCCAAGAAGAAGATCCACACCAAGAAGATCTAGAGGAAGCATTGAAGAAAGACATGTCCACGAGAAGAGAAGCTGTCCCAAGAAGACTGAAAGAAGAGATGGACGTGTAAAGAGAAGCTGCCACGACAAGAAGACTGAAGACAAGAGAAGATGTGAGGCTCCAAAGAGTGAGGAGCCATGTGAAAATCTCAGAGAGAGAGAGAGAGAGAGAGAGACCTCACAACCCAATGTAACCTGCCCTAATAAAGTAAAACCACCTCTGAGCCACCGAGATGATGTAGGCCACATGGTAGATAGATGTATGTGTGAGCACTTTAGTCAAGGTCGCGGGCACTTGTAGTAAGCCTTGGACACATAGAGAGAGAGAGTGTGTGTGTCAAGGACTATGAGTTTAGGGACTTGAGGCACTAGTCGCGGGCTATCAAGTAAGAGAGAAACTATGTATAGGGTCTAGGTGTGCTAAGTTAACTTGAGGGGAGGTGTGCTAGACACTGGTCACGCAGACTATCAAGTAAGAGGGAAACTTGGTATAGGGTCCAGGTGTGCTAGGCATATTCACTTGAAGGGAGGTGTTGAAATATGCAAGTGAATAGGGTGTGTGGGGGAACAAGCCCTTGGTTAGAGGTTGTAAAAGAGAATGTGTAAATGTGAGAGAACCTGTGAAAAGGTGAGAAGAATCTACTGGGAGAGAATAAAGGGTAGCATGAGAAGATTTAGGAAGTGTGGAGATATTCTGGGAGATATTCTAGGAAAAGTAAAGAGGTGGAGAGAATCAAGCAAAAGAGGTGGAGTGAATCAAGGAGAAATCAGTGGGATTTGATGCTTGGATGTAAACTCTATAAATTGAGGCATTGGCCTAATGAGAATTTGCTGGTTTTTGATGATCCATGCCTACATTAAGCTATTTGTTAATTACTAATTACATCTTAATTATTTGCTAATCACTTTGTTAATGATGTTGATTCTAGTATTTGATCCACCATAGCTTATCACATTGTTGTAATTTCAACAATGTGAACATACAAAGGTTAAAGAACATGCACGCAAGAGGCATTGTTAGTGGGCTGCCTAGATTCAAGTATGATGGGAATATGCCTGTTTGTGATGCTTGCCAGTTTGGAAAGCAAGCAAGGTTGCCGTTTCCTAAAGAAAAGCAACATGAGTAGCAGGCCACTTGAGATAGTTCATAGTGATGTATGGGGTCCTGCACAAAACCCATCCATTAAAGGCAGTTTGTATTATGTGACATTCATTGATGATTTCAGTAGAATGACTTGGATTTACTTTCTCAAAGAGAAAAGTGAAGTATTGGGAAAGTTTATGGACTTCAAAGCTTTTGCAGAGAAGCAATATGGCGCTTGGATAAAATGTTTGAGGACACATGCTTTTGAGAATTTCTTGAGAAAGCATGGCATAAGAAGGTAGCTAACTTGCAGGTACACACCTCAACAAAATGGTGTTGCTTGTGAGAGTGTGGGATCCCACTGCCCCCTCTGCGCACCGAATTCCTAATTGCTGGCACAGCGGAAGCAGCTCCCTCTTGCAAGTCCCTCTTGCAAGGGGCAGGGTTTCCCACTCGAGGCCTCGCCCTCGAATGTCCGGGCACGAGACTAAGCTGGTGGTCATTCCGAAAATCAAAACCGGGAAAATTTCCCATGCCCAAAAAATAGGGACGATTCCACCATTTTGAATTTCTTAACGAATTTTTCTCGAGGTCAAGATACTGAACTAACCTTTATCTCAATAAACCAGATAGAAGGGAAACTATTACAGACTTAACTTGAAGGAATCAACACTCTCTAGAAATTTTTATCTCACTAGGCAAAGCAAGGAAAAATAATATTTTCTTGTATTCAAAAAATTGAAGTAGAGGCTTAATCAATATTCAGCCTGAGGAGGAATCTTACAATACCAAAAAATGAGTAAATGCCCACATAACATGAAGAGTTGACTGAGTACAAGATTTATTAGTTAAAAACTATGAAATATTACTAAAAAAATGAGATATTTTGGAGTAATCATACAATTTTGACACCTTGGTAATTAAGGAAAGGGGGAGCCTTGAAGGAGGCACCTATTTCACACATGTGAATGAGTTTTATACTCAAAAATATTAAGATATTTTTATCTCTCCTCTCTCCTGGATCAAACCAAATAAAAAAGGGAGCCAAACTGGTCCAAATCTTGTCCAAATTCAGCCAAACTGAAGCTGGAAAATTCTAGAACTTAGTTGGACTCAGTTAGTGGCCTCCCTCACCTATAAATAGACCCTCATTCAGCCAAACTGAAGCTGGAAAATTCTAGAACTTAGTTGGACTCAGTTAGTGGCCTCCCTCACCTATAAATAGACCCTCATTCTTTTGTATTCTCATCTGTGAACTAGACCATGCCAATATTACATTAGGATAAGCATATTTTCTATTATCTCCTAAAAATCCTCTATAATTTGGAGAGATTGGAGTTTCTCTCTCTCTTCAACCTTCTTTGGAGCTTTCCTCAACATACTAACCAATTGATTGGTTGGGGGCTTCAAACAAAACAAGAGGTAAGGTGTGACTTTATGGTTTTTTTCTTAATCTTCTAAATGTTTTTCACTTCTCAACTCCTCTCAAGCTTGAGAAGTATTCAATTGAATGGTTTTTCAATGCAAATGAAGCTCTCTAATGATTAATCACATAAAGTTTACATTTATGCTTAATTTAGGATGTTTTTTTATGTATATCTCTCTCTCCCCCAAAGAATGGTCATTCCTATGACCAATTCTCAATTCAAATGATGCTTCTCATGGAGCAATTCCTAATTCTAAAATCAATCTCTATGCTAGTCAAGATAGAGGCCAAAGAAATAGCTTTTTTATGCTTTAATGTTACATAAATTATGGCAAACTTAGGAATTAAGTCCATAAATTGGATATTGGTCCAAATGATAAAATCCTATTACTAAGTCTTATTCTTTTAGAAAATATTGAAAATTATCAGTAATAGCAACGGAGCTATGGCAAAATTTTTGAAAATTAACACATAAATCATTTTTATTCATAATGTGAAAAGAGGACTTCCTACCATATTCTAGGATTAGTCATTCTATGTTAAATGAATAATTCTCATCATATCCATGGAAAATTGAAAGATCCCTGCCCCCTCCGCGTGAAGGGTTTGGGGGTGCTAGCAGCGGAAGTAGCACTCCTTACGCGGGGCAGGGTCCCTCACTCGGGGCCTCGCCCACGGATATACGTACTAGAGACTAATCCCTCAATTCTTGCAAAACCAAACTCGGAAAAACTTCCCTCGCCCGGAAAGCACGGGCGATTCCTCCAAGATATTTTTATCCTAACGTAGTCAAGTCATCACTAACCAAACTGATCCAACCAAACCTGTAAAGACACTCAGTCAGATCAAGGAAGAAACTTGCACTTGGATCATAGAGACCAACGCTCACCACCTGTCCCCACTGAGGGGCCTTTTTGATAGTTCCTAGCTCATAGTACCCGGTAATATATTCACTTATAAAAATCAAAATGGAATCTCCGTTGAAGATCAGCAAGATCAACCAATAGATCCATATAAAAGAGCCATGGACTCATCACTTGAGGACCAGCAAGGTCAATAAATTTATTTTTATGCATAGAAAAAATTTAAATGATAAAAGAGGAATTTTCATCATATTTGGAATTAAATCATTTAAATGGAAAAAGTGGATTAATGGATATTTTTATGTAATTTTAAGATAAATTTTAGTTAAAATTATTTTATGCATGAATAGATTTAAATGATGAAAGAGAAATTCCCATTATATTTGGAATTCAATCATTTAAATGGAAAAAGAAGAATTCTTGGTATATTAGAATATTGAATATTTTTATTTAATATTTAAAGAGGAATTTTAGATAGATTTAAGTTATGATAAAAGAGAATTTCCCATGACATTTGGATTGCACTCATTAAATGAGAAAAAGAGGAATTTCAAGCTTATTCAAAAAAATAGATATTGGTATTTAGTTAAAAGAAAATTTTTATGATATTTAAGAAAAGAAAGATTTGAATTAATTTTAGGTGTCAAAGATGAATTTTCACCATAATTCTACCTAGGGAGTTAAGGTTGAGAAATTAATGGTAGAAAGAATATCTTCAGATATTTTATGTGGCTAAATCACTAAATTGGTATTTACCCAAAAGTAGATGTTTATCTGAAGAAAATCCTTGTTAGATCTAAACCGAATGATTAGACAAGGAAAGGGACAGACAGTAAACCTACTTGTCCATCTCTCGATCTAGCAAAAACTTTGTAACCAATTCCAGATCACCGTCGAATTAAACTAGTTTTCCTTTGACCGAGATTACCAAGAATCTAGTTGGACAATCAGTCAAATGATGGGTAGATTACTTGGATGAGAGATCAAGGATTCTCATTATTATGAAATTCAAAAATTAAGGAAAAAGGGGTTTTGTGGAACCAATCTCAAACTAGGAATTTTGCTTACATAGGGCCTCTGTTTTCATTTAAAGGACTGTTTTATGCCAGAATGCTCAAGGAAGCATTTGGCATGTGTTTTACTAAGAGGAGGTTCACTGCAGCAGTTGGCGGGGAGTCCTCGAGGGACGTTGCTCGCGGTAAAGCCTGTCGAGGTCTTCACCAGCCTCAGTATGGTTAAATGGTGCGCTTCCCCCAGTGTACGATGGGTGAGGACTGATGAAGCGGTCCCTGAGTGAAGTGCTAGGACACCCATGGGTTAGCCAACCGCCCAACCACTGAATTGGTGGGATCCCTTTTTATAAAAAATTGGTTGTGTTTTGTCCTCGGGTACTAGGGAAAAGAAATCCCAGGCCGCATAGGCGGCACTCAAGCAAAATACAAAATAGACACACCACTTACACACCCACCAATATGAAATTGCCTTTTTCACAGATTCAGTTGTCTTTAAAATATAATTGGAATGAAACCATAATGTTTCCATCATAATCCTCAAAATTCTAGTCTAATATTTTACAATCAAAATGTCATTCAGACTCTTCGCGTTGAAGACCAGCTAGTCAACCAAACAACGAGATCCGATCTCGAGTTCTAGTTCACATAGATAATTCCTTGCCAGTCCATCCATATCTTCCTCGACATATGCATGGGTGTCCTAGAAGCTACGAGCCCGTGCATCTCCTGGTCCAGAACCCTCTAGGATCCTCCTTAGGTGTCTTAGCACTTCACTCAAGGATCGCTTCGTGGGCCCTCGCCCATCGTACCATTTAAACCATACGGAGGCTAGTCAAGACCATGGCAGGCTTTACCGCCAGGAGATGTCCTTCGATGACTCCCCACCAGCTATGCAACATAACTCTCCTTAGATTAAACCATAAGCCAAATGCTTCCTCCAGCATTTGGCGAAAGACGGTCCTTTTTTAAAAAATAGAGTTTCTATGGAAGTAAGAATTTCTCGTTGATTTTGATTCCACAACACACTTTTTCTCAGAATCCAGACTTTCTTAATGAAAATCACAATTCTAGTATCTTGGTAACCCACCCATCAATTACAATGAATTTCTGACTTATTTCTCGATGATTCCGGGTCTAAGGAAAACTTCTCTAAATCACCGGTAATCCATTCTTCGTACTGAAGAAATAGGAATGTTCACAAGGTTTGGCCTAATTTCTTATTCGAGAGATGGGTAAACATCTTACTGGCCCACCTTTCTCACGCGGTCGTAGTCTACCCTAACTTACTCCAATTTAATCCTAAAGATATTTTCTAAAGATAATTCTTCGTTTTTTTCTGATAAATTAACTGTGATTTCCATTCGTAAGGAAAAATCCAAAATTATGAGAATTCATTCTTTCTTGGAAAAAATAGAAATATAAATAATTCTATTCATGAATAATAGAATTTCATAAAGATAGTTCTTTTTCCAATGATCCATTTGTGAATATGCATACATCATTTTATTGAAATATTCTCATAGAATTATTCTAAATTATTCTTTTCTCCAATTGAAACTCGGCATCAACATGCCCTAAATTTCTATGTAAAATTATGGTAAAACCCTCTCTTTTAACACCGAAATTAAGTACGATGAAAATTCCTCTTAAAACAAATATCCATGTATATGAATTTGAATTATGAACAAAATTCTTCTTTTAATATTTAAAATGTTTGTACATAATATATCATGAAAATTCCTCTTTTTGTATCTAAAGTTTTATGCATGTACATATGTAAAGATAAATATAACAAAAATTCCTTTTTTCTCTATTTAAACAATTATGCATAAGTACTATAAAAGTATTTTTCATAAATGTAACAAAAAGCAAGAGAGTTTGCACTAAACAATAGGAAGAGAGCCCTAGGAAAACAAAATCACTACAATGCAATAAAAGTCCAACAATTGGACATGACAACCCCTATCACATTGTAGTGATTTGACAAAGTTTCCAAATCACTACAACATGATAAGGATTCAACAATTGGACATGACGACCCCTATCGCATTGTAGTGATTTGGCAAAGTTTTCCAAATCACTACAACACGATAAGAGTCCAACAATTCGACATGATGATCCCTATCATGTTGTAGTGATTTGGCAAAGTTTCCAAATCACTCCAACACTAAAAAAAGAATTGTGGGAGAATTAGACTCCAAAGTTTCTGAATCACTACAACACTCATAGAAACACTAGGTACATAATGTTGCCAAAAGACTAGGAAAACAAATTCACTATAATGCGATAAGGGTCCAACAATTGAACATGAGAACCCCTATCACATTATAGCCTTTTTTTCTCTAGAGAGAGTAAGAGTTTGGACTAATAAGAAGAGAGCCCTAGGATAAGGGTCCAACAATTGTACATGATGACCCCTTTTGCGTTGTAGTATATTGACAAAGTTTCCAAATCACTACAATGCAATAAGGGTCCAACAATTGGACATGACAACCCTTATCGTGTTGTAGTGATTTGACAAAGTTTGCCAAATCACTACAACATGATAAGGGTCCAACAATTGGACATGATGGCCTCTATCGCATTGTAGTGATTTGGCAAATTTTCAAATCACTACAACATTATCGAAAGCATTAGGGGAGAATTAAACTCCAAAGTTTTCAAATCACTACAATATTGGCAGAAGCTTCAGGTGCATAATCTTGCCAAAAGACTAGGAAAACAAAATCACTACGTAATAAGGGTCCAACAAATGGACATGACAACCCTATCATGTTGTAGTATGGAAAAGTTTTCAAATTACTAAAACACTGGAGGAAGAATTAGGGGAGAATTGGACTCAATTTGAGGCCTTTTTCTCTAGAGAGAGAGAGTTTGCACACTAAACAATAGGAAGAGAGCCCTAGGAAAACAAAATCACTACAATGCAATAAAAGTCCAACAATTGGACATGACGACCCCTATCACATTGTAATAATTTGGCAAAGTTTCCAAATCACAACAACATGATAAGGATTCAACAATTGGACATGATGACCCCTATCGCGTTGTAGTGATTTGGCAAAGTTTGCCAAATCAGTACAACACGATAAGAGTCCGCCGACATGATGACCCCTATCACGTTGTAGTGATTTGGAAAAGTTTCCAAATCACAACACTGAATTAGGGGATAATTAGACTCCAAAGTTTCTGAATCACTACAACACTGGCAGAAACATTAGGTACATAATATTACCGAAAGACTAGGAAAATAAAATCACTATAATGTGATAAGGGTCCAAAAATTGAACATGATGACCCCTATAACATTATAGTAGTGATTTGGCAAAATTTCCAAATCACTACCACATTGGCAGAAGAATTAAGGGAGGATTGGACTTAATTTCAGGCCAGAGAGAGAGAGAGAGAGAGAGAGAGAGAGAGAGAGAGAGAGAGAGTTTAGAGCAATAGGAAGAGAGCCACCATTAATGAAACTTTTGATAATTAGATATATTTTATATATTACTTATATGAACATATTATTAAAAGACTAAGGTCATGTAAAAGGGTAGGAGAAGGGTGTGTGTGTGTGAAGGGACTTAAGGTCCACTAGATCACCTATTTAAAGGTGAAGCTAGGAGGCATTTTGCATTGAGCAAGGCCTAGTTGTATTCATAAAACTTAATAAGCAAGATATTTTTCTTGTATTCATAAAACTTAATAAGCAAGATATTTTTTTTTGTATTTTGTGAGTCCCTCTCCTCCACACACTTGATCTAGCATGAGCACCACGTTTTCTCAACTTGGTATCTAGAGCTTTGGTTGAGTAGGTCACATTTGTGGTGTAGAATAGGTCAAGATCTTCATTTTTTCTTATCTTCTCTTGTGTGGAACTGAACCCCCTGGCAGTGGAGGCTCTCTAGCTACTTGTGGAGGCTACATCTTGGCTTAACTTCAACTAGGGAGTTGTAGCAGACCTCCGTGCGCTCAGGATCATACAACCAATTTGTGGATCTACCCTCTCTCAGTCGCGCCATTGCGCTACTTACAGGTCGTGCATTTCTCTGCTTCATCGACTGTCGTACAGCCATTCGACGCCTACAGTCGATTAATGGCTGCGTGGGCTTAGGGCTTTTGAAGCCCATAGTCTCCCCTATCCACATCTCAAATTTGAGCTCAAATGGTGGCGTGTGAATCGGTTGTGGGAAGCAAAAAACCAGGCGGCTACAGTTTTTTCCATGGAAGCTTTCCATTTTAAAGCTTCAAAATATCTTTTTTTCTTACTCTAATCCTTCCCTCTTTGCTCTAATCACCCAAGTGATATTGTGAGAGCTTGTTGTTGCTGATCCTTCTCTTGATTTTGAAGCGGTGGCCAACCACATGAGGCATTCATAAGTCTCATTCATCACGTCATCAAGCTTCCTCATCATCTTCAAGTTCTCAAATCTCTTCAAAGTGTGCTTATGAGCACTAATAGTGTTGATTAACACTAATGAAGCTTCTAATCTAGCAAAGGGGAGTTATTCCAAAGTGTTTTTTTAAACACTAAGAGTGTTATTAAACACTAATGGTGAATCTAATCACCACTACAAGTGTCATTATAGATGCTAGACATGTGTTCTTAAGCACTAATCATGTTTTTTAAACACTAATGGTGATCTTAATCACCAAATAAAGTGTTCTTTAATACTAATGAAGCTAATCCCCATCAAAATTAGTAATTGGGCACAAACCCTAAGTGCTAAACCATAAAAATTACTATATTAATATCCTATTTATGCAACATCCTTGATTTGATTAGGGTTGTTGCACTCTCATAAGCCTTTCTCTCTCTAATTAAGCCTAAATATCATAATTTTTTGGTTTTTTCTTCTTCATAAATTAGCCCATTACTCTCTAATAACCTCCTTCAATACCCAATGTCAAAGGAAAACACCCAAATCAAGAAGTTCTCAGGAGAGGGCTTCCACACTTGGCAAGTCCTTGTCAAGTACAAGTGTCAAGTACAAGATGATGTCCAAAGGTTTTTGGCCATTCATCTCCGGCACTAAGGTTATTGATCGAGCTAAGGCTGAAGATATTGAAGATGATGAGAGGGCCCAAGCCATCATCATGCTTCAACTTGATGAGGCTCTCATTCACCATGTGGACCAGCTTCTGACTGCAAAAAGGAGAAATGGGATGAGCTTGATAAGCTCTATGGAGCTCGTGGTAAGAATTCCAAGATCTCACTTAAAATTGAATTTTTCAGCTTGGAACTCAAAGAGGGAGACAGCATTGGAGTCTTCATCTCACTTGAAGGGCCTTATGGCTCAACTTGCATCAGTGAATGCGAGAATGGATGAAGATGATGCAGTGGTTGTTTTGCTAAAAGCAGTCAAGAAGGTGTACCCCACCTTAGTCACCACCTTGAAGAACATACCTAATCCCACCCTCGAAGGAGTCATTCAATCTTGTCTTGATGAAGAAAAGAGACCAAAGGGAGGAGCTGAATTTTCAAATGCAACCACTTCATCGAATATCAAACAAGCTTTGTTACATCAAGTGGTCAAAGTAAAATGTGCCCACTGCAAAAAGGTGGGTCATTTGGCAAATAATTGTTGGATCAAATATCCCAACAAAATGAAATGTAACAAGTGTAAACAACCGGGACATATCACTTCTAAATGTCCTAACAAAGAGATAGAGGCTAACTTTGTATCAACCTCTAACTCCTCTGAGCACCTGTTTTAAATCTCAATGTAACAACACCTATATTCCTAAACCTTGTACGCCTAATGTTATAAAGGCAACCTATGTCCAATACCACCTATTCCAATTCTTTCATAGTTGGTATTGAGGGAGGGTATTAAAAGACTAAGGTCATGTAAAAGGGTAGGAGAAGGGTGTGTGTGTGAAGGGACTTAAGGTCCACTAGCTCACCTATTTAAAGGTGAAGCTAGGAGGAATTTTGCATAATAAATAAATAAATACAAATTTTCATAATAAAATACTTTGACCACACTTCATATTGTCAGTTCTTTAATATATATGAAAACTAGAGTGTTGTCAGCTCATTTGCTCATTTGCACTTTCTGCCCAATAATTCTAGAGATATGTCAAAGAAATCACTTTACAAGTGAGATATGTCAATGAAATAGTGTTATATTACATTATGGATAACTTATGTGTAAAAATAAAGTAGAATCACTACAAGGCGATTAGATGATCACAATCTTGTTGGATGTCCCAAATCGCTTTGTGGGTGACTTTCTTAAGGGTGTCAAAGAAATGGTGTATTAAATTATGGAGAACTTATATGTGAAAATAAATTTGAATCACTACAAGGCCATTAGATGGTTACAATCTTGTTGGATGTCCCAAATTTCTTTGTATTAGTAACTTTCTTAAGGGTGTCAAAGAAATAACCATAACTTTTGATCCGTGACTCGGATTATAACGAGCTATAGAAAGAAAAAGTGCTTGATTTTTCATGCTTTATACAAATATGAATTTCAAACTTAACTTAATAGGAATAAAATTTTGAGAATCTATATGTGGGGTGTTGAGGGGTCACTATCTTAGAGGAGGTCCCAACATGTTTTTTGAGTAAGTACAATTAATTTATGTCTTAAAACGTGTTAAACATTATAAAATTCTTTCAAAAAAACCAAGAAACACACATTATCGTAATACTGAAGAATTTTGTTGCATTTTCATATAGTCTCAGTGGGATGATCGGTAAGACTTGTCAGTCATACGAGGATACAAAAGAAGTTTAAACTATATACTAGCATTGAAGGAAACTCAATCCCTTTTGTATCTCATATTTAACCTTGTAAAGAAGTAGCTGCCAAACTAGTGGATGAGATCCAACCACTTGGAAAGCTTTCAAGAAGAAATTTGTAGAGGTTTGAACTTTGTGTCTTGGCTATGGAAGATTTTTGAAGGGAGAGAAAGCCCTTAGAGGGTCCATTTGGAGCCCAAATTTCCCCTAATGAGTGACTTTTTCCAGTTCTTTCTCCCAACTCCCAAAAAACTCTTCATGCACTTTTGTAGCCTTGATGTATCTTATCTAAGGCTCTATTTCTCTTGTGCCTTTCTGATCTAAAAAGCACATGACCTTCTTTAGAGCTTGGGATCTCTCTCGTGCATCTTACCACCAAGTATAGAGACTTTTTCCAGTTCCTTGTCCCAACTCTCAAAAAACTTTATCTTAGCCAACTAGGAATCTAGCTACCAATTTACTCTATAACATATTATTATACATCTAGCTTGATAACACTTTCTCCTTAACTAATTTCTAATGAGCTTTCCTTTTATTAATTCTTTGCTATCTAAGCTTGTTGTGAGACAACTTTGATTCTGAAATGTCCCAACTCTTATCTTAAAGATAGAATTTTAAGGACCTTCCTTTGTTGAGTCTAACTCAATGTTCTATGCACCCCAACTAGGAATTACATCAATTGTTGACAACACAAGCATCTAGTTTTCACTATAATCTAGAGGAGGAGGGATGCTTGAGAAATTTCAACTCCCACACTATCTACCACTAGCTAGCACTACAAAAAGGCTTGATCAAGCTAAACTGACAAGAGAAACCACCCCAAATCCCACAAGTCAACCACACATATTAAAGGTCTTTTCTTGCCTATGTTCAGCTCAATGGTCTTCACACTTCTTCTCACTAAGGCAAAGATTTTAGGTTCTCTTCAGCTATATAGTCCTAGACTATGTAGAAAATTGTCCCTTCTTGCTAATGTTTCTAGAACTATCTCCATTACTCTAAATGAAACCAGACTTGATAGGACTATTCCTTAACCTCTTCCCTACATGCACACCAAGACCCTCGTCAAAATTCTTTTAGGAACTCCTCTATCAACCCTCTGAGATGCTCACAATCTGGTAGCTTGGAACAGGCTAAACCAAAAGTATATACGCTTTTCCATTTTGAGTCCTAAAAGTAATGGCCCTATAGCATCTATGACCCATTTCTCAAAAGGTCCCATAGTTGTAATAGGTTGTCTTGGTCCACAACTAAGTCTTCTATCTCTTGCAACCTGACAAGCATGACAAGATTTTTACTAATGTTGCACATTAACATGCAT
This sequence comes from Cibotium barometz, assembly GCF_041138505.1. Classification (NCBI taxonomy): domain Eukaryota; kingdom Viridiplantae; phylum Streptophyta; class Polypodiopsida; order Cyatheales; family Cibotiaceae; genus Cibotium; species Cibotium barometz. Next base: position 28,964,124 of record NC_141061.1, read on the forward strand.
ACTAGGCCAAATATATCCAGTTTGTAGATTTTTCTTCACTATAAGATCATGAGCTTTAGCCCATCTAGTCATGTAATCTCTTTTAAGAAGTATGTTCACTTTTCCATTTTGAGTCCTAATAAGTAATGGCCCTATAGCATATATGCCCCATTTCTCAAAAGGTCCCATAGCTGTAATAGGTTGTCTTGGTCCATAACTAAGTCTTCTATCTCTTGCAACCTGACAAGAATGACAAGATTTGCACTAATGCTGCACATCAACATGCATACTAGGCCAAATATATCTAGTTTGCAGATTTTTTTTCACTATGAGATCATGAGAAAAATGACCACCACATACATCATTATGCACACCCTTGAGAATCTTGGGAATTTTAGCACTATTGGGCACTCTTCTTAAGATCAGATCTGAACATTTTTTATACAACATATCTCCCAACCAAACATAAGACATGGCTTTCTTGGCCAACCTGTATCTTTCCATTTTTTAGCAATCAATTGGATACTCACCAGATTGCAAATACATAACAATGTCTTGAAGATTTTTCATGCCTTGATATCTAGGCTCCTAAAGAGAGACTTTGGACAGAACACATACATCTCTAGTACCCTGATCCATTAATTGCTTGGCTAATGCATCAACCTCTTGATTTTTAGCTCTTGGAATATGTACCAACTCAACTTCTTCAAGTGACTTAAACAAGGTTTTTGCTCTCTTGACAAGTTGTTTAAAATGGTCAAACTTACATGACCAAATGCCCAATACTTGCTTCACCAATAATAATGCATCCCCTTTTATAATTAGCCTCTGAATTCCCTATTTTTTTCACTCCTCTAGGGGCCTGAAATTAGAATTGTGTACTTAGAACTATTGTTGCTATTGACATCCTTCAACACTATTTATGTTTTGCACATTAATACACCCCCTCAATCATACAAAAGGTAACCTTGACCTATAATTTGTGTCCCTCACCTATGGGCTCTATAAAAGAACAAAATATATGCATTTTCCAAAGGCTCAAGGGGTTTCCAAGATGAAATTTGTTGGGATTTTTTCCCATATTTAATACATCTTTTCTTTGAAGTTCTATAGGTCAATAAATTGGTAGAGATGCCCTAGTACTATCTTCCATCTACTTCCATCTAAAAGGTATTCTCATAGCCTTGTAATTCTAAGAACCACTTGGTAATTTTAGCACTTGATTGAATATGTTGATGAATCAAAGTGAACATTAGTTCCATAGTGATGATAACAAAGGGCTTTGTAAGTAAATAAGACCTGAATTTTCTAATAGAAAAAATTAGAGCTAAGTATATGTGGTCGACCTGAGTATAGTGCTTTTCTTCTTCTATCATGACTCTAGAAGCAAAGTAGACAGGTTTTAGCATACATAAGTTTTGTCTTTTTGCAATAGGGCTTCTCCAATAGTATCAGTTCTTGTGCTTGGATTTACCAAAAACCCCTAAGTCAAATATGGTGCCATAATAGTGGGCAACTAAGACAACACCTACTTGCATTCTTTAAAAGTCTCCTCAGTCTCCTCATTCCAGTGAAATTCAACCATGTGACATAATCTTTGCAAGGGATGCAATAACTCAGCCAGCATATAAATGAACTTGGAAAGATACTTGGTCTTTTTAATAATAAAATAAATAAGCTCTTTTCCCATGTGGTTGGTGATGGCAAATCCAACACCACTCTTACTTTGGATGGGTCTACACTGATACCTTCCTTTGACAACACTCTTACTTTGGATGGGTCCACACTGATACCTTCCTTTGACAACTTGTGTGATGACCCAACAAAATAACCAGCTTTTTAGCTATATGGCATTTGTCTAGATTTAGTTATCCCTTAAGTTCATCTAGCCTCCTGAAACCTTCTTACACCTTTGAAAAATGAAATAAAGTTAAGCTATAAATGCAAAAGTCATCAAGAAAAACTTGGATACTCTTACCAAAAGAAGGGATGAAACACCATGTTAGCATATTTATGTGTGAGATCCTTGCCCCCTCTATGCATTGAACCCTGGAGTGCTGGCAGCAAAAGTAGCAACCTCGTGCGCAAGGCAGAGCTTTAATAGTGTGGTGTGCGGGTGGTTGCCAAATGCAGGGCATCGACTGGGAAATGGTCGGGTTTTGGTAAGTTTATGATGCTGATGATTCTGAGCTGTGGGCAGCTCTTGTACTGGAAGCGTGGGCGCGGCGTGATGACCCGAAGCATAAGGAAAGGAGGAGCCATTGTAAGTGGTGGCCATCATTTTGAAGCTTTAAAAAAATACATAAAAAATATAATACACATGGCCAATAATTTTAATAGCCACATGGAGGTTTTATTGGGCTGCCAGCGTGCCACCTCTAGAAGGTTGGCGAGCATGGAGCAAGAGAAAAGGCTGAGGTGACGCCTTGCACAAAAAAGGAAGCTGGTGTGATAGGGCCCCTCTCTGGTGATACTTGGGAGGCTGGCGAGAGAGAGGCAAAGCTGAGGGTGATTCTGCGCAGAGTAGGTTGTGGCCACCGAGGCTCGCTGGTGGTTTTGCAGAGACACGCGAAGAGCTGCAGAGCGAGTCGCTAAAGTGGCCGCCAAGGCTAAAGGGGTCGCCCTGGTGATACTGATGAGCGTGGAGGCCGGGGGTGGTTCTGCTGACAGGTACAAAAGAGAGGGCTACTGCTGGCGAGCGACGACTGAAGTTGAGGGTGGTTGGGTTGAATGAAAGAGAAAGAGGATGTTGCGTTGAGCAGTTAGTGAGAGTGCGGAAGAGACTGTGCAGAGGCTCTGGTGGTTGGCGAAGCTGCTGGTCACGACACACAGAGAGTGAAAGCTGCTGAGTTGAGGGTGAGCTGGTGGGGCGCCCTCTGAAAAGAGAGGAGTAGCTAGTTTTGTGTGGGCGATGATTGCAGGCAGAGAGTGGATGCTGACCAGAGAGAGAGCCTTGGTTTTTTGTGTGTGTTGGCTGCAGTAGAGGTGCTGATGTGTAGGCTGGAGATAGTGGGGCTCACCTACGACACTTGGCAAGTAGCAGCAGACAGAGAGTAGCCGGGCTACAGAGGAAGTGAAGAAGGGTTGCTGGTGGGGCGCCCTCTGAAGAGTGCAGGGACCGGGAGACAGAGGCTTGGTTGTCAGACGCAAGGGTGAATTCCCTTGTTGGCAGTAAATCCTAGCCAGAGTCCTGGTTTTTGGTGTAATTGCTGAGTTTATACAGTGTGGTTGGTGCTCTGTATGTTTATGTGAATGATCAGTTGTTTGTGTTGGTTTTGAGCTGTCTTTATGGCATGGGTGGGTGGTGAATTGTGGCAAGTGTTCCAGCCGGTGGCTGGTGGTGCCCCCGTTCGTGTTGTTGTATCCAAGTTTGGGAGGTGAAGGGCTATAGAGGCATGGTTCTTTTTTCTTTTTTTCACCTCACAACGTCCTTCTTTGACTCTTCGTCGTCAGCTGTTGCAGCATCTTCCATTTAGGTCGCCACCACGACCTCATTCCACAAGATAGTCAAAATGCTTCCCCAGACATAAAACAATCTTTAAAAAAAACAAGTTTCACATAAATACATTTTCCAAACAAAATTCTCATCTTTTCACATCATTCCACATCCTTTCACATCATTCCTCATCATTTCTCATTATTCCACATCATTTCATCATTCCATATCATTCCACATCATTTCTCATTATCCCACATTTTTCTACATCAATTCACATCATATCGTTTCACATCCATTCACATCATCCCACATCCATTCACATCATCTCACATCAATTCCACATTCATTTACATCATTCCCACATTCATTCACATCATTCACACATCAATCCACATCATCCACACATCAATCTGCATCATTCACATCAATGCACATTAACCACATCAATCCTCACATCAACCTCACATCAATCCACACATCCCACACATCACTTCTCATCACTCCAAATCATGCCACACATCACTTCTCATCACTCCACATTATTCCACACATGCCACACATCACTCTAGATCACTTCACACCTCAATCCACATCAATTCACGCATTAAACATCCTTCCACACATCACTCCACATCATTTAACACCTCAATCCACATCAACCCATCAATCCCCACATCAATCCAATCTCTAAAAATAAGATAGTCTCTTTTCGCTTTGAGCGAATCAAGTTTGATTATCAACTTTCCTTGACCTAGTTATCAGAATCTTTGTTCCACAATCAACGAGGTAAAAAGAACAGTTACTCTACTTTTCATACTGACAGAGCTTCTAAGTCTCGACCATTACTTGGCTCAGTTTAAAGGTAACTTTTTCTCGACTCAATTCAATTAAGTCTAAATTTCCATTCTCTTTTGGATCCTTGATCCTTTCAAGAATTCTAGATTCCTTTCCCAAGGAATCTAAGAATAAGTCAGTCATCACAATTATTTATGTTCATCCAACTACGCATGTTTTTGGTCTTTTCTCTGGGAAATCCTTTTCGCGTTCAGAATGTAGGCGTATAGTTTTCGAGAATCTAGGCGTATACTTCATTTTTCCAAAAGTTAAATTTGTTCGTGATTCCTCTTTTTGATTAAAATTTATCCATGATTTCTCGATGCATTCTTATGAATATTTTCCCATTCTTTTCTCAAATTTTCCAAAATAAAATATGCTCAATATTCTTCTTTTTTAATAAAAGATTTATGCATACAATCTCATGGGATTTACAAAATCAATTATACCCATATTTCCTCTTTCAGCATAAACACTAATTCATTTTTATCTAAATGAATCATTTTCATAATTCTCATAAATTGAATGAATCTAGAAATTTGTGCATAACCTTCTTTATTTTTCTAGCAAATGAATAATGCTCAAAATTCCACTTTTAGCATAAAATTAATTATGCATAAATTCATTCTCTAATGATATAAATTTTTGCATAGCTTCCCCACATTTTCTTTGAAATGATAATACTCAAAATTTCACTTTTAATATAAAAATTATTTATACATAAATTTTATTTTATAATGAGATAAGAATTTTACCATAACTTTCCCATATTTTCTATGAAATGAGAATGCTTAAAATTCCACTCTTAGCATAAAAATTAATTATGCATAAAATTCATATTCTAATGCTGAAAATTTTGCCATAGTTTTTCCGCATTTTCTATGAAATGAGAATGCCCAAAAGTTCAATTTTAATATAAAAATTAGTTTATGCAAATCCTTCATTTTCTAATGATAAAAATTTGCCATAGTTTCCCTACATTTTCTATGAATTAAGAATGCCCAAAATTACACTTTTAGAATAAAATTTATTATGCAATAAACCCTCATTTTCTAATGATAAAATTTTGCCATAACTTCCCCACATTTTCTATGAATTGAAAATGTTCAAAATTACATTTTTAACATAAAAATTAGTTATGCATAAACCTAAGTTCAAACATAAACATTAATTCATCATAAATCAAGACAAGCATGGTTTTAAGAGAAAAACCACAAAATAAAATGCTTCCCAAGCATGAGGGAGGTTGGGGAAGAAGATTTAAAGGAGAGCATAAACTTCATTGTTTAGGCTTACCCTTGGATTGCTTGATTCTTTACCTTGCAAAGTTGTGTAGCCCTTAAGGAAGAGGCTTGGCCACCAAGGGGAGAGGGTAATCCTCAAGAAATAAGAGGTTTAGTGAAGCACCAAAGCTTCACAATGGAGGCCGAATGAAGAGGGAAGAGGAAAATACACTAAATTAAAAATTACACTAGCATAGAATTACTTTAATGAAAATACAAAGGAATGGGGGTCTATTTATAGGTGAAGGAGGTCACCAACCAAGTCCAACTAGAATCTAGAGGCTTCCAACTTCAGTTTGATCCAATTTGGCAAGTTTTGGACCAGTTAGGCCCACTTTTCTAATCTAGTTTGAAAGAGGTGAGAGGAGAGATGAAAAATCTTATTTTTTTAATTTAAAAATTGTATTAATGATGCTTATTCTAGGTGCCTCCTTCATGAGCTCTTGAGGTGTCAAAATTCTATTTTTTTACTATAATAAACCCTCATTTTTGACTATTAAGTACATGTACTAGTCAACTCTTCATCTTATGTGAGAATTTACTTCTTTTTGGGAGATTTTCTTTTATTCTTGCATTTTTCTCATTCAAACACTTGGATTAACCCTATTGGCCCTTTAGAACACTCTTTGGTGAAAATGTGGACCCTTAGGCTAAGGTGTCTAATGCACATATTTAATTAATTTCTAATGCATATTAGAAAACTCTTTTTAAACTTATGTTTTAGGAGAATTCATCTTAAATAAAAGGGATAACTTCATATCTAAAAATATCTCAAAACTATATTACCTCTCTCTAGAATATTTTCTCTCTCTAGACCAAAAACAAAGGAAAAAATATTTTCTTGCATTTTGAAATAGGGGATGATTACAGATCCTGAAGCGAAGGTTCTTACACCTTTACATCTCGAAATCTGGAGGGAGGAATCTTACATCCTATCCCACTTAAAAAACACAAGATGTCCTCATCTCGCAGCAGTTAGAGGATAATCTCGGTAAAATCATCTTCTTACTCCCAGGGCGGTACTTAATTCCAAAAATCAAATTCCTGACAGGGAATTGAAGATTTTAGACTTGATCATAATGGTGACATAAATCTATCCGTCCTCTTTCTTCCTACCACTATATCAGGTATTGTGGCGGCTCATGCTGTGCAGCTATATGGGGTGGGACTATGTCCCTTCTTAGTCAAGTCCGTTTTTTCCAACTTAACAAGATGCTCAAGGAATCTCAGGTGAAAAGACCACTTCATTTATAATTCGAATAAAAAAGGAATTAAACTTTAGATCCAACTGATTTTGGGGTTCCTTAAAGTTTGGTCAACCCTCTCAGAATCCTGGGATAAAGATTCCTTCTATAAGAAGAAACACACAAAACTCATTATCAAAAAATAGTTCATTTATATCCTTAACACAATCAGACCAATAATTTCCAATTAACGTCTGAAGATTCCCCCATGAGAATTTCAAGTATATACAGGTTCTCAATTTGTCATTCCACAATTGGGTCCACTGGTGGGGGCCAAAGGTCAAGCTGCGAATAATCTGTCAGTATGATCCACTAATCCCATAGTGATCTGCTGAAAGTCTTGATCGTCTTCTAAGTTACTAACATCATTACAAGAATTCTCTCCATTCATCATCACCATGACTTATTCTGCTCATCTACTTTCAACCAGAATTCAAAAAATCATCATCCTTCAATCTGAATCCAAATCAATTCATCAATTTTCAACCATAATTCTAAAATCATATCAACCAGCATTCGAATCATCATCTAGGATAGCATTTTTGCTCATAACTTCAAGGTCTTAGATTAACTCGTATAAGAGCTACAGATTCACTCGTATAAATTAAATGAATCTAGAAATTTGTGCATAACAAATGAATAATGCTCAAAATTCCACTTTTAGCATTAAAATAAATCATGCATAAATTCATTCTCTAATGATATAAATTTTCCCATAGCTTCCCCACATTTTCTATGAAATGATAATACTCAAAATTCCACTTTCAATATAAAAATTATTTATACATAAATTTCATTTTCTAATAATAAAGATTTTACCATAACTTCCCCATATTTTCTATGAAATGAGAATGCTTAAAATTCTACTCTTAGCATAAAAATTAATTATTCATAAAACTCATTTTCTAATGTTGAAAATTTTTCCATAATTTCCCCGCAATTTCTATGAAATGAGAATGCCCAAAAGTTCACTTTTAATATAAAAATTAGTTTATGCAAATCCTTCATTTTCTAATGATAAAAGTTTGCCATAGTTTCCCCACATTTTCTATGAATTGAGAATGTCCAAAATCACACTTTTAGAATAAAATTTATTATGCATAAACCCTCATCTTCTAATGATAAAATTTTACCATAACTTCCCCACATTTTCTATGCCATAGAAAATGTATGGAGTCTTTTTGGGCCCTTTAATTTGCCATGGGGTTATGGTGGAAATGTTTAACTTTTTGACAAATAGGAGCCCGCCATGAAAGCAAAAACCATGGGTGATTAAGAGAGGTGTAAGAGTGGTCAAAGGGTGCACTTTTCCCCCCAAAAAGGGGGGGGCAATTTTACAATTTTCGGACCTCCATAACTTCTACATACAAGTTGAGCGGAGATTACAGATCCGTGATCTACGCGGTTGGGAAGAAGATTAGCATTAAAAGGAGAGCATAAACTTCATTGTTTAGGCTTACCCTTGGATTGCTTGATTCTTTACCTTGCAAAATTGTGTAGCCCTCAAGGAAGAGGCTTGGCCACCAAAGGGAGAGGGTAATCTTCAAGAAAGAAGAGGTTTAGTGAAGTACCAAAGCTTCACAATGGAGGCCCAATGAAGAGGGAAGAGGAAAATACACTAAATTAAAAATTACACTAGCATAGAATTACTTTAAGATAAAAATGCAAAGGAATGGGGGTCTATTTATAGGTGAGGGAGGCCACCAACCAAGTCCAACTAGAATCTAGAGGCTTCCAGCTTCAGTTTCATCCAATTTGGACAAGTTAGGCCCACTTTTCTTATCTAGTTTGAAAGAGGTGAGAGGAGAGAAGAAAAATCTCATTTTTTTAAAATTAAAAAATTAGAGTAATGATGCTTATTCTAGGATCCTCCTTCATGAGCTCCTAAGGTGTCAAAATTTTAAATTTTTACTAATAAACCCTCATTTTTTACTATTAAGTACCTGTACTAGTCAACTCTTCATCTTATGTGAGAATTTACTCCTTTTTGGGGGATTTTCTTTTATTCTTGAATTTTTCTCATTCAAACACTTGGATTAACCCTATTGGCCCTTTAGAACACTATTTGGACCTTACTCCATAATTTTTTGAAAATGTGGACCCTTAGGCTAAGGTGTCTAATGCACATATTCAATTAATTTCTAATGCATATTATAAAACTCTTTTCAAACTTCTATTTTAGGAGAATTCATCTTAAATAAAAGGGATAACTTCATATCGAAAATATCTCAAAACTATATTATCTCTCTCTAGAATATTTTCTCTCTCTAGACCAAAAACAAAGGAAAACAATGTTTTCTTGCATTTTGAAATAGGGAATGATTACAGAGACTAAAGGGGAGGTTCTTACACCTTTACATCTCAAAATCTGGATGAAGGAATCTTACATTATGAAAGGTGGGAACATCATTGGTGTGCCCAAAAGGCATAACTCTTTATATGCAAAGCACCCCCAGAGAGTTATAAATGTAGTCTTTACAAGGTTTATTAGTTAAAAATTAAGGTTTATTAGTTAAAAAATGAGATATTTTCGTTAAATGATGCATTTTTAGCACCTTGGTAAGTAGAGGAAGACACTTGAGGTAGGCTCCTTTTTTTCATGATTTTTTTAAAGGTTTTTTAATTCAAAAAAATGTGATATTTTTTTCTCTCCTCTCTCCTGGAGCAAACTAGATCAAAAAGGGAGCCAAACTGATCCAAATCTTGTCCAAATTGGATCAAACTGAAGCTGAAAGGCTCTAGAACCCAATTGGACTTGGTTAGTGGCCTCCCTCACCTATAAATAGACCCTTATTCCTTTGTATTTTCATCTTTGAGCTATACCATGCCAATATTATTCTCAAAATTAGCATATTTCTATTATCCCTTTATTTTGCCTCTCCTCTTGGGAGCTTTGTAGCTTCTCTCTCCTCCAACCTCTCTTGGAGATTTCTCTCTCTCTTGGTGGCCAAGTACTTGCTTTGGGGCTTCACTTCTAGCCAAAGAATCAAGCCTAATTCAAAGGTAATCCTATTTTAATGGTTTTTTTTAATTATCTCAATGATTTTTTACTTCTCAACTCCTCTCAAGCTTGAGAAGTTTTAAAAGTAATGGTTCTTTCTTCAAATCAAGCTTTCCAAATATTCATAATGTCTAATTAGAATTATGTTAATCTTTACACTTAATTATAATATTTTCTTTAAAAAAATCTCTCTTGAAAAGATTAATCATCTTTATGGCTAGATCCTTAGTAAAAGGATGATTTTCCATGATAATCTCTTGTTTCAATCTAAACTCTAGGCTGGATGAGCTAGAGATTTTCCATGATAATCTCTTGTTTCAATCTATACTCTAGGCTGGATGAGCTAGAGAATGAGAATTGATATTTTCATGATTTTAATTTAGTAAAAATGATGGTTAAGTCTTTTTAGCTTGATTATGAGTAGGGAAAATCACATTAACTCATTCTAAATTGAAAGGGGATTATACTAACAATTTTAGAAATGAGGAATGATTATTCTAGTTTGAGTAAGAGAAATAATCATAATTATGCTTATAATTATGGTTATAATTATGCTCTGTATGCATAATTTAATTTTAAGTCAAAAAGAGGAGTTTCTATCATATTTTCATTACAAGTTTTCAATTCAAATAGAAAATTGAATATCAGTAATTGCAGCGAAGCTATGGTAAAAAAATTAAGAAAAAAAGATAAATCTTAAATTTTGATTAAAGCAAAAAAGAGGAATTACTATCATATTCTAGGATTAGATATTTTATGCAAAAAGAATGATTTTTATCATATTCATGGAAAATACTTTTTTAGTATAAACATTAAATTAAGAGAAAAGAGAGATTTTTGATAATTTTATTTTTATGCATAAGAATTTAGATGTAAAAAGTGGAATTCCCATGATATTCGAGATCCAAACAATTAAATGTTAAAAGAGGAATTTTTGGCATAATTCAAAATATGAGTATTTATCAAAAGTAGAATTTTGAGTATTATCATTTTTCTTAAGAAAAATGGGTAGAATTGATTTTGTAAATCCCATGAATCTTTTATTCAAGAAGAAGAATATTGAATATATCTTATTTTGAGAAATTTGTGAAAGAAGGTGAAAATATTCATCAAGAAAACTTGGATAATTCTTAATCAGAAAACAAAATCTAGAATCCTGGGAGAGGATCAAGGATCCAGTAAAGTAAATGAAAATTTAGATTTAGTCTTCATTAATGAAGCTTAAGGAATGAAAACACAATACGTAAATGCTCTTTCTAAGTTTTTACTATAAATCTCTGATAAGGTTCATTTTTCCTTTTTAAACCTTCAACAACAGTCTGATACGTAGATTTAATGGGATTGAGAAAAAGTTACCTTCAACTAAGCCAAGCAATTGGCAGAAACATAGAAAAGTTCTATTAGTAATCGAAAGTAGAGTAACCATACTAAATGGATGTGATGTGATGTGATGTGGATCTCAATAGATGCAAATGGATGTGATGTGATGTGGATCTGGATAGATGTAAATGGATGTGATAAGATGTGATGTAAATGGAGGTGATAAGATGTGATGTGGATGGATGTGAATGGATGTGATGAGATATGGATGGATGTGTATGGATGTGATGTGATGTAAATGGATGTGATAAGATGTAATGTGGACCTGAATAGATGTAAATGGACGTAATGTGATGTGGATCTGAATAAATGTAAATGGATGTGATAAGATGTGATGTGGATGGATGTGATGAGATATGGATGGATGTGATAAGATGTAATGTGGACCTGAATAGATGTAAATGGACGTAATGTGATGTGGATCTGAATAAATGTAAATGGATGTGATAAGATGTGATGTGGATGGATGTGATGAGATATGGATGGATGTGATGTGAGGTGGATGGATGTGATGAGATATGGATGGATGTGATCTGAGGTGGATGGATGTGATGAGATATGGATGGATGTGAATGGATGTGATGAGATGTGGATGGATGTGAATGTGATGTGATGTGATGTGGATGGATGTGAATAAATGTGATGTGATGTGGATGGATATGATGTGATGTGGATGGATGTGAATGGATGTGATGTGATGCAAATGGATGTGATGTGATGTGATGTGGATGGATCTGAATGGATGTGAATAGACGTGATGTGAGATGAATGGATGTGAATAGATGTAATGTGAGATAAATGGATCTGAATGGATGTGATATGATGTGAGTGGATGTAAATGGATGAGAATGGATGTAGGACGATGGGAATGGATATGAATGGATGTGTGGAATGTGCGATGTGAATTAATGTAGAAGAGTGCGCAATAATGAGAAATGATGTGGACATATGGGAGTTATTGGAAACTGTAATTGTATATGAAACCTATTTTTAAAAGACTGTTTTATGTCAAGAATATTGGGAAGCATTTTGACTATCTTGTAGATTAAGGTCGTGGTGTGGGGACCTAAGTCGTGATAAGGTTGCAACCAACTGACGAGACAGTAAATGAAGGACATCTTGCGTGGCAAGGTCACGGCCGAGGTCTTGACGAGCCTCGATTCGATCAAAATGGTGAGCTTTCGGTATGGTGGATAAGGGACCAAGGAAGCGGCCTATGAGGGAAGTGCTAGGTGACCTACAAAGGAGCCTCGAGGGTGTGACCATACGATGCTCACCCTCTGGGTCACCGAAGATACCCACGTTTGCGTTGGGAAAGAAAAAAGATTTGAAGTTGTTTTCAAATCAACGGGCATGGATTTGGTTGATTGACCTTGCTGGTCTTAACGGATGAGTTCACAACCCTTTTATATGGATCTTATGGATTGATCTAGTTGATCTTCAATGGTGGAGAGCCCATCTAGATTTTTCTATGATTATATTCTCGGTTACTATGAGCTAGGAATGATTGAAAAGGCCCCTGAGTGAGCAGGTGGTGAGCATTCCGGTTGCCAATGATGCCATAGGTACACCGATGAAGGAATGATTGAAAATTGAAATTCAAACTAGATATTTTGGAGGATAATGATCAGTGATACTATGGTTTCATTAAAAGATTATTTTAAAGATAGTTGAATATGTGAAAAAGGCCGTTTCATATTGGGTGTGTAAGTGCTGTGACTATCTTGAATTTTGCCTGAAGCGCTGGCTAGGGAGCCTGGGAAGTCTTTTCCTTGGTACCTGGGGCAAAACATAACCAAATTTCTAAATGGATCCTATCAATATAGTGGTTGGCAGTTGGCTAACCCGTAACCCATGGGTAGCCTAGACGACTGATGGATCCCTATAATAAGACTCAATTCTTTTAAGTTACGATAGTTGAAGTAAATCATGAATAATCCTTTTTCTATGGAAAAGAATCAACGGTTGTGCCTCTTAATAGGGAAAAACACGTTGGTTTCTATGATCCAAGTGCAAGTTCCTCCCTTGACCCGGCCATGTCACGTGCAGGCTCGGTTGGAATGAAAAAGGGTAATTTAAGGCTCTTGACTACGTTAGAATAATTTTTCTTGGAGGAATCACCTATGCCTTCTAGGGCGAGGGAAGTTTTTCCAAGTTCGGTTTCGGAAGAACCGAGAGATTAGTCTCTTGTCCAGATATTCATGGTGGGTAAGGCCCTTGAGTGGGAGACTATGTCCTCCGCAAGAAGTGCTACTTCCGCTGCTAGCACCCCTAAATTCGTTGCGCAGAGGGGGTAGGAATCTTTCAGTTGGTATCAGAGGCGAATTGGCTAAAGTTGATAAACCAAGAAGTAATAAATGTCAAGAATTTATGAGTTACTAGTAAAGGATTGTAATTGTGTGATGAAATTCATACAAATGATTCACATAAATTGAGAATTAGGTATTCAGATGGAAGTACCGCAATTGTGTGGAATCCCTAACTTGCTTAAGGCCTAGATATGATGGTATTCACCCTATAACTCCAAGGACCATGATTACCCGTATATACCGTGGGTATAACTACAGCTCTACTGACAATATATACAAGTGAATCTAAGACCTTGAAGTTATAAGCAAAAATGCTATCCCAGATGATGAATTCGAATGCTGGTTGATATGATTTTAGAATTTTGGTTGAGAGTTAATAAATTGATTTGAATTCTGATTGAAAGATCATGATTTCTGAATTCTGGTTGAAAGAAGATAAGTTGAATAAAGCCACAATGAGGATGAATGGAGAGAATCCCAGTGATGATGTTAGTAACTTGGAAGACGATTATGACTTTCAGCCGATCACTATGAGATTAGTGGATCGTGCTGATAGATTGTTCGCAGTTTGACCTTTGATCCAGTAGACCCAATTGAGGAATGACAAATTAAGAACTTGTATAACTGAAATTCCCATGGGGGATGTTCAGATGATAATTGGAATTTACTGGTCTGATGGACCATTTTTGTATTAAGGATATGAATGAACTATTTTTTGATGATGAGTTTTGTATGTTCAAGGGATCTTTATCCCAGGATTCTGTGAGGGTTGACCAAACTATAAGGAACCCCAAAATCAGCTGGATCTAAAGTTTGATTCCTTTCAGATTTGAAGTGGTCTTTTCACCGGAGCGTCTTGGTTAATTTGGAAGGTTAATTTGGAAAAAGGGACTTAACAAGAGTTTTCGTATTGATAGGATCATGGATCAAGGTCATCGTGATAGGAATGTTAACCCGAGGAAGTGCTTGACCCAGATGTTCATAAAGCTCGTCATAGATCTCATCCTAGACCTTTCAAGGGTGAAGGGGAAAACTTGGGCGAGGCTGTGGAGAAGTGGATCGAAGCAATGGAAGAATACTTCAATGCCACCAAGATATAACGAGAAGAGTAAAATGGCTCTTGCAAGGTTGAAGATAGTAGAAACAACTAGAGTGGCATGGAGAAACCACTGCGCGAGACAAACCATCTAGATCAAAACACCCAAACATGGAATGATCTTAAGATTTACCTAAGGAAGAGATTCTGTCCTCTTGGCTTTTTGGAAACCAAGATGAATGAATTCTTAGAGTTAACCTAGGGGAGCATAACACCAGGCGTTTGTTGTCCTTCACTGAAGAAGTGCTCATGGCTAGGTTCATTTGGGGAATGAACGAACCCTTGAATACCCTTGTGAAGAATGCCAAGCCAGTTTCTATGGGGCTGAAGCCGTATAGATGGTGAAGGATTTTGCTAAGGCCTTTGTTGTCAAGGTCCCACCAAAGCTAAGGCCTTTGTTGTGTCAAGGTCCCACCAAAGCTAGCACCATCATCTTTCAAAAGATTTCTAGCTCCGAAAGGTAATTCCAACTTTCCACCGCCTAAGAGACAACAAGGTCAAACTGAGGATATGGGAAGTTCTAGAATGGAAGAAAGGTCTTTTCCCCGGAACATAATCTCCTGGAATTCAACTTTAGAAATTCCACCCTTGAACAAAGAAGTTAAATGCTTTAATTGTCAAGGATTCGGACATCACAGTATGGATTGCCCAACTCCTTTTGGATCAAGTTTTTCGGGGCAAGGAAGTCAAGGACCAAGAGTCCAGTCTCCATCTCCTTCCTTCCAGAGTAATTAGGTTCCTTCCTTCCAGAGTAATTAGGTTCCTTCCCATCAAAATTAGGGAAACCCCAGAGGTAGACCCTCTAACAAACCCTCAATTTCAATCCAAATTAATGGAAGACCTCAGTCTAAGAATTGGGGAGATCAAAGAGAGAAGTTCCCAAACCAGCTGTCCACTTCCAAGGCAGTAACGCTAGAAGTGATAGAAGAAGAAAGAGATGAAAGAGATTATCCTCCAGCTCGAGATGAGGGCATCTTGCGTTTTTTAAGTGGGGTAGGATGTAAGATTCCTCCCTCCAGATTTTAAGGTGTAAAGGTGTAAGAACCTCCCCTTCTGTCTCTTGTAATCAACCCCCCCTTAGAAATAGAAAAAGATCTTGTTTTACCCTGTTTTGGCCTAGAGAGAGAAAATATCTAGAGAGAGATAATTCAAAATTGAGATACCTTTGGATACAAAAACTCTCCTAATATCTAAAATGGATTCCCTTGAAACAGAAGTTCCAAATGAACTTTCCAATGTGCATTAGGAATTAATTTAAAAAAATGTGTATAAGGGACCTTAGCCTAAGGGTCCACATTTTCAGAAATTTTTGGATTATAGTCCAATTAAGGTTCCAATGGGCCAATAGGATTAATCCAAGTGTTGGGATGAGAAAAATGCAAAGAATAAACAAAAGTCCCAAAAATGAATAAATGCTCACATAAGATGAAGAGTTGACTTAGAACAAGGTTTATTAGTTTAAAATTAAGGTATATTAGTAAAAAAAATGAGATATTTTGGTGAAATCATGCATTTTTGACACCTTGGTAAGGAGAGGAAGACACTTGAGGTAGGCACCTTTTCTTCATGATTATTTGGGTTTTTTAATTCTAAAAATGTGATATTTTTATCTCTCCTCTCTCCTAGAGCAAACTGGATCAAAAAGGGAGCCAAATTGATCCAATTCTTATCCAAATTGGGTCAAACTGAAGCTGGAAGGCTCTAGAACCCAATTGGACCTGGTTAGTGGCCTCCCTCACCTATAAATAGACCCTAATTCCTTTGTATTTTCATCTTTGAGCTATACCATGCCAATATTATCCTCAAAATTAACATATTTCTATTATCCCTTTATTTTGCCTCACCTCTTGGGAGCTTTGGAGCTTCTCTCTCCTCCAATCTCTCTTGGAGATTGCTCTCTCTCTCTCTCTCTCTCTCTCTCTCTCTCTCTCTCTCTCTCTCTCTTGGTGGCCAAGGACTTGCTTGGGGGCTTCACTTCTAGCCAAAGAATCAAGCCTAATTCAAAGGTAATCCTATTTTAATGGTTTTTTTTTCAATTATCTCAATGATTTTCTTCTTCTCAACCCCTCTCAAGCTTGAGAAGCTTTCAAAGTAATGGTTTGTTTCTTCAAATCAAGCTTTCCAAAGATTCATAATGTCTAATTAGAATTATGTTATTCTTTATGTTTAATTATAATGTTATCTTTAAAAAAATCTCTCTTGAAAAGATTTATCATCTTTATGGGCTAGATCCTTAGTAAAATGATGATTTTCAATGATAAACTCTTGTTTCAATCTAAACTCTAGGCTTGATGAGCTAGAGAATGAGATTTGATATTTTCATGATTTTAATTTAGTAAAAATGATGGTTAAGTCTTTTTAGCTTGATTATGAGTAGAAAAAGTCACATTAACTCATTCTAAATTGAAAGGGGATTATACTAATAATTTAGGAATGGTCATTCTAGTTTAAGTAAGAGAAATAATCATAATTATGGTTATAATTATGCTCTGTAGGCATAATTTAATTTTAAGTCTAAAAGAGGAGTTTCTATTATATTTTTATTACAATTTTTCAATTCAAATAGAAAGTTGAATATTATCAGTAATTGCATTGAAGCTATGGTAAACTTTTCCAGAAAAAAAGATAAATCTTAAATTTATGCATATTTTGATTATAGAAAAAAGAGGAATTCCTATCATATTCTAGGATTAGATATTTTATGCAAAAAGAATGATTTTTATCATATTCATGGAAAATACTTTTTTAGTATAAACATTAAATTAAGAGAAAAGAGAAATTTTTGATAATTTTATTTTTATGCATAAGAATTTAGATGTAAAAAGAGGAATTCCAATGTTATTCGAGATCCAAACAATTAAATGTTAAAAGAGGAATTTTTGGCATAATTCAAAATATGAGTATTTATCAAAAGTAGAATTTTGAGTATTATCATTTTTCTTAAGAAAAATGGGTAGAATTGATTTTGTAAATCCCATGAATCGTTTATTCAAAAAGAAGAATATTGAATATATTTTATTTTGAGAAATTTGTGAAAGAAGGTGAAAATATCCATCAAGAAAACTTGGATAATTCTTAATCAAAAAAGGGAATCTGGAATCCTGGGAGGATCAAGGATCCAATAAAGTAAACAAGAATTTAGATTTAGTCTTCATTAAAATGAAGCTTAAGGAATGAAAACATAATACGTTTGCTCTTTCTGAGTTTTTACTATAAATCTCTTATAGGTTCATTTTTACTTTTTAAACCTTCAACAACACTCTAATACATAGATTTAAGGGGATTGAAAAAAGTTACCTTCAACTAAGCCAAGCAATTGGCAGAAACATAGAAAAGTTCTATTAGTATCGAAAGTAGAGTAACCGTACTAAATGGATATGATGTGATGTGATGTGATGTGGATTTGAATAGATGTACATGGATGTGATGTGATGTGAATCTGGATAGATGTAAATGGATGTGATGTAAATGGAGGTGATAAGATGTGATGTGGATGGATGTGAATAGATGTGGATAGATGTGAATGGATGTGGATAGATGTGAATGGATGTGATGTGATGTAAATGGATGTGATAAGATGTGACGTGGACCTGAATAGATGTAAATGGATGTGATGTGGATCTGGATAGATGTAAATGGATGTGATGTAAATGGAGGTGATAAGATGTGATGTGGATGGATGTGAATGGATGTGGATAGATGTGAATGGATGTGATGTGATGTAAATGGATGTGATAAGATGTGATGTGGACCTGAATAGATGTAAATGGATGTGATGTGGATCTGGATAGATGTAAATGGATGTGATGTGGATGGATGTGAATGGATGTGATGAGAGATATGGATGGATGTGAATGGATGTGATGTGATGTGGATGGATGTGATGAGATATGGATGGATGTGATGAGATGTGGATGGATGTGAATAGATGTGATGTGATGTGAAATGATGTGATGTGATGTGGATGGATGTGAATGGATGTGATGTGATGTAAATGGATGTGAATGGATGTGATGTGATGTAAATGGATGTGATGTGATGTGGATGGATGTGAATAGATGTGATGTGATGTGAGGTGAATGGATCTGAATGGATGTGAATGGATGTGAATAGATGTAATGTGAGATGAATGGATCTGAATGGATGTGATATGATGTGAGTGGATGTAAATGGATGAGAATGGATGTAGGACGATGGGAGTGGATATGAATGGATGTGGAATGTGCGATGTGAATTAATGTAGAAGAATGCAGAATAATGAGAAATGACGTGGAATGATGTGGATAGATGGGAGTTGTTGTTGAAAAACTATAATTGTATATGAAACCTATTTTTAAAAGACTGTTTTATGTCAAGAATGTTGGGAAGCATTTTGACTATCTTGTAGATTCAGGTCATGTGACCTAAGTGATAAGGTTGCAACTAGCTGACAGAGAGTCATGAAGGATGTCTCGCAGTGGCAAGGTCGACCGAGGTCTTGACAGCCTCAGTTCGATTAAAATGGTGAGCTTCCGGTACGGTGGATGAGGGACCAAGGAAGCAGTCTATGAGTGAAGCCCTATGTGACCTGCGAAGAAGCCTAGAGGGTGCTGGCCATACGGTGCTCAGGCTTTGGGTCACCGAAGATACCCACCGGCGTGCGTCGGGGAAGAAAAATGAGTTGGAGTTGTTTTTTGATCACGGGCATGGATCTGGTTGATTGACCTTGCTAGTCTTCCAACAGATGAGTTAATGACCCTTTTATATGGATCTTGTTGATTGATCTAGTTGATCTTCAACGGAGAGCCCATCTGGATTTTTATATGATTATATTCTCGGGTACTATGAGCTAGGAACTATTGAAAAGGCCCTTGAGTGAGCAGGTGGTGAGCGTTCTAGTTTGCCAATGATGCCATAGGTACACCGATGAAGGAATGGTTATTGGAAATTGAAATTCAAGCTAGATATTTTGGAGGATTATGATCAGTGATACTATGGTTTCATTAAAAGATTATTTTAAAGACAGCAGAATCTGTGAAAAAGGCAATTTCATATTGGGTGTGTAAGTGGTGTGACTATCTTGAATTTTACCTGAAGCGTCGGCTAGGGGGCCTAGGAAGTCTTTTCCCTGGTACCCGGGGCAAAACATAACCAAATTTCTAAATGTATCCTATCAATACAGTGGTTGGGCGGTTGGCTAACCTATGGGATTGGATGGGGTTAGGCTGGACTGATGGATCCCTAAAATAAGACTCAATTCTGTTAAGTTACAATAGTTAAAGTAAATCACAGATAATCCTTGTTCTATGGTCAAACGGCTGTGTCTCTTAACGGGGAAAAAAGCATTGGTCTCTATGATCCAAGTGCAAGTTCCTCCCTTGACCTCTGACCATGTGACCTGCGGGTTTGGTTGGAATGAAAAAGGGTAATTTAAGGCTCTTGACTACGTTAGAATAATTTTTCCTTGAGGAATTGCCTGTGCCTTCTGGGCAAGGGAAGTTTTTCCAGGTTTGGTTTTGGAAGAACCGAGAGATCAGTCTCTTGTCCAGATATTCGTGGGTGAGGCCCCGAGTGGGAGGCTCTGTGATGCGCAAGAAGTGCTACTTCTACTGCTAGCACCCTTGAATTCATCACGCGGAGGGGGCAGGGATATTTCATCTGGAGTAATTTCTTGAATTACATGTGGATGACCTTCTTGTATAACCTGCTCTTCCTTACCCTTCGTTTCTAGTTCTCCTATTTTTTCTATTGATTGTCCTTTATCCTCCAATGCCCCCTGCATGTACCTCATATGCTTGTACTTCTTTTCCTTATATGAAGCCCTAGCTTTTGCTTCTTCAAAATCAATCGGTTTGACCTCTTCTACTTTGACCGTTATAGTAGCAAAGGATGCATATGAACCTCTCCTTTTTCAAAAACTCCACCACCTCTCCATTGGTTGAGGCCCTGATCCACCTACCCCATATATGGGCAAAAGATCCTGGACTTGAAATGAATGTAATTCAAGAATTATGTTGAATATAAAATAGATTTTTTGAGGTAGGTTTCTGTAGCTCTTCCCTTGCAAAATTGAGCTTTGGAAGCTGCTTCTAGTTGATCAGGGTCCTATTGTACCTGTCTATCCAAACTATTATAACACTTCTTAGCCTCTTTCCTCAATCCCAAAACCAAGGTATTTCTCCTATTCTACTGATGTATCTTTGTTACTCAAAATGCATGAAGTAGTCACATTCTCTAAAATCGTTTGTGCATCCTTCCCCTCCTCTCCAAAAAACAAAGGAATCCCCCAATAGGTGGGCATAAACATGTGCTCCATAGCACCTACTTATCCACACAAACCAAACCTGATCACAAGCCTTCCTCAGTGGGGGCATGAGCTATGAGAGCAGTTTCAATTCCCACACTAGCTACAACTATAGCGCACCTACAAGAAGGCTTGATTAGGATAAACTGACAAGAGACACCACCCTAAATCCCACAAAACAACCACACATAGTGAAAGTCTAGGATTGCCTCTTTTCTGCTCAATGGTCTCCACACTTCTTCCCTAAGGCAATGATGTTAGCTTCTCTTCAACTATATAGTCCTAGACTTTGTAGAAAATTGTTCCTTCTTGCTAATGTTCCTAGAACTATCTCCATTACTCTAAATGAAACCAGGCTTGATAGGATTGTTCCTTAACCTCTTCCCTACATGCACACCAAGCCCCTTGTCAAAATTCTTTTAGGAACTCCTCTACTATCAACCCTCTAAGATGCCCATAATTTGGTAGCCTGGGATAGGCTAAACCAAGCACGAGTCCCCTTGGCTGCACTTCCTCTGTGGATCCAAAATTGATGAAACTAGTTTAGATAAGCTCTTTAATATGTCTTGGATATGTACACCAAGTCTCATCTCACTATTCATAGGTTAAGGCCTCTAAAACCCTAAAGACTCACAATCCTAAAAGGGGATATTCATTTCACGAGCAAGCGAGAACAAGCGAGGCACTAAAACTGAGCAATTACAAAAAATTTGATCAGCATAACATTATTCATCTTGCAATATAAGTAGACTATTAAAAAGAGAAGCATAAGTTATCTGAGCACAACTATAGACACCACATTATTTGAAGTAGCTACATCGATCCACCATAACATCAAAACCCCACCAAAATATTAAAACTAGCTACATGAAAATATCAAAAGCTATTTGCCACATAGGCAGAATTGAGAGGACCAAAGTTATCATCTGGAGATGCTCCTACCAAAAATTTAAAGGCATGTAGCATTGACGGGGAATAGGCAGTTTCAGTAACTCTAGGCATGCTACATGTTGCCTTCCTCTAGTTCACAGTCATTGTAACATATTCTGGTCTGTTGTGAGATCCCTGTCCCCACCGTGCAACGAATTCAGGGGTGCTAGTAGCAGAAGTAGCACTTCTTGCACGGGGTAGGGTCCCTCACTCGGGGCCTCGCCCACGGATATCCAGAAGAGAGACTAATCCCTCGATTTTTCCAAAATCGAACCCGAAAAAACTTCCCTCGCTTTGAAAGCACGGGCGATTCCTCCAAGATAAAATTTACTCTAACGTAGTCAAAAGCCTTAACTAACTAAATCAATCTGACCGAACCCGTAAGTCCCGTAGATCGTTGACGGCGACCCAAAGCATTGTATGGTCAGCACCCTCTAGGATCCTTTGCGCAGGTGACCTAGCGCTTCACTCATAGGCCGCTTCCTTGGTCCCTCATCCAGCGTATCGGAAGCTCACTATTTTAATCGAGTCAAGACCTCGGCCGACCTTGCTACGCGAGACGTCCTCCATTGACTCTCTGTCAACTGTTGCAACTTTATCAGATTAGGTCTCCCCCACGACCTCATTCACAAGACGGTCAAAATGCTTCTCTAGCATTCTTGACATAAAACAGTCATTTAAAAATAGTTCAAAAATACAGTTTCTATAATTAACGAACTCTCGTCTTTCCACATCAAACCACATTATTTAATTCCACAATCCATAAGTATTCCTATTCTCATCCAATCACATCATTTTCATCTCATCACATCTTTCCTTAATTTATCCTCATCAGATCTCATCCACTCACATCTACCCATATTCACATCTCATCACATAGAAGAAAAACCAGATCATCGTTGTGTTCATAAATCCCCACTACATGTGCTATGCGCTACCTTTGACTTCACCTTTTACAATTGACCAAACAAATCAACCTTTGCTAATGTAGTCTATTCATCTTTCTAATGTGCATGCTCCTCCCCTTGCTCTATTCATGTTGCACCCTCACATTACATTTCTCAAAAAAACTAGACACAAAAACTTGGTAGTAAAAGCTTCATCACATCAATAGCTCCACCATGACCTAGTTTTGTACAGGAGCATTCTCTAGGATTCCCACACACCAATACAAAAAATGAGCTATAGAAAATCCCACACACTAGTCAAAGGCTTCACAACTTTGTTTTACACATAAAAATAACCAATGATCATCTTCGTGTGATCATATAAACATACTTCAATTTATTGAATTCTTAGATAGCCATAGCCATAGCCATGGCCATGCGCACAATGGCCATAGTGTTATTCTCATTAAAATTTATTTTATGCATAGAAAGATGCATAAGGGATTTATTTTTCTTTCAAAAGTGTTATTTTCATTAAAATTGATTTTATGCATAGAAAGATGCATAAAGGATTTATTTTTCTTTCAAAAGTGTTATTCTCATTAAAATTGATTTTATGCATAGAAAGCTGCATAAAGGATTTAATTTTATTTCAAAAGTGGTATTTTCCTTTAAATTGAATTTACGCATAAAAGGATTTTTATAAAGTTGTTATTCCCACTGAAGCTGATTTTTATGCATAATTAGATGCGTAAAGAATCTTTATATCAAAATTAGAATCCTCTTAAAATCTATGTCTAAATTCTATGATTGGATGTAATCTGAATAGAGGTGATGAGATGTGAGGTGAATAGATGTGATGAGATTTGATGTGAATCAGATAGATGTGAATGGATGGATGGATGTGATGTGAATAGAGGTGATGAGATGTGGGGTGAATAGATGTGATGTGAATCAGATAGATGTGAATGGATGGATGGATGTGATGTGAATAGAGGTGATGAGATGTGAGGTGAATAGATGTGATGAGATGTGATGTGAATCAGATAGATGTGAATGGATGGATGGATGTGATGTGAATAGAGGTGATGAGATGTGAGGTGAATAGATGTGATGAGATGTGATGTGAATCAGAGAGAGGTGAATAGATGTGATGAGATGAAATGTGAATCAGATAGATGTGAATAGATGGATGGATGTGATGTGATGAATAGAGGCGATGAGATGTGAGGTGAATAGATGTGATGAGATGTGATGTGAATGGATGGATGAATGTGATGTGAATAGAGGTGATGAGATGTGAGGTGAATAGATGTGATGAGATGTGATGTGAATCAGATAGATGTGAATGGATGGATGGATGTGATGAGATGTGAGGTGAATAGATGTGATGAGATATGATGTGAATGAGATAGATGTGAATAGATGGATGGATGTGATGTGAATAGAGGTGATGAGATGTGAGGTGAATAGATAGGATGTGATGTGATGTGAATCAGATAGATGTGAATGGATGGATGTGATGTGATGTGAATAGAGGTGATGAGATGTGAATAGAGGTGATGTGAATAGAGGTGATGAGATGTGAGGTGAATAGATGTGATGAGATGTGATGTGAATGAGATAAATGTGAATGAATGGATGAGATGTGAAGTCATGTGAATCAGAATGTAAATGAATGATATAGAATGTGAGTGAATGTATGTGATGATAATGGATGTGAATGTGTATGTAAATAATGGATGTGAGTGTGTATGTGAAGAATATCCGGATGTGAATGAGTATGTGAATGTGTATGTGAAGAAAATGAGGAAAAAAGCTTCGGTCAATAAGATCCAAGTGCAATCTTTTCCTTGATCTGACTACGGGACTTACGGGTTCGGTGTCAGATCGGTTTAGTTAGTTAAGGCTTTTGACTACGTTAGAGTAAATTTTATCCTAGAGGAATCGCCTGTGCTTTCTGAGCGAGGGAAGTTTTTCTGGGTTCGGATTTGGAAAAACCAAGGGATTAGTCTCTCTTTCGGATATCCGTGGGCGAGGCCCCGAGTGAGAGACCCTACCCCGCACAAGAAGTGCTACTTCCGCTGCTAGCACCTCTTTGAATTCGTTGCGCGGTGGGGACAGGGATCTCACAGGTGGTATGAGAGCAAATTGGCTAATGTGGATCAACCGAGAAGCCAAAATTGTCAAAAATTTATGAAGTAACAGTAAAAGATTGTAATTGTGATAAAATTCATACACAAATTGTTATTCAGACTGAAATTCATAAATTGGTAATTGGGTCTTCAGATGGAAGTACCGCAATTGCATGGAATCCCTGACTTGCTTGAGACCTAGACATGATGGTATTTACCTTAAAGTTCCAAGGACAGTGACTACCCGTATATACCGA
Organism: Cibotium barometz; assembly: GCF_041138505.1. Classification (NCBI taxonomy): domain Eukaryota; kingdom Viridiplantae; phylum Streptophyta; class Polypodiopsida; order Cyatheales; family Cibotiaceae; genus Cibotium; species Cibotium barometz. Next base: position 28,989,181 of record NC_141061.1, read on the forward strand.
GGGTATAACTGTAACTCTTTACTGGCAGTATATACGAGTAAATCTAAGACTTGAAATTATAAGCAAAAATGCTATCCAGGATGATGAATTCGAATGTGGTTGATATGATTTTAAATTTTGGTTGAGAACTGATGAGTTGATTTAGATTCTGATTGAAAAATGATGATTCCTAAATTTTGGTTGAAATGTAATAAGCAGAGCAAAACCACAATAAGGATGAAGGGGACGAGTCCCTATGATGATGTTCATACTGGAATGATGTTAATGACTTCAGCAAATCACTATGAGATTAGTGGATTGTGCTGACAGATTGCTGCTGTTAACACTTGACCTAGTGGATCGAGTTAAGGGATGTCAAATTAAAAATCTATATAATTGAAAATTCCCATGGAGGACTGTTCACATAGAAATTTCGGTCAAATGGACCATTATGGTGATAAGGATGTGAATGATATGATCTGAGTGAATTGTTATCTGATGATAAGTTCTATATAAGGAATCTTTATCCCAAAATTATGTTGGGTTCACCAGACTATAAGGAACCCCAGAATCAGTTGGATCTTAAGGGAAAGAGTTCTCCTCTAATTTTGTGAGATGTGGACATCTCGCGTTTTTTAAATGGGATAGGATATAAGATTCCTCCCTCCGGCTTTTAAGGTGTGCAAGTGTAAGTACCTCCCCTTCTGATCTTATAATTATTCCCCTCTCTAAAATAAAAGAAAGATCCTGTTTTATCCTGTTTTGGCCTGTTTTGGCCTAGAGAGAGAAAATGTCTAGAGAGAGGTAATCCAAAATTGAGATATTTTTGGATATAAAAATCCTCCTAGTGTCTAAAATGGTTTCCCTTAAAACAGAAATTCAAAAAGAACTTTCCAATGTGCGATTGAAATTAATTAAAAATAGGTATAAAGGACCTTAGCCTAAGCGTCCAAATTTTTAGAAATTTTTGAATTATACTCCAATTAAGGTTCCTATGGACCAATAAGATTAATCCAAATGTAGGAAGGAGATAAATTGAATAATAAAAGAAAATCCCCCAAAAATGAGTAAATAGTCACATAAGATGAAGAGTTGACTAAGGACAAGTTTATTAGTTAAAAAAGAAGAGATATTTAGAGGAAATGATGCATTTTTGACACCTCAGTGTGGGGATTTTCCCTCATGAAGGAGGCACATATTTCACATGTGTGGAGGAGTTTTAAACTCATAAATAATGAGATATTTTCATCTCTCCTCTCTCCTGTTTCAACTAGATCTAAAAAGTAAGCTAAACTGACCTAAAAATGGTCAAAAGGTGATCAAACTGATTTGGAAAATTCTAGAATCAGTTTGGTCGGATAGAGGCTCACTTTTTCCTATAAATAGAAGCCTCCCCCTTTGTGAAAGGTTAATAGTATTTCTGCACTGTTACTCTACTCCTTCCTAGAGCCAAATACATTGAATTCACTTGATAATTCAATTGTTTTTTACTCAATCCTCTCTAAAAGAATTGGTGGCCACTCTTGATCCAAACAAGAGTAGAACCCTCAATCCCTCAAGCCAAAGGAAAGCTCACAAAACTCCATGTAAGCTAGAAATTCTACTTTTTAAATTCTAATCTATGGTTTTCTGATTTCTTTGCTTTTTTAGTTGATTAAAGTGAATCTTGATGTTATGCCTTGATGAAAAGGCCACCCCCTTCTCTTCCTTAAGCATTCAGCCTTTCTTTATCCTAAAATGAGTAACAAATAAATTGATTTAAACTTTTCTTATTGTTTACTCTTTATAAGTGAAAACTGAGTAGATTAGAGTACTTTACTTCAAATTGGGATTAATTTGATATTGATATTAGAATGTAAAAATTGAGAAATGTTCAGCCATACAAAGGAGATTATGGTAAAATTTTCTTCAATTTTGTGGAAAATAAAGTTTATTTTTATGTTATTCTAAAAGAGTAATTCCCAAGGTTTGTGCATTCTAAAAGAAATATTTTTATTTATTCCATGTACATATTCACCTATGAATATGCATGGATATCATTGATATTAATTATTGAAATTAATTTCTATGCATAGAAAGATGCATAAAGGATTCATTTTTCTTTCAAAAGTGTTATTTTCATTAAAATTGATTTTATGCATAGAAAGATGCATAAAGGATTTATTTTTATTTCAAAAGTGTTAATATCATTAAAATTGATTTTATGCATAGAAAGATGCATAAAATATTTATTTTTATTTTAAAAGTGTTAATATCATTAAAATTGAATTTATGCATAGAAAGATGCATAAAGGATTTATTTTTATTTCAAAAGTGTTAATTTATTTAAAATTGATTTTATGCATAGAAAGATTCATAAAGGATTTATTTTTGTTTCAAAAGTGTTAATTTCATTAAAATTGATTTTATGCATAGAAAGATGCATATAGGATTTATTTTTCTTTCAAAAGTGTTAATCTCATTAAAATTGATTTTATGCATAGAAAGATGCATAAAGGATTCATTTTTCTTTTAAAAGTGTTATTTTCATTAAAATTTATTTATGCATAGAAAGATGCATAAAGGATTCATTTTTCTTTCAAAAGTGTTATTTTCATTAAAATTGATTTTATGCATAGAAAGAGGCATAAAGGATTTAATTTTCTTTCAAAAGTGTGTTATTCTCATTAAAATTGATTTTATGCATAGAAAGATGCATAAATGATTTAATTTTATTTCAAAAGTGTTATTTTCCTTTAAATTGAAGTTATGCATAAATAGATGCATAAAAGGATTTTTATAAAAGTGTTATTCCCACTGAAGCTGATTTTTATGCATAATTAGATGCGTAAAGAATCTTTATATCAAAATTAGAATCCTCTTAAATCTATGTTTAAATTCTATGATCTTGAATAGAGGTGATGAGATGTGAGGTGAATAGATGTGATGTGAATCAGATAGATGTGAATGGATGGATGGATGTGAATAGATGTGATGTGAATCAGATAGATGTGAATGGATGGATGTGATGTGAATAGAGGTGATGATTTGTGGGGTGAATAAATGTGATGTAAATCAGATAGATGTGAATGGATGGATGGATGTTATGTGAATAGAGGTGATGAGATGTGATGTGAATCACATAGATGTGAATGGATGGATGGATGTGATGTGAATAGAGGTGATGAGATGTGAGGTGAATAGATGTGAATAGATGTGAGGTGAATAGATGTGAATAGATGTGATGAGATGTGATGTGAATCAGATAAATGTGAATGGATGGATGGATGTGATGTAAATAGAGGTGATGAGATGTGAGGTGAATAGATGTGATGAGATGTGATGTGAATGGATGGATGGATGTGATGTGAATAGAGGTGATGAGATGTGAGGTGAATAGATGTGATGAGATGTGATGTGAATCAGATAGATATGAATGGATGGATGGATGTGATGTGAATAGAGGTGATGAGATGTGCGGTGAATAGATGTGATGTGAATCAGATATATGGGAATGGATGGATGGATGTGATAAGAATAGGGGTGATGAGATGTGAGGTCAATAGATGTGATCTGAATCAGGTAAATGTGAATGAATGGATGAGATGTGATGTCATGTGAATCAGAATGTAAATGAATGATATGGGATGTGAGTGAATGTATGTGATGATAATGGATGTGAATGTGTATGTGAAGAATGGATGTGAGTGTGTATGTGAAGAATGGATGTGACTGAGTATGTGAAAGAATGGATGTGAATGTATGTGAAAGAATGGATATAGATGTCTATGTGAAAGAATGTGATGTGACGTAAAGAGCTGAGAGGTGACATGAATATATGTGGATGTGAATTGATAGATATGAATGTATGGATAGATGCGAGTAGTCATACATGTGAACGATTGGATGGATATGAATGAATGTGATGTGATGGGATGTGAATCGGGATAGATGTGAATGAATGAGATGTGAGGTAAAATGAATGAGATGTGATGTGAGTGAATGTGATGTGGTTTGAATGGATAAGATGTGATGTGAATGTGATGTGGTGTGAGTGAATGTGATGTGGTCTCAATGGATAAGATGTGAGTGACTGTGATGTGGTCTGAATGGATGAGATGTGAGTGAATGTGATGTGGTTTGAATGGATGAGATGTTTTCATTATTTTCATTAGGATTGAGGGGGGGCCAGCAGGGTCCATTGACTGTAAGGCTTCTCTTTGTCTGTGGAGGTAGCTAGTTACAAGATAAGTAAGTGGAATTAAGAGCACCACAACCAAGGCTCTAGTGGAGAGAAAAGGGTGAGCACAACAAGAGGTGAGGGTGGGACAAAGGAGAAAACCTCCATATAGCAAACAAGCCAACCATGACAATAATAGAGAAGGTCGTGGCACTCAAAGCAGCAGACAATAGCTTGAGTAGCACAACAAGTTGAGAAGAGAGAAAGCACATGGTCACCATTCAACAAACATAGAAAAGGCTTTTGGTAGAAGGAGCCATGTCCAAAATTGCATCAAGTAGTGCAAGTAGCATGTTTTATTTTGAGGAGCAAGATTAGTGAAGCTAGTGAGAGAAGAAGTGTAAGGAGGCAAAGGTAAAGGCTTGTGACCTTCGAAGCTTGAGTGCTACTGCCCATTACAAATCTAGAGAGCTTGAACAAGTAGGGGAAGAATAGACACATTCTTGAACCAAACTGGTGGGGGGGAGATGATTCACACCCTTTTTTGAAGCTCAACTCCTGAGCCTTGAAGAACAAAAGAGAAGAGAAAGAGATGCGCTAGAGTGTTGGCACAATGGAAAAATAAATTCAAAGAGTATTTCATTTGCTTACAAGAGGTGATGGTGACTTGGCATGTGACAACACCCAGCCATTTGAAAATACAACCGATCATGAGTTGTAGTTTTGAGAGGCCAAAAAAATCCTTTAAAAACAATCCAAATCTAGCACCAAAAGAATCTTTGACGTGCCCAATAAAGTAGAACTTTAAAAAGAGACTTTTTTGCTTAACTTAAAACATACTTGCAAGTGATTCATTCGCTAAATTAAAAATTTACCAAATTTTCCACTATTTGATGTCTAAGTACAAGCCTATCCCTACAAAATCTTAGAATATTTCAAACAAAAAAACATGACACAAAAGTTGCATTAGAGACTCACAACAAAGAGCTTCACTTTGAATACAAAATTATTGCTATCGTTACTAGAAAGCAAAATATAACTACTTTTATCGCACAACTTCAATGTCATGATTAAATTAATCTTCATTGATTAAAAAAACAAGTCTTATTATGAGACAATTCCTATAAATGCTTCAATAGAGACAACATTTGACCAATTTTTTGAACCAATCTCAAAACGCAAGCTCCTCAAAAAGATTTGTAATGCTAGTTTTGAATACAAACAAATGTTGTTCAAAACACTCTCAAAACCTAGAAATCCTTGAACACCCCCAATGAGGATTTAAATACCAAAAATTGTTTGAAACTACAAGTGTCCAAATCTATTCTAGCATAGGAAAATCCTCCTCTTCATGACTAACTTCTTCATCAGTTTGCTCGCGTCCTACAATGAGTGGTGTTGACTCCGTAAGAGGAATATCAATATCCACAGTATGTGGATCTTCATAAGGCTCAAGATCTGCAAACTGCATTTCATCATCAGGTCCAAAGGGAGGCTAAGGTTCTCCAGATGCATCCACCACTCTTGGGTTTGCTGCCATGTTTTTCATTCCAACCTCTTGAAACTCGTCCGGCAATTCTTTCATTGCAGTGACTCGTTGTTGAATAAAACGAACTTGAACTGGATCTAGCTCAATAGCAACAACATTCCTTCCTTTTTTAAGAGCACTAATAGTGGTTGTTCCTAAGAAAAAAAGAATCAACATGGTAAAGCTCACTTAAATGAGCAATATAAAATATGTAATAAGTTAAGGTTGCATGATTACCTATCCCCGCAAAAAGATCCATGATCCACTCTCCTTTTAAAGATAGAAGCTCAATTAAATCCATCATCAAAAGTTGTGGTTTTTGATACGGATTCATGATCTCATTTGAATCACCAGAAAGATCCCTGAGCTTTTGACACACACCTGGTCTATCAAAAATATTTGTTCAGTTAGGTTTCGAAGCAAAATTAAAATTTCCTTTACTGTTCGGACCCGCAGGAGACCAGAAACCAATGGTAGCAAACTCGGCAGCAAAAGAAAGTCTGTCAAGCTTATAGCCTTTGATGTTAGGCTTTGTCCTACAAAAGAAAAAGTTAGCCTTTGATGTTAGGCTTTGTCCTACAAAAGAAAAAGTTAGGCTTTAACTTAAGCTTTTGTAACTTGCAAAAGAATGCTTGAAATTTAACATACCATATGCATAGCTGATGGACCATTTGATTGTCAACGAATGCTTTCTCTGCACAGCAGAGATTTGATCATGAGCATGAAAAAATACCAGTGCCCATGATTCAGCCGTTGTGACCTTTTTGAAAGCGACGATGACTCTTTTATATGCACTTACACCATACTTTACTTCATCGTGTATTGAGTGTGGTGCCTTAAATCCATACGGAGCAATGGCTAAAGTAAAATGTTGTGCAGTCACAAACGATTCCATGTTCTCTACTTTGCCTTCATGAACAAAATATTGAACTGGTTCTGCAGACACATCATCAGAAATGAAAATATTTGCCTCTTGAATGGTCTCCAAAGTTTGTGCCTCTTCTAATCTCTTCCGCTCTACCCTTGCGCAACTCAAATGTTGCTCAAACTCTTGAGGAATGCTCTTTATGGGAGCACGAGGTGCTCGAGACTTGTTAAAATGAAAATAAGTAAACATTAAATATATTCTAGAATACACATTGACTGGATTACAAAAATCAAAATCAATTTTTTAAAATATTTGATCTAAATTTTTACAAAACCTTCAAAAACACTTAAATTAAAAAAAAATCTATTCAAATATGTAGTTTACTTACTGCATTTTTGAAAAGATAAATAAAACGCTCTAAGGAGCTTGGCTGACTAATGATGGGATGAAACATTTGAACCTCGTTCCAATCCTTGCAATTAAGTTTTTCAATCATGATTCTTTGCATGTACAAGAAAGTCTTTTGCCTGTTTCAAAAAAACACAAAATAAAAAAACAACTTTACATGAAATAAAATAAGTAGATTTAAAAAGAAGAATTAGCAACGTACTGTTCTAATTCCTTTGCCATTTCATCGAGTGTCAAAGAACCTCCTTTCACTCGTGCCAAGATGGGTATGATAATATTTTTCTCGCGTATTCCTTGCATTGCTCGCCAATTCGTGATACGCATTTCTTTAGGAATTGGCTTCAAAGTGTCCTCATTCCCTGTTCATTTGCCCTTTTGACTTCCAGGTGGGAGCTTTACTTTTTGCCCTTTGATTTTACCTTCCTCCCAAAGCTTGAAAATGTCTTCTTGTAGATCCCATATCTCTCCATCACGAAAGGCTAACTGAAAGAAATTGTCATGACCTCGAACATTTGTTTTTCCAGAGCGTCCAGCTTTGCTTGACTTAGGTGACAAGACCAACTTGCTCACAAAGCTTGATTTTCAAAGCTTCATCAACTTTATGACCTTGCTGAATATGATTGATCCACTCGTGAAAAAATCTTATCTTTTGTAAGAAAGACATGGATAGTTGCATCTCGGAATCAATGTTGTGATCAAGGGCAAGTAGCTTTGCATCATCATCACCTAACCCAGCATAGACCCATGCTAGGACTGTCTTATAGCTCTCTACATGAGGATACTCAGCACATAACTCTTTTTTAGCATTGAGAGAGTGAGTTCCTCCCAAGACAAAGTATTTGTATTGATTGATTTTTGATCTCTCAAAACTCTCTTTCTTAACACAAGAAGACTTATCCACAAGAACAAGAAGGGGTAAAACATTTGTTGTTGGTTTCTCCTTCATCATTACTTTAAGATTACTCACATGTCCAGGGACAATGGTTCGAACTTCTAGTGGTCTCTTATTTGAAACAGGATCTAATGGAGGACGTTCTATATTAGACACTAGTAAAATTAAGGGTCTCTCATCAACCATATGAAACTTTTTGGCTTTATTTCTTATGGTATTAAGACTAGAAGATTCTGAAGGATCAGACTTTGGAGCTCCAGGTCCAGAAAGCAAAGTATCACTCACATCTTGAGACTTTGACCTAGAAGTCTCTTCAAGAACTTCAACATCTTCTTCTGAGTCATCTATGTCTGTACCTTCATTCTCTTCATAATCGGAATCATCAGTGGAGTGGTTGGAATTGTACAAATTATCATGATGCTCTTGAAATGCTTCAGAAAAAGACTACAAAAAAAGAAAAAGAAAAAGTCATTCTAAGTAGAAGAGGATTTTAAGACTTGATAGAGTGAACTTAAAAGTAAGAACCAAAGAGTAACTTATGCAAAAGTAAGAACACTTTAACCATTTCTTTGTATACTAGAATACATGGTAAACTCATTAAACCAGACATAAAAAGTAAGCCAAACTTCCTTCTTACTAAAATTCATTCAAACTAAACAAAACAAACTTCTTGTATACTAGAATGCATTCTAGCATATGCTAGAGCAGACAAACTTCTTGTATACTAGAATACATACAAACTAGACTTGACTAGACCTCTAAGTGTTTCAAGATATGAGGTAGAAAGACAAGAATTAAATAGACTAAAAAACAAAGAATAGTTCTCAATGTATTCTAGAATACACAAAGATAAGAAGTTTTTTGAACTACGTGTATACTAGAATACATACAAACTAGACTAGACAAACTTCATGTTTATTAGAATACATGCAAACTAGAGTTGACTTGACCTCTACGTATTCCAATATATGAGTTGGAAAGACATGACTCAAACAAACTTAAAAAAGAATAACAGTTCTCTACATATTCTAGAATACACAAAGATAAGAAATTTTTTTAACACTAATGAAAAAAAGGTAGAGAGAAAGATACCCGTTTGCGAGTAATCATTGCATCTCTAAACTCTTGCTGGGTAGAAACAGGATTCATCTCTTCAAGCCGAAAATTAGCAGAGAAAACTCTAACTACAAGAAACTTTCCTTTGTTGTTGTCTACCAGATGATGAATGATCCCACGAGATATACTTTCTTTGACTTCAACAATGCGACCATAAGTTAAATACTTTGTATTTTCAGAGTCTCCTTTTTCTTCCACAATAGAAAGGAAAGGTGTGTTTGGCTCAACGATTGTCTTGTGCTTACCTACCATGCCAAATTGAATTGTCCAAGCAAATCCTTCTCGTGCTTTACCTCTTGCACTACTCCAAAGAGTTGTAGCTTCCATGCTTGAAGACTTTTTCTGCTGATGTTGAGTTAAAGGTGTGGTTCCTTGAGATGATGGAGGAAGTCCATGAGTAGCTAAAACCATTCTGCTTGATGGTGGTTGATCTTGTAACTCTGGAAACTGGTGAGCTGCTAAAAGTTGTCTTCTTGGCTCACTTGGACGTCTATCAGGGTTTGGAAGAGTCACAGTCACTCGTCGAGGTGCTTGAAAGTGAGGACTAACTGGAGCAGGTTGAGATCGAGAAGGTGTCAAGACTCCTGAACGTCCTGAGCCACCCACCACAGGGACAGATGCAGTTGCTTGATTACTTTTCTTTTGCTTCTTAGAAGTTCGAGCATCATGTATTGGTGAGGCCATCTTAAACCTAAACAAGACAATAAAAAATCATTATCTCATTGCTAAGATAAACAAATAGAGATAAAATCATATTTTTCAAAAATATGATTTGTTAAACGAAACAACATTTAAGATTAGTAAACGTGTATGTAGGGCAAACAAACGAGAAAGATAAAAAGTGAAAGAGAACAAATAGACATAGAGAGAAAGAGAGAGAGAGTGTGTGTGTTAACCTCCATGCAAGAACGGACCTAGATGTGTAAGCAAACATGAGACAGGAATGTAAGAGAGAGAGCTCCTCAGCACACTAGAGAAAAAGAGGGAGAGAGAGATGTATTCTAGAATACAACAGGTTGTTTCCTCCAAAGATGTGTTTTGTAATTGAATTTCAATAAATGACTTTCTAGAGCTGTGTATTCCAGAATACAACTCACAAGAAGCTTCTAACCACAATACACAGATATAAAAGAGAGGAGAAAGCACTAAGAGATGAATAGATCAAACCCAAAACAATTAGGACCCTTTGTATCATCAAAGTACTTACAGAACCTCTTTCTTGAACACAATTTGAGAAAAATTTACCCCCAAAATCTATCTTCTGCTACATTGCTCTGATGGAGATTCTGACCGCTCCGTTGGCTTCAAAAGGGGGGTAAAACCCCAGGACATCTGCTCGAAATACTTGCAGGTCGCTCCTCCTCCGTTTTTTATATTAAAACTACAGTTTGCTGTTTTTTTGCCGCGCGCGCGCGATGCAAACTCAAGAGCTTTTGCTTTATCCCAAAATCTATCTTCTGCTACGTTGCTCTGATGGAGATTCTGACCGTTCCATTGGTTTCAAAAGGGGGGTAAAACTCCAAGACGCCTGGCTGAAATACTCCCGGGCTGCTCCTCCTCCATTTTTTATGTGAAAACTACAGTTTGCTGTTTTTTAGTCGCACGTGCGACGCGAACTCGAGAGCTTTTGCTTTCTTTGCATGTCTTCTAAAATTAGATAAAAAGCAAATCTTTTTTGCATGAAGGTCTATTCTAATGGTTTACATTGAGTTTGGTTTACAGTAGAACACAGCTTGCCGAAGCCGTGTATTCTGGAATACAACTCAAGTGAAGAGAGAAGTTGTATTCCAGAATACAACTTGATGAAGATGTGTATTCTGGAATACAACTCAAGTGTAAAAAAAAAGTTGTATTCCAGAATACAGCTTATTGAAGCTCTGTATTCTAGAATACAACTCAAGTGTAGAATACAGCTTGTTGAAACTGTGTATTCTGGAATACAGTCTCAAGTATAGAGAAGTTGTATTCTAGAATACAACTTGTTGAAATTGTGTATTCTGGAATACAATCTCAAGTACAGAGAAAAAATATATTTTTGAATACAGCTTGTAAAAGCTTCATATTCTGGAATGCAACTCAAGTGTTGAGAGAAGCTGTATTCCAAAATACAACTTGTACAAGCAATGGATTCTGGAATACAATCTCAAAGTGCATAAGTGTTAAATTTTTAAAAATGTGACTTCAAGCTTTGTATTCTAGAATACAAACTACTTAATACACAAGAAACATGGCAACTTATCGATTTTTGTGTTGTATTCCAGAATACAACACAAGAATTAGCTTTTTAAAAAATGAAGTCATTATAATTTTTAAAAATTATTGATTAAATCTTTATTTTATAAAATATTATTTTTTCAACCTCTTTTTTTCTTAATTTACATATGAAATCTTCGTTTTGGTATTTTTGTATATTTAAAAGACAAACAATTCTTTCAAAAAAATACCTTTTTAAAAAAAGTCTATTTTTGAAATCACTTACCTCCTTAGTTAATGTTTTTGTTTTTCTTCCTAGCCATAATTTCCTCGTAGCAAACTTTGAACCAAATGACAATGAAAGAAAAATTCAAACTTGTAACAAATAACAAAGTAATCAAGAAAATGCATACCTTATAGAATTAAACTCAAGAAAAATGCTCCAAATTAGAAAAAATGCTCTTGTGGCTCTCTTAGCGGCAGACCCTTGGAATGTGTCTCTAAAAAAGACTTCCTCTCATCTTTTAAGTCCCATCTTTTATAATAATTAATAAATTTTAATATTTATATTAATATTATTATTTTTGAATCTAAGCATTAAAAGTAAGTTATTTGGATTTGAGATTACACTCCACTTTGTAGCTTAGACCATTGTTTTTTAGAGAAACTTAGAGGTTTGAAGTTCCTAGTCATGGCAGGGCAACAAAAGTCTCTCTCAAGCTCATTTTGCTCTTTTCAAGTGCCTGTATCCGTACTCACTCCTAAAAGTCTGAGCCAATCTATCAGTGATGATGATGTTACAAGCCCACTATTTGCTAATTTATCAAATTCTGATACCGATGTTCCAATTTCTCCATCATTAGTTCAGCCTATTCGTGTGGAGACAACCACTCCCTTGAGAAGAAAAGACAAGTTTTTGCATCGCAATGCATTGAGAGAGGCATGTAGGGTGTATTGTTATAAAAAAAAACTGCTTGAGGACATTTGGATTCAGAAAAATTAAGCAGGAACGTGAAAACTTCTTTGCTTTAAAACGTGCTCAACAGAATACAGCATTACATGGTGTTTTATTAAGGTCTGGAGAGAAGATAAAATATACAGTTTCTGGCACGATTGTGTGTCGAAAGTGTTTTTTTCAAGTGTTTTGTTTAAGCAATCAGCGGATGCAAAAGATCTTAAAGCAGTTGCAACAGGTGGAAGAAGATTCACGGTACTCATTTAGTACACGTGAGACTCCTCAGCTGTGTTTTCTCAAGAGCTGGATGGAACGATTTGTCACTTACAATGGTGAGCGCATGCCAAATTCAAAATTCACCCATTTGCCTGATAATTTTACAAAGGGAGAAGTTTACAACCTCTACGTGGAAACGTTGAAAGGAAGAAACATGTCATCTCTTTCATTTACTTCATTTCTTAGAGTTTGGAAACAATATTTTGCTGATGTGAAAATTCCCAAGAAAACTAGAATGGGGATTTGTCAAATTTGTGCAGAGCTCAAAGCCAAAAGAGATGTTGCAAAAACATTTGAAGAAAAAGGTATGTTTGATTTGTGTTTTTTGTACGTTTTAATTTATGAATGAGAATTCCAAGTGGTATAATTTAAACTAGCTTTACATTGTTTTGAGTTTTCAGGTCCTATTCTACAAGCACTTAAAGCTCATCGAGAACAACAAAGTACAGAGCGTCAAAAGCTAGCAAAGCATCGAAAGAAGTGCCTTGAGCAGAAAGAAATGTATTTGGGATTAGTCATAGATGGAATGGATCAAAAGAAGACATTGATACCCCATTTTATGCGTGCTCCAAAGAATTTGAAGGAAGAGAATTTCATACAACTACACGTTGTTGGAGCCCTCATCTTTAATGGCATCATGACGTCAAAAGTTTTTATAAACTTTCCAAATTTACACAACGACCCTAACTTAACCATCACCATAATTCAGAAAATAGTAAGTGAATGGCAAGGAGAATTACCTAGCACACTTTATGTGCAGCTAGATAATACGGCAAGGGAAAACAAAAATCAAATAGTGCTTGCTTATTTGAGTATGTTGGTGCAGCAGAAAGTTTTCAAAAAGGTCAAACTTGGATTTTTGTTGGTGGGTCACACTCATGATCAAATTGATCAGATGTTTAGTAGGTTTTCAGTCAAACTTGCTAAGAAAAGTGCATTTGACCTTCCAGAGGTGTGCATAATTCTTAAAGAAGCTTATGATCCTATGCCAGAAATTCATGTTTTGAAAGGTACCTATGATTTTAGAGAGTTTGCAACAGGTGGAGATTTTGCAAGCCCTGCATTCGCTCAGCTTAATGACCATAGTTTCCAACATCAATTCAAAATAAAAGAAAAAGAAGCTGAAACACGTTTGTGGTGTAAGAAGTACTCTAACTCAGAGGCATGGCATCCTCAGGATGGTTTGAAGTTTTTACTCAGTGTCCCAGAACGACAAATTCTTCAGGCAGCAAAAATGCTTTTGGCATCAAGCATTGAAGCAGCAAAAGCTCAAAAAGAAAAGCGAGCCATCAATTATTAGCAATGTTTGATAGAAATTAAAGAGACCATATAATCAGCACATGTGTATTTTCTAACTTGCTCACTTGGATGGTGGAATACATTTTTTCATGAGCAAGAAATCTTGATTGAGGAAGTTCAAAGCAATTCAAGATCACTGATAAATCTGGAGCCCTTTCTTTGGAGAGTACAAGAACTTGAAGACCGTGATGATAATATTCAAATGCCAAATCAACAAACAGAATTGCCTGAAGAATTGCAAACATTGGTGCATGGGGAGACTCGTGAAGCGTATGTTGGTGCTAGAAGGACTAGTCAACGACGACTGCAAGAGAAGGAAATGTGGGAAGGAAATATTGAGGAGCTCACTGTAGGTGCAATGATTGCAGTGTTAGCAACAGATGATGAAAGCGGATGTCCTTTTTGGTTGGCAAAGGTACTTAAAGTCCTTGAGGAAAATGGAAAAGTAAGCTCAATTGGTACAAGGTCAATAGAGATGATGCATTATCAGGAAAATATTATCCAGAGATGATTCGATAATAAAAAGGGAAAGAAAGCAAATCGTAGTCAACGTCGCGTGGATAGCCTAAGCATGGAGGATGTGGAAGTTCTTGTTTATGGTTTTACCTTGAAAAAGTCGGGTCATCTACGAGAACAAACCAAAAAAATTCTTCTGGAGAAAGTCAAAGATTTAACACGAGAGGCATAAGACCTCTCATTGTAACCAATTTTGTGGACATTATTATTTTATTGCAAATTGAGTATTTTTTTCTCAAAAAATGTGTGATTTTATGAGCAACTCTATCATCTTTCAAAGTATTGAAGTGTAAAACTTGCACTTTTTAACAGTTTTTTTTAAGCTTTTTAGGAGCTCGTGCTCTTTTTAGTTTAAAAAATAGTGTTTTTTGAGATATTTTAGCATTTTCAAAAATGGGTTGTATTTTTGATGGTTTAGTTGTACTTTCAAATGGCTGGATGTTTGACCTGTAGGTGTTCATGAAGAACAATTAGAGTAGGGTTTTCTGTAGCATCTTCTTGCCAAAAAAATTTAAGAAACAAAGATAGCATCACCAACTAGAATGAGAAGGAGGCTGTAGCAAAACAATGGCCATAATCTATAGATAGAAATCAAATGGCACTCACGAAGCAGCAAGCAAGAAGATAACATCTTCTTTATTCAAAAAACCCCCCTAAATTCCTTTAAGAAAAACATTGGTGTAAAAAGACTTAAACAAGAGTGTGTTCATATGATGGCCCACCAAATCTCGTTTGTGTGCACATGCATAGAGACATTGCATTGTTCTTCATCAAGAAGGTTTGCATCAACAAATGTCACATCATCATTTACAAAATGCCTTCATAAAAAAATAGTAACCTTTGTACATGCCACCAATATGAGAAGAAAATTTCATGACCAAGAGTTAAAAAATAATGTAACCTTTGTTGAAACAGAGCCTAATGAACACGTGTGGAGTAAGTGTGTGAGGGCAAAGAAAGATCTCTCGAAAAAGAAATAGGCAAGAGCCACTGAGTCATCCCCCACAAGCAAAAGGAACAAGCTAAAATCCTCTGAGTCTAAGGTGGAGAACAAGACATAGAGCCCAACAAATGAAGGGCACCAATGGTGCTAATAAAGAAATGGCATGGCTCCTAACTCTTGGTTGTAACCCCACTCTCCCGGTGTGTAAAGTGTTAAGAAAAAGCTAACAATGTAGCTCATATACGAGCAACCTAGATGGACCGCTCCAACCATATGAGTATGGAGTGTAGGTCACGCCAATACATGTTAGGTCATCACATTGAGGGGAGGTGTTGAGAAATGCAATGTGTGAGGGTGCAACATGAATAGAGAGAAAGGGGAGGAGCATGCACATTAGAAAGATGAATAGACTAAGGGTACATTGCAAAAGGTTGATTTGTTTGGTCATTTGTAGTAAAAGGTGAAGTCAAAGGTAAAAAAGATAGCACACAAGGATGGCACAAGGGTGCATGGAGCATGTGGATGAGAGCTATATAATCATGTACTTGGATCAAGCTAATGGAATGAGATTAAATGTGTTTGCCTTGAGTCTATTTCGTTGATTAGTAGTGTCCTTAATTAAATCATTAATTATCATATTATTAATGATGACTTCTATCACTTTCTTTGAGCCTCATTAGATCGACATTTGTAACATCTAGTAGCCACACCAGTCTTAATGTATTTGATCTTTTTTTTTTCTACTCTAATTGTGGATGTTTAAGATTCATTTTTAACATCTGTTTCTCTATGCTTAATGTGGTTTCGCTCTAGAAATTTCAATGGATGAAGAGGAAAGTGCTACCAATCTACCTTTACTTAGCATTGTGTCTGTTTTGGCAACTTGACTTTCCGGTTCTATTTTGTCCACTTTCTCTGATTTGTTGAATTTCTCCCATGCATAAGTCATTAGTTTGGTAAGAGATTCATTGGCCTTGACCAAATCTTCTTTCTTTGTATGCTTGTTTTAGGGTTTGTTCCCTTGTCTTTAGATCATCTAGGGTTGTATATGGGAACAATGTTGTCTGCCATTCTAACCATCATATGTAGAGAGGAGCTCTTACACTGCTCGTCTATCTTGCACATTAGCAACTATAGCCTGCATGCTACTATAAGTGGGAAAACTTTAATCATGTCAAACACACTTGTAATTTTTCTCTTCTCCTTATTTCTCATTTGATTGGGAAGTTCAGTATTTAGTAAATCAAGAAAAATAAATAAAGCCACTATAAATGTAAGCAAGTAAGAAGCTAAACATTTGCTTATCCAAATGTAAAAAAACAAACATGAACTCATCGAGCCCCTACAGCCGTATATCAACAATTTGAACCATCCCTTGAATAATAGATGGGTCACTCCATATTGTGCATCTGTATGGTGGCTTTACCTCAGTGTTAGCCATTTAATCCACACAATCTAAGTATATTTATATATATCAATTCAATATTACTAGCAAGGGTAGCGCCATTGTGAGATAAATTGAAGAAAATTTACCATCCAACTCCTATTAAACTTCATGTCTTCACATCACAATAAAATAGTTATCATTCTAAAAGAAACATCAATCAATTTAAAAGCGTACACACTTACAAAAAGACAACATAAGGTAGCACATGCCACATCTCTATAAGCATTCACCTTTCAAATGCTTGCTTGATTAATACAAAGATATCTAGGAATGCAGTCTCTACCATTTGTAGGCTGCAATATCAGTAGCTCACTCTCAACCTTTTGGCCATAGATTACATTTACATTCTTCTACATGCCATTTGCAATACCCCTTTGTAGACAACATTGGATGTGTAGACTTCTTTTAAACCTTCTATGCTACTTTCATGTTTCACAGTATCCTTTACACACACTTTCACTGTGCAGGTGATCTAACATTTGGCATAGCAACATACAGTTCTGTCCATGTGTGAATATTTTTGTGGCCAAATAAAGTCCCAACACACTCAACGTTTGTCCTTGGTACTTATTTATTGACATACCAAAAGCTAGCCTCACATGAAACTGTCTCCTTCTCATGTCACAAGGCAATTCAAGCATAGTTGGTATGAATGTTATTTTGGGAATAAAGATCATGTCTCCAATGTTTGTACCTGTAATAATTTCTTTTTCTATCATCTTTGAGTGAAATTTCTTGCATATTAGTCTGGTACCATTGCAAAGCCCCATCGAGGGTCCAAATTGTGGAGTAGCATGATAGGATCATTCATCTTTAGAAGAAATTAGTGAGGGATACCCGCTGAAAAGATGTAGGGGAGAAGAGAGCTTGAGCTCTTGCAAGCACACACACACACTCACACAAACCCTAGAAGAAGACACACAAGGTGAGAGGCTAAAAATTCTTCTTCTTCTTCACATAACAAAAGAGGTCTACAAAGAAGATAAAGTGACTAACACACATAATAGAGTATATACAAGCGGTCCATAATGTGAACATGGTAAGTGGAGTGGGTAGGTGTGGACTAGTTGGTGTAGTCGAGAGCCGTAGAATCTCTAGCGAAGATATGTCGGTGCTAGCTCTACCAAACCCACCAGTGATGTAAATGTCAAACCGTCATGGAGGCGCCTCGTGAGTGTCAGCTCATGTTGAGCTTGACATCTCAACACTCCCTCTCAAGCTTAACTCTCCGGCTCATGAACTCCAAGCATATCTCAAAATCTGCAAAGCTGCTCAGCTCCCAAGGCCTTCGTGTGATGAAGATGTTAGCGACCTGATCCTGTGTGTTGACGTAGGCCAAGTTGATGTTACCTACCAAGACTCTCTCCCTGATGAAGTGGTAATGTACCTCAATGTGTTTCGTTCACGCATGAAAAACTAGGTTTTTGGCCAACTGTATAATACTACTAAGATTGTCGCAATATATGAAAACCTTTCTCTCCACATGCAACCCCAAATTAGCAAGTATCTTACGTAACCAAGCTACCTCACACGCTGCTGCCACAACTCCTCTATACTCTACCTCTGTACTCGAGAAGGAAATTGTGGGCGGCTTCTTGCTGCTCCATGTCACAGAAGCACCACTCCTCAATGAAAAAATAAATCCATTGGTAGATCTCATGTCTGAGATGCTACTTGCCCAATCTACATCTGCGTACGCATATAGCTCCAATGGTACACTTGCTGTATAAAACAATGCATAATCAATAGTGGCCCTCAAATATCAAAGTGTGTGTCACACACTATCAAGATGTGGTTTGCATGGAACCTACATAAACTGGCTCTCTAAGCTAACAGTGTAACTCAAATCTACCCTGCTGATCATGACATAGATCAAACTCCCCACCCACAATCTTCCTGTACATAGTGGGATCCTCCAACACATAACCTGCATCTGCACTAAGCTGTCCATTTTGATCTAGTGGCACCGAGATTGACTTACAGTCAGTCATACTTGGACAACATGGACAACATGATTGACTTACAGTCCATACTTGGACAACATGTAATACATACTATCTCTGTGATAGTAGCCAAATCAAGTGGGCGAATGACCTTAATTCCCAAAAAGTAGCGTAGATCTCCCAAATCCTTCATCTCAAACTTCCCTTTGAGATGACTTTTCACATGCTCAATCTCATCCAAGTTGTCACCCCCAACAATAAGATCATCTACATAGATGGTGATGATCACAATACCTTTATGACTCTTGCGCACATACAAAGAGTGATCTGCATATGGCATATGAAAACCAATAGTGACAATATACTTAGCAATCTTGTCATGCCATGCTCGTGGAGCTTGCTTCAACCCATAGAAAGCCTTACAAAGCTTACATACATACTTCGGGTGACCTATATCCTCAAAAAACCAAGTGGCTGATCCATATACACTTATTCTTGAAAGTCACCATGCAAGAATGCATTTTTACATCCATCTGATGTAAAAACCAGCCTTTAGCTACAGCCATCACAACTCTCACAATTGTCATCTTTGCAACTGGGGAAAATGTCTCCTCATAATCAATCCCGTGTCTGTGCATATCCTTTGGCTACCAATCTAGCCTTGTACTTGCTTATGCTACTATTAGTGTTATGTTTAACCTTATGCACCCACTTATAACCAATAGCTTTCTTGCCTTAACGTGCAATGGCACCAAATCCCAAGTCTCAATCATCACCTTTTGAGACCAAGAAAATTCAGTTCCAATTCTTTGATCACACCTAACCACTTCACTCTAGCATTGCTAGCCATCTACAAACTAAATATAGATCTTCCAATGACTTCCAACTCAAGAGCATGCATAGCTTCCTCAATGATCACACATACTTGATCTCCTCATCTCAATAAATACTTGATTAACCTCTTTGCCATGGATCCTTTACAACAGACAACACATCTGACACTTTACTCAGTTGGACCACATTAGCTTCAAGTACTCTAATCTTCACTCTTCTGACACTAGTAGCAAGTTAATGCCAATGTCTTCTAGCATTATAATTGAATTGTAGCAATTTAACATAAGTAGTGTCAACTTTTTTATGCTTCACATGTGAGAATAGACTATATGAGGCTTGACCTTCTCCTAACTAGAAATCTTCTATTCCAATCTTCCTTCTCCTAGCTCTGGTCTTTACCTATTTCTTGACTCATCCTACTCCATGGTAGCTTTCCCTTTTTCTAATCTTCTCCTAAACACAATTTCCCTTTTTGCATCTTTAGATTTTGTCCTATATCCTTATCATTTTTTTTGGCTTCTGTGATAGCTTCCAATATTCACATTTCCCAAGGGACCTAGAGACTATCCTTGCCCTTGCACTTGATTCCCATTTCCTCTATCTCTGAATCAGCAGAGGGTAAATCCCACCTAGCGCTCTTCTAGGCTGAAGACACTATATGACCTCTTTCTCCATAGTTATAACACTGAATCTGATCCATTATGTTGCTTGGCTACCTCTCCCCTTTGTTACCATATTATAGTAGTGATGTGTGTGAACACACTTAGGACCACCGGGGCACTTTTTCCCTCACTAGGAGGTTTTTTCCCCCGTGCATTGTATATACGCCCATTATCTTCTAGGGCTTGTAATCTTTCATTTTTGGCACTTATAATACACTACTGTGTTGTGCTCAAGCTTCCTCATCTTCTTGAAGTTGTGTGTGCATTCCTGCAACCCTAATTCCAACAATTGGTATCAGAGCAGGCTTCCTCCTCCCGGGCAGCATCACCGGCACCTGCCGCTTCATCTCCTCCGATTGCGACGAGGTTTCACGAGCGTCTGCAGGTTAGTATATGCCGTGGGAGAGCCCGTAGGGCTTGGTCACTTCAGAACTTTGATCTGAGGTCATTTCGCCCTCCGTTTTTGCATTCCAAGTACTGCGCAGGCAAAATCGTCCTACTTTGCAGATTTTCTGTCAAGATTAAAATCTGCAGGACAGGTGCCCATTCGTCTGTTTTGGGCTGTGCTACATAGCACAGGTCGATTTTATACAGGTTTTCCTCTTACAGACAGCATTTACATCTAGTAGTACAGTCATTGGCCATGGCTGACAACAATGATGTATTCCGCATGTTGGCTGCTGAGGATAAGTTGGATGGCACCAACTATCCATTGTGGGCATATATGATGCGACATGTATTGGTAGCAAAGGGGTTATGGAACATTGTGCAGGGTATTGATGCACGTCCTATTGTGGCTGGGAATGCTGCAAACACATCAGAAACAGGTACTGTTGATGATGGTGCAGGCACAAGTGCTGTAGCAGCTGTTCGAGAACCACCACTTTCAGCAGAGCAGATTCGTTGGGATGGTAGAGATGCGCAGGCTCATGCCTTGATTGCGCTGTCTGTCAAACGTACCATTATCCCACATATTCGCTCCTGCAGGACTTCTAAGGATGCTTGGGATGTACTTGCCACATTATATCAGGCAAGAAATGAGGCTCGTGTTGCTTATCTCCGAAAACAGTTGGAGAGTGAGCATATGAACGAAGGTGATTCTATGGATAGCTTTTTGACAAAGATCAAGGATTTCAAAGAGCAGCTCATTTCTGCATATGAAATCCTGTCAGACAGTTCACTTGTGCAGACTGTTTTGAATGGTCTACCAGATTCTTATCAGGGTTTTGCTTCCACTCTTCGCTTGATGATGAAAGGCAATCCCAATGCCTTATCATTTGAGGAGTTAGTTTCTGTTTTGCTGCAAGAAGACCAGTCAAGGCAAAACAGGAATATTATGCGTGTCGCAGATCAAGCTTTCGTTGCTAGTCAGAGAAGCGGGAAAGGTAAAGCTGGCTTTTCTTCTAGTAAGCAGAAATCTGCAAATGCTGCGCAACCAAAGAAGGAAGACAAAGATGAGAAGAAGGGTGACAAACAGAAGACATTTTGCAAGTACTGTAAGGGAAATGATCATGTCATCAAAGCGTGTCCTAAGCTGGCTGCGAAAGAGGCTAAGAAGAAAGAGGCTGGTATGGCTGTTGCATATGCCTCTCCTTCTAACAATGAATCTGCTAATGTTGTGCTAGATACAGAATGGGCATTCAATGCGCAGTGCAGTTATGACCCATCTTTGCATGACACATGTATGTCTGCAGTAGATTCAGATGTATGGTACTTTGACAGTGGTGCCACTAAGCATATCACCTCGCAGCGCAGTTTATTCACTTTCCTTGAGTCTGCTCCCACAGGGAATACTGTCACTTGTGCCAATAACTCCTCTTATCCCGTTAAAGGAGTTGGACAGATTGTGCTGAATGTTGCAAATGGCAACACCTTTACACTTTTTGATGCATTGTATGTGCCAGGGATCAAAAAGAATCTGCTGTCAGTCTCCGCATTTGCCAAAACAGGTTTGGTTGTAAAATTTGTGGATGACAGATGTACTGTTCATGATCTCTCTTGTGGTGACATCATTGTAGCATCTGGTTCACTATGTCGAGGGCTGTATAAGCTCAATATGGATGGCAAATGTGTAGAGGATTCAGCATGTGCTATTATGGATACGCAGGCTATTTCAAATGCAAAACTGTGGCATGCACGTTTTGGTCATCTGAATTTTGCAAGTTTGCTGCGCCTGCAGAAATCTGAAATGGTGTCTTCTTTGCCTAAGCTTGAGGCACCTGTCAAGCATGTTTGTGAGGGCTGCATATTGGGTAAAATGCAGCGTGCTTCCTTTCCCAAAGATGGATCAGTGAGAGCTGAACGCAGATTACAGCTTGTTCACAGTGATGTTTGTGGTCCCATGCAAACTCCATCATTTGGAAACTACCTTTACTTCGTGACTTTCATTGATGATTTTACCAGGCATGCATGGGTATATCCTTTGAAGGCAAAGTCCGAAGTGTTTTTGTGCTTCAAACAGTTTTTGGTTATGGCTGAAAATGTGTCAGAAAGTAAGATGGGCACCCTTCGTTCAGATCGAGGGGGGGAGTATATGTCTTCAGAATTTAATGCATTTCTGGCTGAGCGTGGGATAAAACACCAATGTACAGTGCCTTATACACCACAGCAAAATGGTGTGGCTGAGAGAAAAAACAGGTCTCTCATGGAAATGGCAAGATGTATGGTTAAGAGTCAAAGTCTACCACATGGTTTTTGGCTTGAGGCTGTCATGTGTGCCACTTATGTACTAAACAGGTGTCCCACCAAAGCATTACAGGTTGTCACTCCATATGAGGCTTGGCATGGCCGCAAGCCATCTGTTGGCCATTTACGTGTTTTTGGTTGCCTGGCATATGCATTAGTGCCTGTGCAACATCGCAGAAAATTGGATGACAAAGCTGTCAAATGTATTTTTGTTGGATATAGTGCTGAGAGCAAAGGCTATCGTTTGTATCATCCACAGACAAAGCGCATTTTGGTTAGCCGTGATGTTGTATTTGTGGAAGATGCAGTTCAGCCCTTGGTTTCATGTACTAAGGAGACAGATATCAGCTCACGTGATGTCTATGATACATTGTTGCCTCTTTTCAGTGGTGCACAGTCAAGTGCAATACCTCATGAGGCAGTTTTTCAGCCTATGCAGGTTTTAAATGATGGCACAGATCAGCCTATATCTGATGCAGATGTGCATGATGCACTTGAGGATGAGAGACAAGAGATTGAGGGCTCTAGGAACATGCCTAGATGGCTGGTGCAGACTTTGCGTGACAGCAAGTTGGATGCCCCTTTGTCTAGTCGCACTCGTTCTGGCTCTCATGGTGCCTCTTATGCGTCAGATTGTTATGCATTGGCTGTTTCTAGTATGTGCGATGAAAGTGAGCCTGTTTCATTTGATGAGGCACAAAGTTCAGAAAATTGGATGGCTGCTATGCAAGCAGAATACGATGCTATTATGAAGAATAGTACATGGTCTTTATGTGACTTGCCCCCTGGCAAGAAGGCCATTGGCACTAAGTGGGTATACAAATTGAAGCGTAAGCCTGATGGCACAGTGGATCGCCATAAGGCTAGGCTTGTTGCAAAAGGTTATGCTCAAGAGAAGGGCATTGATTTTGATGAGACTTTTGCTCCCACATGTCGTATGACCACTGTTCGTAGCATCTGTGCATTAGCAGCTCATAATGGTTGGAATGTACATCAGCTGGACATAAAGACTGCGTTCTTAAATGGAGATTTGCATGAGGAGGTGTATGTATCGCAGCCTCGTGGTTTTGTTCAAAGAGGGCAGGAAAACAAAGTGTGCAGGTTAAAAAAGGCTTTATATGGTTTAAAGCAAGCTCCACGAGCTTGGTATGAAAAAATACATGCATATTTGACTGCACATGGGTTTCAGAATAGTCCAACAGAAAGCACTTTGTATGTTAAACATGTGGATGGTGTACATCTAATCATTGCTCTCTATGTCGATGACATGCTGCTCACAGGACCAAATGAGAGTCATATTGCTGATTTTAAGGCTGATTTAAATGCCTCTTTTGAGATGTCAGATTTGGGGCATTTGCATCATTATTTGGGGATACAATTTAAGCAGTGTGATGGAGGTATTGCTTTGTGTCAGACAAAGTATATTGAAACATTGTTGCGGAGATTTGGCCTTGAAGACTGCAAGCCTATTGCTACTCCAATGGAGACAGGTTTGAAGTTGAGTCTTCATGATGCTGGAGATCACTTTGATGTCACACTCTATCAGACAGCTGTTGGTTGCCTCATTTATGTATGCATTACCAGGCCAGACATTCAGTTTGCAGTCTCACAGGTGAGCAGATTTATGCATAGCCCAGGCATTAAGCATTGGCAGGCAGTGAAGCGTATCTTTCGCTATTTGAGTGGTACTCGGCATCTTGGGTTGTTTTATCCCAAGGGGGGATCATTGCCGCCAGATTTACATGTTTTTTCAGATTCTGACTGGGCTGGTTGTTATGACACACGCGTGTCCACGAGTGGTTTTTGCTTCATGCTTGGAAGCTCATGCATATCATGGTTGAGCAAGAAGCAGCCTACTGTGGCCACTTCTAGTTGTGAAGCTGAGTACAGGGCAGCTTTCACAGCTACGGTTGAGTGTGTGTGGCTCAGACGCCTTATGGCTGATTTGGGTGTTGGGCAGCCATCTGCCACCACCATCTTCACTGACAGTCAGAGCGCATTGGCAGTTGCGCGGAACCCAGTGTTCCATGCTCGTACGAAGCACATTGAGGTGCACTACCATTATGTCAGGGAGAGACTCTCTGCAGGAGAGATCAGTTTGGCTTATGTGCCAACACAGGATAACCTTGCAGACCTTTTCACAAAGGCTCTGCCTCGTGAGAAGTTCGAAGCTTTTCGCAAAGCTTTGGGCTTACTCCCTTTTGTGGATTCGTCCACATAGCTAGACACTTCCCTATACATGAGTGCTAGCTCTTGTTCACCGCATCACTCCAGGGGGGATTTGTTACCATATTATAGTAGTGATGTGTGTGAACACACTTAGGACCGCCGGGGCACTTTTTCCCTCACTAGGAGGTTTTTTCCCCCGTGCATTGTATATACGCCCATTATCTTCTAGGGCTTGTAATCTTTCATTTTTGGCACTTATAATACACTACTGTGTTGTGCTCAAGCTTCCTCATCTTCTTGAAGTTGTGTGTGCATTCCTGCAACCCTAATTCCAACACCCTTGTGGCCTTCTCCCCTGATTTTGAATTCCCAAGATAGCAAGATTCAAATTTCTAATTTGCTCAGTCAGCCTTTAGATCTATTTATGTAATCCTTCCTATCCTCTACTTGGTTCCATAACTCTTGGAGCTTCCACATGAATCCCTCTCTCTAGATGCATATCCATAGGCAAAGGGTCCACAACAAATCTATCTTGAACTTGGTGATGTTTGACTTGCAAACCTGCTTCTCTCTCCTTCCTTGCAAGCTCTTGCTTCCTAAGCTTTTTCCTCCACTATTCTTTAGCTATCCTCATAGCCTCAACATAGCCTCAACATATGTGTTTGGATGTTTTAGTTCTACCTTCTCTTTGATACTGCCATGCAATGCACCAATAAACTTATCCTTCTTCAAAGAGTCTAGTGGTATGTGATTTTCCCTTAGAACTTTGAGTATCCTTCTCCAGACAGCCTCAAACCTACCATAAAGGCTGGCATCTCCTCGTCTTCCCCCTAGTACAATCTACTAAGCTCTCTCCACAAGTCATCAGGATTGTCAGCCTTCCCATATTGTCTCCTCAAGGCTGTCCCAATCTTCCTTTTAACCATGTGTTGTGGCAACATACCATTCTCTAATTGCTCCTTCCAATAGCAAACCCATCATCCTTAGCTTATACGCATCATCATCTCTATTATTTCTCAAAGCCGCCAGCTTAATCCTCCTCAAAAATTGATTGACATCTTCACCCTTCTCTCTTCTGAACACTTCATATCCCAAACCAGCCATAGATCCTCACTCTCAATCTAACTTAGTTGATTCCTCCAAATATTCTTCTAGGTCAAATCACACACACAAAACACATACTCCTAAGAACCATAGTAACACCATTTCATCAGGGTGACTCGTGTGCATGTTCCACACACACCAGGGCATAATATTTTTCTTATACAACATTTTGGTCTTGCAAATCCAAATACTCTAATACAGAAGCTAACAAAGGATGAACGGAAGTGGAAAACCACAATAGTTGCTCGGAATAATAAAAAGTGGGCAAACCAAGTTGGTACAATGTCCCAATGGCACTATTGTCCCAATTTGTTTTTTAGGCAATATTAGTGCGTACCTCTAATATTGGTGTCAAAGACATTTCTTCTTTAGCTTCAATTTTTGTTCAATTTTCCATCTTGATTTGTAATTACAAGATGACTTCAAGAAGATGATTTAGACAAAAACAAGAGGTTTACCTAAGGGGAACACACAGAGGATGAGGAGGAAGTGTACCAGAATTACTTGACGGAAATAGATTTAATTTTCACAAAAAAGGGGTACACATTCTTAGCCATCATTGAATGTGTATCTACATGTAAATTGTCTCTGAATGCCAAATAACTCATTGAAGAAGTATTCTACCCCTCCATCTGACCTTAGGCACTTCACATGCTTTCCTGTCTGTTTTTCAGCCACCATCACTTTGAAATTTTGAAAATTAGTGAAAACTTCACTCTTGTCCATCAAATACACACACACTTTCCTCGTGTGGTCTCATCAATGAATGTTACGTAGTACCTCTGTAGCCACCCATAGACATAGTCTTCATAGGACCCCATACATCTGAATGCACAACATCTAGTACATTCCTGCTCACATTTTTGTCATGTGGAAATACATGCTTTTTTGCTTTCCAAATTGACATGCTTCACATACTTTCTCCATACCTTTAACTTTAAACTTAGGCACCCCTATCACAATGTCTTTAGTCTGCATAAACTTCATTCTTTGCACATTTACATGCCCAATCCTCTTATGCCAAATGTTTGTATCCGTAAACAACTCTTGAACCATTTGCAAACATTGCAGCACTCACTTTAGGCATATTTACATTCAATGTAAACATTAGGCCCACTTTGTTCCCTTTTGCAACCAACCTTTTAACACTAGTTTGGTACCAAAACAGGACACTTAAGTGTCCTTTTTTGGGGGTTGCGAAAAAAAATCAAACTCCTAATGTAGGCTTTAAAAACCAAAATGCTTCATTGGGCATGTAGAACATAACCCTATGCTTATGTAAAAAATGCTAAACATATAAAATGCCTTTTTATTTGGAAGTACATAAGCAACAAAGTAGCATGTCTTAAAAATGAACATTTTTCAAGACATATGTCTTGAAAATGCCTTTTTATTTGAAAGTACATAAGCAACAAAGTAGCATATGTCTTGAAAATGAACATTTTTCAGGATTTTTCCAAATATGCAAGCATCACTCTCAAAAAAAAAATCCAATGATATCAATAGCATTTTTCCCAAGATATTTTGATAGCATACATCAGTCCAAGGAGGTATAATTTCACCAAAAAAAATCATTTTCCTTTCCTAGAATTTTTTCCAAAAAAGTTGCATAAAATCAACAAAAGTAACGTGTATTATCAAAACTCAATCACGCCACTAAAAAATAATGTAGCCCTATCAATGATAATGTTGATTATTGGTTTTTATGCTTGAGATGAGATAAATAAGCCATAATTTGATGTGTATGACACTAACTTAGCCTCCACTTAAGTAGGTTCTTATCGCCTAGTTTTAAAAAAATTGTAAAAAATAAAAATGTAAAATTTGATCATCTTTTATCAAAAACTAATCATAACTATGCTTGCAAAAGTAGTCTACACCTATAGTTACAACAAATAATGCACTTACACAGCTTTCCTCTTTGATGATGAAAATCAAAATTAGGCTCATAATTAGACATTTTATGTATTAAAAACAGGTTGCGCAAAAGGCCATGTATGAGAAGAGGCCCAAAAAGTGGCTCTAAAGTTTTGGAAAATTCAAAACAAAGTAGTATTTACCCTATATAACATGGGTGCACCTCAAGTTTTACATTATTAGCTTGCATATGGAAGGAGAAAAATTCATGCTCCACCTGTATAAAAAATGTCATTTCAATATTAGCGAGTCAAAAATTTATCCAATAATTGTCGTTTGATGATTCCAGGATTTAGTTTACATCATGGGCTTTCCATCAAGCCAAGTTTCATGATCAAACTATGTCCCTTCTAAAAGTTATGTCCAAATTACTACTATTTTGAAAACAGCAAAAATCATGCATTTTATCAGTATGTGTAAGAAAATTAAAATATTGCCTTCTTGCAAAAGCTAAGAAAAGTGCAATTTAAAAAATCTCAAGGATTTTTTGGGTCTTGAGGAACATCTGTGGATGTTAAGCAATTCAAAACTCTTAATAGATTGCCCACAAAAATTCAAGAACTTTTCAGAACACTTTAGTGTCTCAAGACACTTAAGTGTCCAATTACAAAACTAGTGTTAAAGTCTTTTACATAATAGCCACATCAGGGTTAAACAGGACCTGCAAACCTTGCTCAACCAACAGAAACCAAATTCTTTTTAATATTTGAAACATGAAGTACATCTGCAAGGTACTTCACCTTACCATCCTGCATAGACAATGTCACATCTCCAACATGGGTAATCAGATGAGTAGTGTCATCCCCTGTTTCAACAAAACCTTGTCTTTCTCTTCATTTCCTTGAACCGCTCATCACCATGCCTTGACATGTGGTTTGAAGCACTTGAATCAACATGCCATATATCATCCTTACATGTTGCTACATCATTTCCAAACACAACATTAACTACATGTTGCATAACAAACAACCTCTCATTATCCTCATTATTTCCGCCTAGAGGACCATAGTTGTTTTGCTGTTGCACTTTTCCATTTCGCATGGTGATGGCGAGTGAAAATGAGTGAAGCATGATTGAGCTAGCATGGTTTTGAGAGCTAAAATTTTGAAAGGCCAAAAAAAGTCGATCATGGCATGCAACTCTAGGGCATCTCTACCTCACTTGATTTTAGCATGGTTGGAAAAATATTTTGCACCTTAGAGGGAGATGTGGAGCCCAATTGATTCTTGGGCTTTTTCTTGCTTTAGTTGACTCTACTCCCTCTGGGTAGGTTGTCTTCCCTATTTCCTTCTTAGGGGAGGTTTTTATACTCTTTCTCTCTCTCCAAACCTCTCTCTCTCTCTCTCTCTCTCTCTCTCTCTCTCTCTCTCTCTCTCTCTCTCTCTCTCTCTCGCGCGCGCGCGCGTGCGTGCCTGATTGATTCTTGGGCTTTTTTTGGCTTCGGTTTATTTTTGTATTTTATTTTGTTTTCATATTTTTTTATAACATGGAACCCATTGTTGCCACATGGCATACATAAACCTAAATGTTTTTCCATTTTTTCAAGTGATAATATGGCATCCAGTACCACATGGTAATGTGGACCTACATTGCCACATGTGGCATACACAACCCTTTTTCTCAAGTTTTTTTTGTGTATGTGATCATGTGGCACCTTGGGCAACATGATCAAGTTTTTTTTTTGTTCCATGTGGCAACATGGGCCTATGTTGCCACATGGCACACACAATCTTAATTTTTTAGTTTCCATGTGTGTGTGCACATGGAATTTTCTCCAAGGGAAGGGTAAGGGGAGAAAGTTTAAATAATATATGGGAGTAGGTTTTTAGAGAGAGGGGGGAGTTTGTTTTTAGAGGGGGTGTGTGTGAGTGTGTTTGTGCATGGGATTTTCTCCAAGGGAAGGGATTTTTCAGGGGGAGGAAATTTAAAAGATTAACAGGTGTAGTTTTTTAGGGGGAGGTTGGTTTCTAGAGAGGGGTTGTGTGTGCATGCATTAATGCATGTGTGTATGTTACCATGTGTAGAGAGTGTGTACGTGTAAGCTGGGTGTGTGTATGTGCTATGTGCATGTAGGTGCATGTTCATGTTTTTAAATTTTAGTCATTTTTAGTTTTATTTTGGGTTGTATAAATTGCATATATACAATGGGGTTCTAAGGTTTTGTCTTATCGTATGGCCTCACTGTACAATTAATAGGAAGTTCTACATTACATATATACAATGCGCTTCTAAGGTTTTGGCTTACCACATGTGGCCTCATTGAGTGAAGGTGGAGAGTCTCGTGCCCATCCATGATGAAAGCCTTGACGTCACTATCCCCACCTTTGTTAGCACTCTTGATTGAGCACTGTCTTTACAGTTCCAACGCGAGTGTGTTAGTTTTGCAACATGGCACCACACACAAGTGTTATGGGATCCTAGTGATCTTTCTAGCCTTAAGGTTAGGGGTATCACGAAAGTATATGCATGAATCTTTTTAGGGTTTAGCACCATGAATGTCTCTTGTTTGATGGAAACATGGATGGGTATGGCCATTGAACATGGCCAAGGTATTGCCCTCTTGATGCTTGGCATCCACAAACTCCTCTGACTTCTTTAGAGGTGGTGTTAGCACATGCATCGGTGGAACCCACTGTTCTCTTTTCTTACTTAAGCTTTGGGATTGGCAATAGAGACATGGAATTTGGTCTCCACTTCATCTTTGGTCTAGTGTTTTGATGGGTAGCTTATAGTATGGGTTTTCTTGACTTCGAAACCCAAATGTAAGAGTTTCCTTCGTAGATGCCCTGCACTTCTAGTAGTTTTGTTGAGACCCAACGATTGTTGAACTTGAACTGGTGTTCAAGGCTACTGCTGCTTGAATCCTTTTTGGATTTGGATATTGGGTTGTGGTTCATGAGTTTTTTGGGATCTAGATAAAAGGGCTTCTATCATAGAAGCCTTGAGATTTTAACATTTTGACGGGATCATAGAAACTTTGAGATTTTAACATTTTGACGGGAATCATAGAAATCTTGAGATTTTACCATTTTGACAGGAATCATAGAAGCCTTAAAATTTTAACATTTTGACTAGGATTGAGGTTAAGTAGAACTCTATTGCATGGAGCTATCACTTTGGTGTCAGGTCTGTGCATGAGCATCATTTGGGTAGCCAAGGTGCTCTTTGGGTACACATTCCTTCTTTGTAACCTCCCTAAAGGGTTGTTAAGATTAGGGTTTGGGAGGTGGTCCTTACCATCACTAGGCGAGGTTTTAGATCTCCATAATGGTTTGAGGGAGTGGTGATGCAGCCAGGCGAGAGAAGTGTTGATTGGTGTGGGTGCCCTCACCCACCAAGGCACATCAATCATTCCATGGGGAAACTCAAGAGTTGCAGTTCTTTTTCGCTAAGTGACTGCACAATCTGTGGTTGTAATCCATCTCCTCCAAACGATGATGCTCTACCTCAAAATGTGGGTTTCATTCGAATATAAAATTCAGCTTCAAAACAAATAACGATCATGGATTAGGAATTGTTTATCGTAGTAATGGTTTCTATGGATAGTGTGAGGGGTGGGTGGCTAATTGAGGTTCATGTATCCAAAGACAACACATTATGGCTAGCCCCAATGTTAATAAGCAAGTCATGTAGCTAGGTGTCTTTCTAGGGAAACTCTAGCTCAAAGTGAGCAGGTTCCACTACTGGTTCAATTTCAAATGTGGCCTGAATAGGGATGTGATTTCAACACCATCTAATCACGTAAACCTGGTCCTAAGCTTCTATGGAAGATTGTCCATGATTTCCAAAATTAGAATCTACTAATCCTCTGAGTTGATAGGCTTTTGGGAGTGGATCATATTCTTGATCCTCATCTTCACCATCCCACATCTTGTTACAAGCTCTACAGATATCAATTGTGGTTGTGCCTTATTCATTGGCAAGAATGCCTCAATCCATGGGATGAGTCTTCCCTTTTTGTAACTTTATTTTCAAGGATTGGTTATCTTTGCATATGCAAATGTGATTGGATTCCCATACATGAACCAACCTTGCATTTGTCATGTAAGGCCTTCCTACTAGGATCATGGGATGAGTCTTCCCTTTTTGCAACTTTATTTTCAAGGATTGGTTATCTTTGCATATGCAAATGTGATTGGATTCCCATACATGAACCAACCTTGCATTTGTCATGTAAGGCCTTCCTACTAGGATCATGGGATGTATGACCCTCTTCTCTACTATAAATCCATCACCATGAATGTGTGATGGAAGCTTAGCCCAAAGGTGTTAATCTTTGCATCCTAAAGGATACACTCAAAGGTTTAGCTGTGTTCTCACCAATAAAATTGACCACGAGGGAGCCACGAGGCTTGTGCCTCTACTATAAGTGGTGGGCTTCCCTAGGCCTCCTAGAAATCCTTGGTGATTATGCTAACACCAGTACCACCATCCAACTTTAGAGATACTATCATGCCTTTATTAACACAACACTTATTTCATCTCCTTCAAAGTAGTGTACCAGCTTATTTATGAACACTTTTGGTTTTGTTTTGTCTTGGGTATAGAAGAAGAGCTCTCAATGTGGTATGTATCATTCTCCTCCTCTTCAAGTTTAGAAGGTGGGCTCTTAAGTTCTCGGTCATCTAGTCGGATAAGTCTCTCCACCAAAGTTTAGAATTTCCTTGTAAAAAATAAAGAATCAGACCTGCAAAAGGATAAGGAAGACGTGAGGTAAGATGTGGTCAGGGCTGCTATATGTACCTCATGCAATATTCATTCTCACTTAGCCCGTTCTCACTCGGAGGTAGGCTTGGACCTACTAATGTGTAGGGGATGTGCACAAGCAATGTGTAGGGGATGTGCACAAGCAATGTCTGTGATATGGGTCAAAATGAAGTCATCACCTATCACATTGGAGAAAATATTGTGGTGACTATAAAGATCCATCGAAGGCTAACTTTCACCTCCCATTGAGTCCTCCTTCACTCCATCTAGCAATATGGATCTAGTTGGATTGGTTCTAGAGGTAGAGGCTCTAGAATTGGCTCTTTTTGTTGCTGCTTCTTAAGAATGGTTATAGATTTAGTTGTAACCTTTGGCACACTCTAAGGTTTCCTTACTGTTGACTCTTGAATGGGGTCAAGGATACTCTCACGTGAGGTCAATGTCTTGTACTCGACCACTTACTTAGGGGCTAGCTCTAATGTCTCGTACTCGACCACTTACTCAACCTACACCATATAAGCACTTGGGCTTGTTTCATTTTCTCCTTCTCCAACATGTGGTGGGGTCTTCTTTGAGTTTCTTTTCAAGTTTTATGTAGTTATCTCTTTGGGAAGAACTAGTTTGAGCAAGAGATAGTCTCCATGAGGGAGAAAGCTTTGGAGCTATCATCTCAACCACTTTCAATGGTCATGAAATCATTACCCTTGATCATGTGTTGCATTTTTGCATGCTCTTTGTGAGGTTTTCTTCTTTTAGACCTCTACTTCTGGTACTTTGGTCTTTTCAGTGGCTACTATAGCCTTTGGGGCTTATGTCTCAGGCTATTTGGCTATTGGCTTTGAGATTAAATCTTGAGCTTTCTGATTTGTAGTAGCTACCTTGGATGTTTCTTGGGAAATTTCCCTTGTCTTGGTGTGGAGGTTTGTGATGGGACTAAGGGGGACCCTCCTTCTTGTATGATTAAACAAGTTAAGGTTTGCCAAAGTGGGTGATGATCCTACCTTGTTACTTTATTGGGAGGACAATACTTGAAAGCATGTTTGTATCCACACTTTTAATATGTACCTCCATATGGAATGACATTGGAATTTGGCACTAGATTCAAAGATAGAGTTATGGCACTTAGTGCAACGGATCTATGAGGAGACACTTGGCAATATGATGTGGATCCTTGTAATAATGAAAAAATTGAAGAAGTGGCATGCATTTGACATGCTTTGAAGTTTCTTGCTCTTTGTTGCACCATAACCTTGAACAAGGAGCCATAATCAATGGATGGGGGTTTTTTGTAGTCCACTGGCCAATTCACCGAGTATTGTGTGTATCAATGTGATTCTAGGAGGAACCGAGTAGGGTGGTAATATCAAAGGTGGATGGTGGTGGTTTGTATACATACCTCTCGGTATAGGGTTTTGAAAAATTGGCATTAGATTAAGAACCAACTGAGAAGCATTTGGTATGGGTTGTAAGGCTAGTGGTTCTGAGAGCATAGCTTGTCGCACCCAATTTCCTTGGTACAAATAATGGTTTGTATCATGGTTTCCATGGCACTATAAATGAGAACATTACTGTTGCTATCTAGGACTTAGTAGCCAAAACTCATGCTTGTGTGGTTTTGGTGATAAATTATACACCAAACCATATCTCTTCGTGGAAATAAATGTGGGTGTCCTGACTAGGGGGATAGCCTTGGGGTTCCCCTTAGGGTTGGCCTTGCCCTAATAGCTTAAATGGTTAAGAATATTTTTTGCAAGTCATTCATGCTCATCCTTGACTAGGACTCTAACTGATGCTAGTTGGGCATCCTTAACTGATGAGGCTTTGGATGATGCATCCCCTATCTCTTGGTTTGGGTAGAAGAATTCTAC
Organism: Cibotium barometz; assembly: GCF_041138505.1. Taxonomy (NCBI): domain Eukaryota; kingdom Viridiplantae; phylum Streptophyta; class Polypodiopsida; order Cyatheales; family Cibotiaceae; genus Cibotium; species Cibotium barometz. The sequence goes on from NC_141061.1 coordinate 29,023,649, forward strand.
ATCCTTGTCTTGTATATTATCTACTAAGTCTATTGCCTTGTGGTGGTAAACTCATTGAAGGTATAGTATCTAGACCTATAGAGATGGTCATGAATCCTCTTGCTCTTGAGACCGATCTCATAAATTGATTAATAAATGATAAGTCATCTAGTCTGAGGATGCATCTCATGAGGTGATACTTATAATATAGTCCCACATTGTTTCACCCTCATCTTTCTTGAGATTATAGATCTATATGGGATGGGACTCCATCTAGCTCCACTGACCCATAATGAATGTGTCATAATATCTCGTAGCTAGCCTTTTTATATGGGTTTAAAGACCTAAACCAATGTCTTACTTTACCTTCAAGTAAAATTTTAAATGAACAAGCTCACGTGTATTGACTCACACTTATCGGGAACATTTCCTCATCATGGAACACATCAACATGCACCTGTAGTCCTTAGGGAAGAGGCCTTCTCTCTATTTTTCGAATTCTAAATTCTCATCTGAAGCTGATCCATGAGGTGGTAAACATGCACTCTCCCTTGTTATTTTATGTTCTCGAGGAAGCTACTGAGCTTTTGGTATGCTGAGAACATGCACTTCTAGGTAAAGAAATCCTCAAATTCGATAAACAGAGCGATGAGCTTGGTCTCTTCCTCTATAGAGAGGTCTTCACCTATGTATACTGGCCTTGGGTCTTCATCCGAGCCTACTAGGTTTATTTCTTTGACCTTGACTCTCTGGACCATCATATCAGGTCCTTGGTTGCCCATTGTGAGACATTTGGGCTGAGTCATATCGGAAAAATATATCAGCCATCTGTAAGGTCTTGAAATGTATGGGCACCTATTTGGTTTATTCGGCTTTAGCTCTTTCTTCTTCCACTTGCCATTTGGCTTCTTCTTTTTTGCTAGCACTAAATTTTTATTGCGTGCTCTGCGTAAGTGGCAAAGATTTTTTGGTTCAAGTGTGGGTTCCATGAGTTAATTTGGCTTTGGGGTGGTCGTGTGGGTTAGAAGGGAGCTATTGGTGAACTCATTTTGCCATGTATCATTGAAGTGGTCACATGAGCTTCAATAGTCCCCACATACTTCAGCCAGTGGGTGTCTGAATCATATGGGAATACATATCGCTCTCACCTAGGGAATCCATTGGGCTTGCAAGTCCCGTGGGAGTGTGTATCTCCCTTGATGGTTCCACTCTAATGGCATGTTCCAGTACTTGGGTGGCAACGCTAATAGGCAGGTATGTTGAGATAAGCATATATAGAGATGTGATCTCCTACCCATCTACCATAGAAAACCTTGTGCCAATGTATCTGGGTAGAATGTCCAGGGTGGCAAGGATATGCATCCAGTTCTCAAAGTCTTCTGGCTCCAAAAAGAGGTGCACATTCCTCACTATCCTTTTCATCATCAACTGTTTTGTGGCACATTTGACATAGACGGACTATAGTAGATTGGGTTATTGTTGTGACTGAGTTGTCTACAAATGGTCTGCCACTCATTGGCACATTTGACATAGACAGACTGTAGTAGATTGGGTTGTTGTTGTGACTGAGTCCTCTACAAATGGTCTGCCACTCATTGGGTGTACCTTCCACATGGGTAGATTGATCTTTACAGTTTGATCCTTTCTTTGAATGTAAATGTGTTCACTATCCCAGTCGTGGTGGATCATCTTTGATTCTCTCATGAATGGTCATCCAAGGATGCAATCCTAAGAAATACGCTGATGTCCAAAGTTCATCACCACAAAAGTGTGGCCGTAAGTAGTTCCAAGGATCTTTATCTTCAAATCCTTCAGTAGACCAATGGGTCCATCAGCGAATTTGACTATAGTAATGTGGTGTCATCCATGGCAAGTGCTTCCTGTAAGATTCCTCCTCAGCTCCTAAAGATGTATAAAGTTCTCCTTTCAGTCCTCAATGATCATTCCCTTTTCAGAATGCAAAAAGGCATTGTTTTTTCTTGTTTTTGGCTTAGAGAGAGAAAATACTCTAGAGAGAGATAATATAGTTTTGAGATATTTTTGGATACAAAGTTATCCTTTAAATTTATGATGAATTCCCCTAAAACAAAAGTTTGAAAAGAGTTTTCCAATATGCATTAGAATTTAATTGAATATATGCACTCTAGACACCTTAGCCTAGCGGTACCTCTATTCAAAAAATTATGAATTAAGGTCCAAAAAGTGTTCTAATGGGCCAATGGAGTTAATCCAAGTGTTTGAATAAGAAAAATGCAAGAATAAAAGAAAATCAACTAAAAATGAGTAAATTCTCACATAAGATGAAGAGTTGGCTAGTACTAGTACTTAATAGTATAAAAATGGAAATTTTGACACCTTAGGAGGGTGAGTGGAGCTCATGAAGGAGGCACCTAGAATCGTCATCATTGTTTCATTTTTTAATTCAAAAAAAATGAGATATTTCATCTCTCCTCTTCCAAAAATAGATCAAAAAAGTGGGCCTAACTAGTCTAAAACTTGTCCAAATTGGATCAAACTGAAGCTATATACCTCTAGATACCAGTTGGACTTGGTTGGTGGCCTCCCTCTCCGATAAATAGAACCCCATTCCTTTGTATTTTCATCTTAGTGTATTTACATACTAGTGTAATTCTCATTTTAGTGTATTTCTTTCATCCCTCTACCTTGCCTCTCCATTGTGAAGCTTTGGTGCTTCACTAAACCTCTTCTTCTCTTAGAGATTACCCTCTTCTCTTGGAGGTCAAGACTCTTCCTTGGGCTACACATCCCCTTAAAGAATCAAGCTAAAACCAAGTGTAAGCCTATTAAACAATGATGTTTACTCTCTTCTTTTGATGATAATCTTCTTCCCAACCTCTCTACATGCTTGGGAAGCATTCTATTTCATGGTTTCTTCTTAAAACCATGCCCTTCTTGATTTATGTTATTTAAATGAAGTAATGTTAATATCATATGCTTAAATGTATTGTTTTTTATTTGTAATCACTCTTTTAGAAAGAATACTCACTTTTATGATTTAATCCTTCTTGGAAGGATTAAACCTTAATTCTAATCTCATTTTCTTACTCTAAACTCTTATGTTTATGCATAAATGTAATAATGCTAAAAGATGAATTTTCATGATACTCTATACATAAACATTTTAAATGCTAAAAAAAGGATTTTTGTTACATTTATGAATATACATTTATAGTATGTACATGCATAAATGTACAGATGTTAAAAAGATGATTTTTTGTTATATTTTAAATATTTATATTCATGGTATGTATATACATTAACATTTTTATTTATCAAATATAAATTTTCATCGCATCTTTAAATAGGAATATGCATAATTAATTTTGGTATTAAAAAGAGAATGTTTCATCATATTTTTGCCTAGGTTCAAATGGAGAAGAGAATATTTAAGAATATTTCTATGTGAATACTTTAATAAAATGATGTATGCATATTTATTAAAGGATAATGTAGAAAAAGAAATATCCTTGTTAAATTCCATTATTCACGAGTAGAATTATTTATAGTTCTTTTATATCCAAAGTAGAATGAATTTTCATATTATTGGATGTTTTTCCTTACGATTAGAAATCAGAGTTATTTTATGAGATAAATGGAGAAATATCTTTAGAAAATAAATCTAGGAATAAATTCAAGTGATTCAGTGCTAGACCATGACCATGTGAGAAAGGTAGGTTAGTAAGATACTTGCTCATCTCTTGAATCGTAAATTAATCCAAGACTTGTGGCCATTTCCATTTCTTCAGTAGTACGAAGAAGGGATGACCATCTGATTCCAACTTTCCACCTCTCCTAAGAGATAGCAAGGTCCTAATCAAAATCAAGATACAGGAAGTTTTAGAATGGAAGGAAGGCCTTTTCCTCGGAACACATTTTCTAGAACTCCGGCTCTTTCCAGGATGCAGAAGGAAGAGCTTAGAAGTGAAAATAGATGTTTTGGCTGTCAAGGTTTTGGGCACCAGCTCAAGGATTGCCCAACTCCTTCTATGTCAATGGGCCAGGGAAGCCAAGGTCCTAGAGTGCCGAGACCGACCCCTTTGTATCAGTCTAATGAAGGTCCCTCTCACCAAAATTAGGGGGGCAACCCTAGAAGAATGCCAGCTCAGCCTCGAGCCTTAATCCAGAGTAGTCTCAAATTTCCCTCCCATAATTGGGAAAGCCAGAGAGAGAGAGTTCCACACCCCAGACAGCAGCAACCAGAGCTGCCACAATAGCTGATGTAGTGGAGGAAGAAAGAGGATAGATTTATGTTGCCATCAAACATCAAGGGTAGAATCATTAGCTCTTGGTCATTCATACTCCAGCAGAGTACAAGGGTAAGCACTTTAAGCTTTTGATTGATTCAAGCAGTACACATTATTTTATTTCCCCAAGATGTTTGCGTAAGTTAGTCCTAGATCAAAAAACAGGGAAACCTATGCAAGTAGAATTGGCCAGTGGGAAGATTCTTTTCACACACCATAAGACATACCGTATTAAGTTTAATCTAGATGGGAATGTAATAGATTGCCAGTTCAGAGTCTTACCTTTGGGAATCTATGACGGAATCCTTGGGATGGATTAGCTCCATAAGAATCAGGCTGACATTCATAGTCACAAGGGAACCATCTCTTTCCTCAACCTTCACGGGAATCAAGTTCAAGGAGTTGAAATTTATGGATCCCCAGTTCTGCAGTTAGTTAAAGCTTCTAAGTTGCTGAAGGGACTCAGAAAGAAGCAAGCCATCTATGTCATTTAAAATGAATCTAGTAGATAGAAAATCCAAGGCTAAGGAACTAGAGTAGCTAAGTGAGTATGCTGATGTATTCCCAAAAGAGCTGACTGAGATGCCTCTGACTCGTGAAGTAGATCATGAGATAGAGCTAACACAAAGCTTAGCCGATAGCCGAGTGTGCATACAAGGTGCCAGTCCCAAAAGCCATAGAACTTAAGGAGCAGTTAAAAAAATTATTAGAGCAAGGATTTGTAAGACCCAGTGTTTCACCTTGGGGTGCATTTGTTCTCTTTCAGAAAAAGAAAGATGGAATGTTAAGACTTTGTATTGATTACAGAGAACAATAAAAAATAAGTATCCTATATCCCTAGGATTAGTGGAACCCAAATGTCCACAAAGATAGATCTCAAATCTGGATATTACCATATCAGAATCAAGGATCAAGATATCCCAAAGACAGCCTTTAATACTCGCTCTATGGGCATTATGAATTTAGAGTCATGCCGTTTAGATTAATAAATGCCCTAGCTATGTTTAATCGCCTCATGCAGGATATTCTCAAAGAATACTTGGATGCATTTTTTCTTGTCTTCTTCGATGACATCCTGATATACTCTAAGAATACAGCAGATCATGAAGATCATGTGCGTAAAGTCTTAGAGATCCTAAGGAAGCACCAAATCTTTGCAAAAAAGAGTAAGTGTACTTTCTTTTCTGACCATGTCAAATACTTGGGATTTATAGTATCTAAGGTTGGGATTTCTCCTGACCCCACAAAAATCCAAGCAGTTGTAGATTGGCCAGAGCCCAAGACAATGAAAGAAGGCAGAGGATTCTTAGGATTAACCAGGTGGTATATCGAATCTTTATACCCAGGTATGCTTAGATAGCATCTCCTTTGACCAACCTTCTCAAGAAGAGTACCCTATTTCATTGGACCACTATGTGTCAGAGTGCTTTTGATAAGCTGAAGACAGCTTTAGTAACCAACCCTGTTCTTAAATTGCTAGATTTTTCCATACCCTTTGAAGTAGTAACAGATGCCAATGGTTTTGCCCTAGGAGTGCACTCATGCAGGAAGGTCATGCAGTAGCCTATGAATCCAGAAAACTCAAAACGTATGAGAGAATTTATGATGTCTATGACTTGGAGTTACTCTCAGTAGTTTATGCTCTAAAGCTGTGGAGACATTATATCTTGGGATAGAGATTCACCTTGATGAGACAGATCATCAAAGTCTAAAGTGGATCTTCACCCCCCAAAAGGATCTCAACATGCATCAAAGAAGGTGGATGCAGACCTTGCAGGAATTTGATTTTGAGATTAAGTACCTGAAGGAAAGTGTGGTAGCAGATGTGCTCAATAGGAAAGCCTCCTTACTTGCAAAAACATTGGTTTCAAATCCATTGATCAATGAAGCAAGAGAGAAGATCATGCAGGACAAATTCTTTACCCCTATTGCTACCCTACTTATGCAAGAAAGCAAGACTCCTTAGGAAATGAGTCGAGTTCATGGGTACAGATTGGACGAAGGATGCATGTATTACAATAATTGGCTATGCATTCCCAATGATGAGGAAACAAAGGGAAAAATTTTGAGAGAAGCCCATGATAGCCCGATAGCTGGACATCCAGGGTTCATAAACACCTACATGTCTGTAAAGAAGAGCTTCTTTTGGCTAGGATTCAAAAAGGATGTACTTACTCATGTGCGTCAGTGTTTAGTATGTCAAAGAGTCAAGGCAGAAAGATTTAAGATGCCAAGAAAGTTGCATCCCTTAGACATTCCACAGATGAAGTGGAAATGTGTCAGTATGGATTTTGTTACTAGATTAATGTCAGTGAAATCAGGTTACAACTCCATTTTTGTGGTAGTTGACTGACTAACCAAAGTTGCATCCCTTAGACATTCCACAGATGAAGTGGAAATGTGTCAATATGGATTTTGTTACTAGATTAACGTCAGTGAAATCAGGTTACAACTCCATTTTTGTGGTAGTTGACTGACTAACCAAAGTTTCCCATCTGATTCTAGTAAAAGAAACCTACACTGCACAGTGGATCTTGCTAGAGTCTTTCTCAAGGAGATTTTTAGGTTGCATGGCTTACCTAGAATGATAGTGAGCGATAGAGATCCTAAGTTTACGTCAAGGTTCTGGACTGCATTCTTCGAAACCTTTGGGAACTTTCTTAGATCTCAGTACAACCTATCACCCCGAGACAGTTGGCCAGATAGAAAGAGTGAACCAAGTAATAGAAGATATCCTTCAGTCATGCTACCCAGGAAGTGGTTCAACTACTTACAGAGATCTAGTTGAGTTTGCTTATAATGCCTCTTATCACCGAAGAATCAGGATGAGCCCTTTCAAAACTCTAGATGGACAAGATTGCCTCACACCATTAACTTGGTCCGACCCATTGATTAGGGTCGAGATGTCCAGACATATGCTAGATGATATGGAGCAGCAGATGGAGTCAATCTGCAAAGATATTAAGGCTCTGCCCACATGATGACAAAAGTAGTATGCTAATAAGAAGAGAACACAGAGAGTGTTTGAAGAATCAGATATGGTCTTCATTCGAGTACGACCCAAAAGAAGTTCTTTATCTCTAGGGAAGTACAAAAAGCTGTCTCCTAGATACTATGCACCGTATGCCGTTACAAAGAAAGTAGGAGATCTAGCCTATGAACTTCTTCTATCTCCCCATCTGAAGGCACATAATGTGTTTCATGTTAGTTTTCTTAAAAAGTATGTATCTAGCATGAGTCATGTGCTAGATGATGAGCAGTTGACTTTTTCGACTCAAGGTCAGATGTGGAACTTCAACCCGAAGAAACCCTAGATATTCAGGAGAAGGCTCTCAGGAATAGAGTCCTTAGAGAATTTTTGGTCAAGTGGAAGTTCTACTATGACACAAAGTTGGGGTTTTGACTTCGGTCACTTCTTAGAATCAAAACACACTTGTATGAAACCTCACAGTCTCCTCACCTCCCTTTCTCTCCCTAGGTTAAGATAAAGATAAACACATCAAAGGTGAGATCATAATTCATGGAAGGAAAGATGAAAGGCTCAGGAGAAGCAAGAATTTCTGCCAGTCTTGCAGCTCCAAACAAGAGGATAATTCTTTGTTGGAAGAAAACCTTCCTTCTCAGGATTATGTGAACGGAAACATACGGGGAATGTTGGTAAGGTTTATCCATTTGAATTGGGAGATTTATATGAAACATCTTAAAGTAAAAGAATATAGCAATCACTTACAAGAGGATAAGATACATGGGATTTGCTTTTTGATAAGAGATTAAGAAGAATGAATCATTATTAGGAAGAAATAATGGCCAAAAATCTTTAAAAATAGAGATACACAGAGAATTGCAATTTTAAAAATAGAGATACACAGAGAATTGCAGTTTTAAATCCATATAAGGATTACATAGGTACATAGAGCTTGAAGAGAGCTTTGCATCTATATAAAAACTTTCAAAAACGGGCAACCAAGCGAAAAGTTATGAGCATTTTACTACAAGACTATAAAATTACCAAAATTCGCCTAAAAGTTAGCAACTTTGGGAGAAATTCTGATCATCAATGAAGTAAAGGATTAAGAAATTAGTTACATAAGTGGAAAGAGCATATAAAGTGATTCCTAGCTATATGATCAATTTTAGAAACCAATACCCGAGTGATGAGTAGTTGAAATTTGGGTATTAGACCACAAAAACTACACTTTTCTCTCTTTGCATGAAACCTCAATTTTCACATAGCCTCTTGTCTTTCATCTCCTTCATGATTCAAGCTAGAGGGTAAGGGTTAACATTGCTCAGTGGACAATCGTAAAGATTTACCTATGGTCCCCAAAGTCTTTCCACATGCTCATTACCACTAAAACCATTGGTACCTCCAAAGAAAGGCGGCAATAAGGCAAGGGCTACCTTGAGAAGTCACAGGCCCATCAAGATAATAACTCCTTATTCCACTTATCATCATGAATCATTAAAGAGGTCAAAAATTGGGTTAAGCATGAGGAGCTAATGCTACATTCACATGTAAAGAGAGTGTTTGAATAAGGGTTTGAAGAAGATAAGAGAATGGCATGACACAAAATGCTCAATTGAGGAGGCTTCATTCATTGATTTGAAAGGGAGAGGAGGGCTCCTTTTATAAGTGGAGAATCACCCTCTCTTCCATTGTTACAAATTACAACATAAAAATCTTCAACCCTTCAGTGACATAAGGGTAGATGTCACCATCAATTGTCCTCTTAGGCTAAGTCGTCTATTGATTATTAAATTGAAGACTTTTTGACTTTGAAAGTGTGATGAGATAATAGCCAAGTCTAAGTGCTGTAGGTGGAGATCCCACTTACACATGGCGGAATTCTCCTCTTCCATGTAGGAATTCTAGAAGAATCTTTCCCAATTATGCACCTACACACACTCCTCCACATGCCTTCCACACTCCCCAACTTGTAGCCTTATGGTGAATACTATATTAATAATACAATTAAAATCTATGTGAGCATGAAGGCCCACTTTTATTTTCCACATCACTAGCCTATCTACCATACCAAAGTATTCATCAAGCATACTTGTGGCATTTACAATGTGTGCACCCCAAATCAAGTAAAACCATTATATTTAAAGATAGAATACTATTATCAGGGTAGCCGCTACAAGCCACCGTATCACCATGTTGTTATTCCATTGTGGGTGCCGCAATCTTCTTGGATAAGCTTCCACCTTATTACCATTGAGAAACCATCAAAATATGTACAAAATTGAAAATGAAAGATATCAATTTTTTATGTCACATCTTTCCCCCCCTAGTAGATTCTTCATGCTTATCTTGGGGGTCTGCTGGCCATGGTGCTCGAGGGTAAAATATCTTTAGCCAGTACTCATTAGCACATACAGGAACCTCCCGGCCACTTGCATCCTCTAGAAGATAGGTGTTATTTTTGAACTTTTGCTTTATCCTGAAGGGGTCTTCCTAGCGTTGAAGAAGCTTCTTATCTAGCCATTTCTCCACATGGCCGTCATTCCTCTCATGAGACTAAGCTTACTTGCTTGAGTTCTGGCTTCTTCTTCTTCTTCATGAGAGTGTCATGCCTTGCCTTGCACCATTGTTGTGCAGCCTCCAAATTTTGAAGTGCCTGAAGTCGCCTCTCATCCAAGGTCTCCAGTTGTACTAGGCATTGGACATGTGTTTCTTCTTCATTATTCAAGCGTGCAAAAGATGTGCGAAGGCTTGTGATTTTCAATTCTGTTGGCAAAATAGCCTCCATTCCATAAACTAACTCAAAAGGTGTGAAACCAAGAGAGAGTTTGTGAGTTGTCCTATAGGCCCATAGGACCTCTGGCAAATGCACATCCCACTTTCTCTTCATAGTGTCCACTAGCTTAGACAAAGATCCACAAAGCAGTCCATTTGTTTTTTCTACTAAACCATTACATTGGGGATAATAGGGAGTTGACATAGCATGCTTTATTTTTAATTTTTGCACCAAAGCTTCAATCAAGTCATTCCTGAAAGACCTCCCCCCATCCGTAAGGATTTCTAATGGACACCCAAATTGGGCACATATGTATTCCCTAAGAAAGGATGCCACAGCCACTGCTTTATTATTGACCATGGCCTTTGTTTTGGCCCACCTTGTTGCATAATCTGTGGCCACCAATATGTAATACTTCCCATTCGAGGAACGAGGAAGTGGGCCCACAAAATCTAATCCACACCTTTCAAATGGACCATATGCTGGGATAGGGTTTAAGGGTCCGGGAACCAATTGCTTATGCCCATATGCCAGGCATACTTCACAGCTTCTGTACCACTCATAGACATCTTTGCTGAGTCGAGGCCAATAATAACCTATGTTAAGGATCCTCCGAGTTGTGCTGGTGGCTAAGGCAAAGTGACCTGAACATTCATGACATAATTCCATAATCCTTTTAGATTCTTCCAGGCTCACTACCCTCCTAAGAATCTTATCCTTACCTTGCTTGTATAAAGAACATCCCCTAGAATTGTGTAAGGATGAGCTTTGTAAGCCTTTGCTTCTGTTGAGGATTCAATCTAGGAGGGAAGTATCTTGTATCTAGATAGTGTTGAACATCTTGGAGCTCAGGCCAACCTGTATCCATTAATGTAAGAATAGCTAATTTGAAAGAAGCCAAAGTTTTAGTAACCAATTCATCAGCCTTTTGATTATCCTTCCTGTTAACATGCACAAATTTACAAAACTCAAAAGCTTCTTTTAACTCCATTGCCCTTTTATATACAATTCTTGAAGATAAGGACTCCTTGCTTATATTCTCCTTTCATTTGTCGGATGACCAATTGCGAATCCCCTTTAACCTCTTTAATTCCATCTTTTATGCAATCTTCTAATCCCCATATTAATGCATTGTACTTAGCCACATTATTTGATATAGCCTTTGGAGATTCCCTACCCTTGAAGATTAGGACTCCTTGCCTTATATTCTCCTTTCATTTGTCGGATGACCAATTGTTGCGAATCCCCTTTAACCTCTTTAATTCTATCTTTTATGCAATCTTCTAATCCCCAAACTAATGCATTGTACTTAGCCACATTATTTGCTCCAAGCTTTACAGCTCCAATGGTTTGCTTCACAGCTTCTTCTCCCTCTTCTCACTCTCACTCATAAACCCTAATTAGAGATTTGAGATCCCTGTCCCCCACCGCGCAACAAATTCAGGGGTGCTAGCAGCGGAAGTAGCACTTCTTGCACGGGGAGGGTCGCACACTCGGGGCCTCACCCATGGATATCCGGACAAGAGACTAATCCATCGGTTCTTCCAAAACCGAACCCGAAAAAACTTCCCTTGCCCGGAAAGCACGGGCGATTCCTCCAGGATAACTTTTCAGGATAACTTTTCACTAACGTAGTCAAAAGCCTTAACTATTTGATCTGATCTGACCGAACCCGTAAGTCCCATAGTCAGATCAGGGAAAAGATTGTACTTGGATCATAGAGACCAACGCTTTTTTCCTCATTGAGAGGCACAGCCGTTGATTCTTTTCCATAGAACAATTTTTGTCCAGGATTTACCTCATCTATCGTACTATACAGAAATTGAGTCTCATTTTACAGATCCATCAGTCCAGCCTAGCCCCATCAAGTCCCATGGGTTAGCCAACCGCCCAACAACTGTAGTGATGGGATCCAATTAGGAATTTTGTTAGGTTTTATCCTGAGTACCACGGAAAAGAGTTCCCAGGCCCCCTAGCCGGATATTCATACAAACATAAAACTAGTCACACCACTTACACACCCAATATAAACTTGCCTTTTTCATAGATTCAACAATCTTTAAAATAATCATTTAATGAAACCATAGTGTTACTGATCATAATCCTCTAATTATCCAGTTGAATCCTAATTTCAAATTTATTCCTTCATCGGTGTACCTATGGCATCATTGACAACCAGAGGGGCCTTTTCAATAGTTCCTAGCTCATATTACTCGACAATATAATCACATAAGAATATCCAGATAGAATCTCCATTGAAGATCAGCAAGATCAACCAACAGATCCATATAAAAGAGCCATGGGCTCATCCGTTGTTGAGGACCAGCAAGGCCAATCAACTAGATCCATGCCCGAATTCAGAAAACAACTCTTACTCCTTGTTCCAATATCTTTCCCGATGTACTTGTGGGTATCTTCGGCGACCGAGAGCCCAAGCACCGTATGGTCAGCACCCTCTAGGATCCTTCGTAGGTCACTTAGCGCTTCACTCATAGGCCGCTTCCTTGGTCCCTTATCCACTGTACTGGAAGCTCACCATTTAAATCAAACCGAGGCTGGTCAAGACCTCGGCCAAGACCTCGGCCAGACCTTGCTACGCGAGACGTCCTCCGATGACTCTCCGTCATGACTCTCCATCACAGCAGTTGTAACTTTAACAGATAGGTCTCCAACCACGACCTCATTCATAAGACGGTCAAAATGCTTTCCCAGCATTCTTGACATAAAACAGTCATTTAAAAGCAGATTTCACATACTACAGTTCCAACAATATTCCCATCTTTTCTCATTACTCTGCATCGTTTCACATTAGTCCCCATCTTTTCTCATCTTACCACAATTTTATTTTCTTCATCGATCCCTATCACATCACATCATTCCCACATCAAATCACATCCAATCGTATCATCCACACATCAATCCACATTGTCCATACATTTATCCACATCATCCATACATCCATCCACATCAATCCACATTATCCACACATCCATCCATATCTTCCACACATCCATCCACATCAATCTTAGAGAATACATTACAGTATATAACTTTTATAATATGTACCTGCATCCATGTGTGATGTACATGTGTGTGTGTGTGTGTGTGTGTGTGTGTGTGTGTGTGTGTGTGTCTGGGTGGGTGGGTGTGAGTGTGTGTGTGTGTGTGTGTATGTGCGCGCGTGTGCGTGTGTGTGTGTGTGGATGGGTGGGTGGGTGTGTGTGTGTGTGTGTGTGTGTGGATGGGTGGGTGTGTGTGTGTGTGGATGGGTGGGTGTGTGTGTGTGTGTGTGTGTGTGTGTGTGTGTGTTGCTCATCTTAAAAATAGTCTCATATTGAACTTGCTCTCTATTTAAAATAAAAAATACATTATACCATACAAATTTTGTAATATTTACGTGCATCCATGTATGCTCTACATGTGTGTGTGTGGGATTGTTTGTGGGTGTGGGTGTGGGTGTGGGTGTGTGTTTGTCGCAGCGGCTCCTTAATTTATGAACATGAAATAGAAGTTGAAAGAACATAACATGGGCAACATACATCCAAGGGTCACACACATATGTGTATAAAGGTACTCTCTCTCTCTCTCTCTCTCTCTCTCTCTCTCTCTCTCTCTCTCTCTCAATTCATCACCAGCAGCCAAGGAGGGCCACAAATCATTGGCATTCACGTCGAGAGAGATGAAGGGCCACCACTTACAATGGAGAGCGAGCAATGAAAAGTTGTGCCAACCGAGCGACCAACGAAGGCTACAACACCTACACATGCAACAAAAAACACCAAAGCTGAGAAAGACAAAGAGAGAGAGGGTGGCAACATACAACACAAACAAGAGAGAGAGCTCACCCATGATGGAGCCGCACCAAACTGCAGAGAAAGCCTGAGAGAGAGAGAGAGAGAGAGAGAGAGAGAGAGAGAGAGAGATCACTCGAAACCTACACAAACACCATTACAGATTGAGCTGTGTAGTAGGAAGCTTGGAATAAAAAGGGCTGAGCTTCACGCCTATCGCCTCCCCCTCATCCCCATCAGATCACTTGGCACAGAGTAGAGAAATCATGACAGCGCCCACCAATTTGGCACCCTCCTATTTGTAGCTGGAGGAGGTTCCACCGACCTAAGAGTGTTTAGCCTAAGCATTTGCGTCAATTGGACTCATGCGCAAGATAGATGCCACCACTTGGAAGCATGTGTGTAAGGTATCATGGCGACGCCCACCACATGCAAGGCTCGGCTTCACACCTATCGCCTCCCCCTCATCCCCATATCACCCCAGCACAAAGTAGAGAGATCATGGCGGTGCCCACACCAATGCAGAGACGGCAACACATGCAAGGCTCAGCTTCACACCTGTTGCCTCCCCCTCATCCCCATATCACCCTTCCCAGAGTAGAGAGATCATGGCGGTGCCCCACCAATCTAGATGGCAATATGCAAGACAACACCACATGCAAGACAACAGAGAGAGACAGAGAGCCTGAGAGATCACCCAGCACAGAGATTTCTTATTATCAGTCAAGGAGAGAGAGAGAGAGAGAGAGAGAGAGAGAGGAGGCCTCGACCAACAGACGAAGTCGAAGGCGAGATCCCCATCAAATCACCTAGAACGGAGTAGAGAGATCATGCATGTGCCCACCAATGTAGACAGCAACATGCAAGATAACACCGCATTATAAAACGAGAGAGAGAGAGAGAGAGAGAGAGAGAGAGAGAGAGAGAGAGAGAGAGAGAGAGAGAGAGAGAGAGAGAGAGGCCTCGCCACCTAGTCAACTATTAGATAAAGTCAAAGGCGAGGAGGAGAAGATACGAAGCAGACAGAGATGACGATGTGCTGCACCCCCTTGACTGCCATGCTCCACCCCCTTCATTGCTATACCACAGCTGTGCATGAAGGCACGGGGATGCAACTGCAGGGTTTTGGTAGTGCAAGGATTTGCCAGAGCTGTGCACGCCTTCACTCCTAGCTTGTGTGAACCTACATGTGATGACGATGGGGAGCCGCATGCCTTCATTCATTTGGATATAGCGCGAACCTACAGCACTTTAAAAAATTCCATGTGGCAACTCAAAATCCTTCTCCCGTTATATTATACTAATGGCATGACCCGTCTCCAACAAGCAAGAATATTCTAGCCTTGTAGGAAGAGGAGAAAAAGGCCTTATATTTAAAGCCCACTTTAGGCCTCATGGTCGTCAACTTAAGAACCTACATATATATATCCACACCATGCTTGCCACAGAATCAGAGCCTCAAAGCACTTAGTTTTCTTTGAATAAGCACCAAAATTGGCATACATATGTATCTAGCATTCCAACCCAGGGTAGTGGTGACAACCAAACACACATACGAAAACCATTAAAACAATCTTCGAGCAACTGGATTATCTCTCCTTGCCTATGCTCCTTGCCCGCCATCTGTCCAAAATATATATTTAAGACAATAACATTTTCTATGGTAAGATATAACTTTAAAGAAAAAAAAACTGAAAGATAGAACCTTACAAAAATCATTCGGTGGATCAACATTTGAGATGAATGGCATTTGAACAGGCTTGTAAATGCCAAATCCAAAAATTATGTACTGTCCAGTGCCTATGCAGCACCAAAAATTTATTTTGCTATGCTTTTCATGGCCTACAAACATTACATGTACATGAAGCTAAATCTTTTGTAATCTTATATTGTAAATTCCAAGCATCTCAAAGCTCTCATTGTTGTAAGCATCTTGACCATATAAACCTAGTAATAATCTAGGTTCCAAAACATAAAGATATTCCATGTTTCAAGAAAATGTATCAATATCATTTTTTATATATGTACTAAAATGTTTTTAAAAAAACCCAATAAAGCATATTTTTATACCATAATACACATGTAACACTCTAATAGTTCGATCATTAGAGATGTTGTAGCTTGTCCTTCCCAAGACGGAGGGTTTACAATTAAGCCATGAAAATTAAATAGATTATAGCAAAACAATGATAACCATGTTATAGCAAATGTCAGGACCAATACCTTCAATATCTTGTCCACCATCGCCATAAATAAATGAAAATGATCTTCTTGCCACATCCATCCTATGCAGTATTACCTGTCATATCAAATACAATAATATATTCACTAATCATTTACACATGATGATGAGGTCAGTCTCTCTCTCTCTCTCTCTCTCTCTCTCTCTCTCTCTCTCTCTCTCTCTCTCTCTCTCTATATATATATATATATATATATATATATATATATATATATATATATATCCATACATATATGGATGTTAAGTATTTCAAACTAAGCAAGAAAATTTAATAATGCCACAATAAAGGAAAGCAAGTTAAAAGCAAAACCTTTTCTTATTCAAATGTTATAAAAACAAAGAAGAACTCACCGTGTCCCTAAACCACCTCTTCAACATGGGGCACTCCATACTTTTAGATCTGCATGGTGGCCTTACCTCAATGTCAACCATTTACTCCAGATAATGTAAGTATGTTTATATATATCAATTCAATATTACCGACAATGGAAACGCCAGTGTGGGAGATCAATTGCAAGAATTTTGCCATCCAACTCCTATTTATCTTCATGTCTTCGCATCACCAAAAAAAAAATGTCAATCTAAAAGAAACATCAATCAACTTGAAAGCATGCACACTTACTGAAAGACAACATAGATTGCACATGCCACATCTTTGCGAACATTCTCCTTCCAAACGTTTGCTTGATTGATGCAACAATAGCTACGAATGTAGTCTCTAGCATTTGTAGACTGCCTTATGGGCATACATTACATTTACATTCTTCTAGATGCCATTTGTAGTACCTCTTTGTAGACAACGTCAGCTGTGTAGACTTTATTTGTACCTTCATTTTGCAACTTTCATGGTCCATGATATCTTTTACACGCACTTTCACTGCATCTGATGATCTAACACGTAACATAGCAACATACAATTGTCCATGCATGAATGCTTGTGTGGCCAAATAAAGTCCCAACACACAATGTTTTACCTTGGGACTT
Organism: Cibotium barometz; assembly: GCF_041138505.1. Classification (NCBI taxonomy): domain Eukaryota; kingdom Viridiplantae; phylum Streptophyta; class Polypodiopsida; order Cyatheales; family Cibotiaceae; genus Cibotium; species Cibotium barometz. The sequence goes on from NC_141061.1 coordinate 29,040,651, forward strand.
ATTTATTGACATACCAAAAGCTATCCTCACAGGAAATTATCTCCTTCTCATATCAAAAGAAAACTAAAGCATTGATGGAATGAATGTTATTCTCAGAATGAAGGCCCTGTCTCTAATGTTTGTACTTGTAATAATTTCTGCTTCTATCACCTTTGAGTGAAATTGCTTACATATCAGTCTAGTACCGTTAACAAAGTTCCCGTCGAGGATCCAAATTACGAAGGAGCATGGTAGGAGCATTCATCTTTAAAAGCAATAGTGAGGAGGGTAACCACCACCCAAACTCAAACTATTCAAGTACTCAACTACATACAATATTCTGTTACTCTTAGAAGAAATAACCGAATCTGCACTGAGGTATTCTCTTTTAAGACCAAGTGCTAGTTCATTAATCTCATCCACCTGTTGATTTTGTGGTGCAAGAATAGCGCGGTCTCTAATGAAGCATGCATACTCCTCCACTCTTTGAAGATCTCTGTACACCCAATTTACCAAACTCAGCCAAGGAGTTCTCATGGATCAACATTCGTGGTGGAATTACCACTGTACCTTCATTGTTTGGATGATCTATAGAGCCATCCCCAATTTCTAAAGTCCAATTGACAAATTCTAGTTCTGTAGAATCATAACCACTCTCAATAACCTACATGTGGGTGAGCTTTAAAACATTCACATGTCTCCAAATATATGAGTGGCACAGCATTGCATCAACAATATCCTTGCGTGATCCCTTTGCAACAACACGTAAGATTTGCCTAAAGTCACCACCTTTATGCATGATATCTTTTAATATCCTTTTCAATGCTTCATATTTATACCTATGCATCATTGGAGCCTCATCTCACAAATGATCAATCTTGCAAGCTTCAACATCTTAGCCAATGGGCTATTAGTTTTAATATTACATGTGCTAAAAGCATTCAAAACCAATGGGATTTTGAAACGTGAGTGTGCAGTGCGTCCGTTTTGAAAGTAACAATGGAGCTATTCTTGAAGATGCACATGCCAAAGCAACTTGATTATCTCCATGTAATCGAGATAGCAAGGCATTATATAGATATGTTTTGCCTGATCCACCTGTTCCATCATCGAGGAAAAAAACACCACCGTTGTTCAAATTAATGGCCTCTTCAAGGATGGTATGGAATGCTCTAGATTGACAACTATTAAGACTCCTTTCCACGAAAAGGGCCAAATCAGCCTGTTGAACGTCATCAAACATCATCTCTTCGATCAATGACCCATTGTTTATAGTAGCAACAGTTGATCTATCAAGAAGAGGCAACCCTTCAAAATCATGTAGATGTTTTTCATATTTTTGTAAGAGGTCTTGCAAGTGTAGCAAAGCTTGATTCTTAGCTATAGATTGACAAACAAAAACATCAACACACCTTATCTGTAAGCCATGGAAACAATCACCTAAAAGTTTGGCACAAAATTTGACCCAAAGCTGTCCGAGAGATATAGGCTGACAAAAACCGAAGAGAAAAATTCCACACCCACTCGCAAGGGAAATCAACATATAGCAAGCTATTCACTTCTACATACAATTGATTAGCTCTGAACCATTCAGTGAGGGTAGCACACTGAGAGTAGTTCTTTGGCACAACCAATTACATCGCGCAAATTATTATGGTCATTAAATATAGCATGATTTTGCAAGGGGAGATGAACATGCAACCTTTGTATATTTGGCTATTCATCATGTAGATCATACTGGTATATACGCCAACTTGCCTCTAATGTAGACACGTACAATGCATCCAGATATTGACTAACCTCATCAATAATCCATGTTTATCTTGCAACTCTATAGTAGATCTATCATGTCCCTTATATATATACTTATACAAATATTTCACTCTGCTGTAATGGTAGAGCATACTTCTATGTTAATATGGGCTTCGTATCTCGTAGAGAGAAAAGGATTATATGGAACAACCCATTGATTGTCCATCCTGTGATTCTTTACTTGGATGAAACTACCATCATCTCGCCGCGCATGGAAGTTGGATACCCATTGTCATCATCAATAGTAGTCTTAGAAAACTTTACGACGATTAATGATGTTTGCAACTCCTGTTAACCATGCAAGGAGAGTACATATTTAGTTCCTCGCATGGTCCATGAACATTACACTAACTGATTATCTTATGCAATCCGGAAAACATCGCCTTATCTAGAAGTTCATCACATGCCCGCTTATCATAGTGAGCGATCTCAGTAGGTTTACATGTACCCTCCAATATCAATAATATATGTGCATGTGGTGGCAAGCTTCTTTTTGAAATTCAATAACATAAAAAAATCCCACTACCCTTCCAAAATAATGATTTTTTCACCCCCCACCAATAAGTGCAACATATCCTTATGCTTCTCATAGAAGACCCGTGCCATCATGTCAATTCAATCTTGGGGGCAGCCTAACCCGACAACAAAGCATTACATATTTCATCCCACTTTGGATTGCAAATAAAGGTAATAAATAGGTCAGGTTTACCCATCTTCCTAACAATTGCCATTGAATCTTGATACAATTGATGCATATATCGAGACCCCCTAGTATATGTAGATGGTAGAACTATCCGATGTCCAAAAATGCCCCTAGAGACTCTATTGACCCCATTACCAATGTTAATCATATCTGCAAGCCCTTGGTATACTTCAGCACATGCAATGCTTTCTGGTTAGTGTATCCATACTAATATTGATTCTTCCATGCTGCTATATGCATCAACAATGTACTGTTGCAAAAATCAACCACCGCGCAGAAGGGAAGCATTTGTATCTTCCCTTATTTATAATCTATATGCATAATATTGTCGTTCAATTATTTGTCTTTGTCTCCCCATTTGAACCTTGTCTATTCCTACCATAATGGAGTGGAATTTCAACATGCCAACCATCCTCTCCTCAAGGAAACAGAAGAACATATGATAGAACACCTCCCCTAGCCTTTATGATGTGCAATTGGAAGCAACAAGAAAATGTAGTTATGCTTTAAGTAGGTCTTCGATTATGTGTGTCTCAGTTTATGACACTATTTGGAAGTGATTTTTTTTGTTTGGTTCCTTGTTTAGAAAGCAAAATTTTGATATGTATGTAGAGCAATTGTAGCTTCATAAGTGAGAAGCAAGGGTAAGGTACCAACCCATCTATTGTTCTCATCAATCATGAGGTTTCTTTTGGTTGATGGGTCAATGCTGATACTTTGAAGCTATCAAAGAAGGAGTCGAGTAGTAATAGTGTTGATTCAGTGGAATTGGAGCTCTTTGTAGAAATTGATCACTGCTCATACTCCCCATAAAAATAACATTTCAAAAGGTAAATGCATGATTGTGGAGATGATGCAGAGTATGCTAAAGGTGATAGTAGAAAGATAAATGCACGATTGTGGAGATGACATGAAATATGCTAAAGGTAATAGCACAAAGGAAAAGACATGATTGTGGAGGTGACCTGGAGTATGCTACAACAAAAAGGATCACCAAATACCTTTTAGGCCGAGGTAGTAAACATTGCAATGCATATAGGAGCTACACTAAGGTAGTTTGAACGCGATGACTCCTCAATAGGCCTACTCTAGTAAGAAGCCTTCAATGTCACATTTTAAAACCATTAGCTGTGATTATTTAATGTAAGAACCAATTAGGATCCCAAAAGCAGAAAGTGTATCTTATATATTATAGAGTTAAAGGGTTACCAACAAGGCAAGGAAGATTGTGGTTAGCATGATATGGTGTAATCCCATCACCAAGTGGGGAGGGGAGGAGACTCCCTCCCATCAACAAAGATGTAGCCCACCAAACCATAACCCCAAATGCAGCACCATAGCTCTTGCTTTGATAGCAAAGGGGAGCCATGCACCCACTTCGTAAAGAGAGCTTGAGCTCTTGTAAGCACACACACACTCACAAAACCCTAAAAGAGAACACACAAGGTGAGAGGCTGAAAATCTTCTTCTTCTTCAGACAACACTCAACACACTACATAACAAAGATAAGAGTACACACAATATGAAAAGGTAATCAACCAAATACATACTAGGGTTCTCTATAGTGTGAACCCAACTAAATGAGCTGGCGCTAATAACAGGCATGATGAAGCACAAAGTAAGGCAACCATATCCAAATTGTGAGGTAGATCCTTACGAGAAGAGAAGGCTCTCCTTTACAAGAAGGCGTCCCTACCTCTTTGATGCTATATTTTCTCAAAAACTTGAATGGACCAATAATTTGAACAAAAAGTCTTTTATTTTTACTTGATTTTAAATTACTACTCTTGGCTTTGATTCTTAAAAGCACCATATGTCCTTCCTTAAGCTCTCTTATGTATGCTCTATATCATAATTATTCTGTCTTGTCTTTTACTTTCTTCACACACTTTTTAAATAGATTAAAAATCACTTTTTTAAAGAATATTAATGTTACGGTTATTAATTTATTGGGCGATCCAATAAGTAAAAAGAATATCTTAGGTGACCCAGGTGTGATTAATTTGGTTGTGAGTGAATCCAACCAAGTGTGACACGTGTAACGCATGTATTGTGATTAAGTTGGTTGTGAGTGAGTCCAACCAACTCTGACACGTGTGAAACGTGTGGTATACTTTTCAAATACGTGATGCGTATGAAGACATTCTGAGTGAATCCAATGTGAGTTCAATTGTGAGTGAGCCTGATCAACTCTAAGACACGTGTGACACGTGTAAAGGTTCTGTGAATTTGTCGTGAGTGAGTCTGATCAACTCTTTTGAAATAATTCTTGATGAGGGTGACCCTAGTTGGTTGTGAGAGTGAGTCCAACCAATTGTGATACGTGTAAGACATGATACGTATAAGGATATGTGAAAGTGAATCCACTTAAATACATAATGACGTGTAAGACGTGATACGTATAAGGATATGTGAAAGTGAATCCACTTAAATACATAATGACATTGTGAGTGAATCCAATGTGAAAATAATTTAATATGTTTGATCACTCACATGTGCTGATAGTTACAACCGAGGACGGTTGTTCTTCTCAATAGAAGGACTATCATGGAAGTGATATTTTTCAGAATATTTTATCATAGGAGTGAATCCAATTAATTATGTGATGTATGGTTTATGTGTAAAGCATGGTAATGAATGATTTCCATTTGTTATAATTATTTTTTTGTGAGTGATTTCAAAGTAATTGTGATCCAACATTATGGATTATGTTGAGTATAGATCATGAGTTCAAGACAACCAAGGTGAACATTGGACGAGATTATCTAGCTAAGCGCATGTGTACAAAATATTTAATTTTGTATGGTTTGGCCTATTGTACATATATTGGGCAAGGTTTATTTTTTATGAGATGCTTTAAAAGTATTGGACTAAGGTTCAATTTTGTAAAAAGCTCAATTTTGAAAAAGCTATGCTATTTATGACTCCAAGGACTAAATTTATTAATATGATTTAAATACCGCGTGTGAGAGTGAAGCCGCACACGTCGGGGGAAAAGATTACACCCAGTCTTATGTTCTTTGATCTTTCATGTTCTTGATTTATGCTATAATGTTATGGTTTATTTCTTTTATTATATAATTAGTGTAATAATCTTATCTCCATGTACCATGGTCCTGTAACAATTATGTTCTATGTATTCAAGGAAATAACATCGCTATAGTTTATTATGAATTTATGATTATACGAAATTCACGTTTGTGAGCAAAGTCACAACACTCATGATCTTTTAATATATACTAAAGCTCACTTTCATGAATACATCAATGTTAATGGTAATGAAAGTTCTAGGTTGTAACTATAAAATTTGAAAACATGAGTCAAGAATACTCACAAATAACTCATGGATTGTGAATCATGAATATAGTTACTATAAACATTGGCATGGAACACTGAGCTCTTTGCAATTGCCATGCAACTTTAATTGTCACATAAAAATTCAATCGATTACTCCTGAGCTACACACATGGCCACCAAATTTCTCCTCAACCAAACTTCTTCACATGGAACATAGATGTTGCTTTTTGTACTCAACCTTAGTAGATGAAGGGATCATTACAAGTTGCTGATCTAGGAGGCAACTCTAAACCTAAGCGAGAAACAATAACTTTAAACTAGTTTCGCACATCAAAAAACTTGGGGGCTATTCAAAATACACCTCTTGCTTGAGATGTCCACTTAAAAAGGAAGACTCTACGTCCATCGACACTACTAGCCACTTCTCATAAGTGGCTAAAGCTACAATTTGTCTTACAAAACTTGACGTACATATCCATCGTAATCACCTCAAGCAAGGTCCTAGAGAGGAACAACCACTCATTTGGCCTCGAGTAATTTTGCTACTAAAAGTAACCACCTCAAGAAAGGTCTCAAAGAGAACCAACCAATGATTTGGCCTTGAAAATTTTTGTTATTAAAAGTATCTACATGTGTATCAATTTGAGATAATGCTAACATTGTACCAATAAAGATAAAGTATAACCATACCAATAAAGAAAAAGTATAACCATACCAATCTACAACTATGTGTACCAATTAAAGACAATGTGTATGTTATACCAATGAAGAAGTGTGTATAAAAAGAAGGATACTAGACCAATTCAAAAAAAGGGTCATCATACGAATCTGAAAAAAAAGGTGTAGTGTGAAGGAAGGGCACATCCATTATTACCTAGAAAGAGTGCACACACCAATTTACCAAAGGAAGCTACGTCGGCTTCCAATTGAAGAGCACATATTGACCTATTGAGAGAATGGTATGTATCAGTGTCCCAAAAGAACTAAGGCACAGTGTCATCAAACCTTCAAATTTGGAAAAATACCTTGAAATTTTGAAGTTAAAGGCTCTAAAATTGATCATTTTTTTATGGCTTTAGCAAGAAACCTTCAAATTTCCCTACAAATTGTGAAAATTACTTGCACTCTCGTGAGATGGTCTTCAACCTACCAAAAGAATTTTTATTTACCCAACCCACTAGACAAGCTATTTGCATACCACCACCAACTACACGATGCATCGTATACGTGGTCACCCTATAAGAACTGCTCAAACTCCAACCTAGAGACATGCCTACAATTATGGTCCCATAGCATAAACCTTTCATTGGTTAATTCCCCACCACGACAACAATTAACAAATACGAACTTGAGGCACCACCTCTCAAGGAATTGTCCTTACAAAATTTAACGAGTTGCATCAAACTCCATGGAGAGGAGTCAATATTGTACCTAAAAGCACAATAACTACCTAGATGTGAAACTTTTTACCAAATCACACGGACACAAGCATAAATTACCACTTTTTATCAAATCACACAAGAACACATGCATAAATTACCACAAATATACTTTTTTTGTGAAGATATTGAGGTATAGGGAGATATTTTTAAAAACCCATAAAACATGTGACCCCTTTACCCCAGATCCCCTCTTTAGCTATAAAATGTTCACCCTTTCCCAACCTTGATAGATACATTTTAATCTTTAGATATAAAATGTTCACCCTTTAACAACCTTGATAGATACATTTTAAAGCCGTGTATCATACACCATTTAACCAGGGTCACAAATTCTAATTGGCCTTAATCAATAAATTGAGGCAGGAGGGACTTTGGTTTAAGTTTATTAACGCGAGGGTTTCAAACCTTAAGAGATTTCTTTTTTACTGTGGAATCTTCTCAACACAGGTATAAAAAGCGAATTCTCAGAGAGAATCGACGTGTAGAGAGAGAGAGAGAGAGAGAGAGAGAGGCGCGCGCTGCGGATGGAAGAGAAAGCAACCGACCTAAGTAAACAATTAATTAATTATTGGAAGGGTGAGTTGACTATTATTGGTACACAAGAAGACCAGGTTCACCCACTACTAGAACACTTAAACATCTCCGCCTGCTCAGTAAATACAACTGCCTTTCAGTATTAATCCATGGCGGTGGTGCCAGACATGTCTGAGCCCGAAGCAAGGGAATTTTGAGACATGACCTAAAACACCACCATTCATTATACAGTCTTACTACTGGCAACACAAAGCTAGGGCACACCATAGTTGCCAACAATACAATTCAACCAAGAACATGCCAATAAAACTAATCACCGCAGTGGCTTAACCTTGCACTATAGTAACTTTAAGTTGGCAATTAAACATGCTAATTTGTCCATCTCCTCTCTCTCTCTCTCTCTCTCTCTCTCTCTCTCTCTCAAACTTAAAGTTTAATTTTGATGCACATAATAGTACAATACGTTGAACATTTGAGCCACAGTTCTCTGACCTGCAATGGGAGAACAGGCCTCCTCACCACAAGCCATGGGTGGGCTCATATACATGCCAAAATAAGCAAAGCTGAGAATGGTTGCATGCCTCTCAAGTGAAACAAGCTCAAATTTCCACAGAGAAGACTCTCTTATGGGTACCCCTGCTAATTATTACATCAAGACCCATAACAAGTTGCTGCTAGGTGCACAAGAGAGTGGTCATGGCAGCCACCATAGACAAGAAGGTGAGCAGAAGAAAGGTGAAGAAAAGGGCCCATTTTCTCTTAAACTTGTTGAAGTAAGACTCTCCTGGCTCCTGGTATCTCACTTCAAATTCATCTTCCGGCACATTGTCCCCTGAGCTCACCTTGAGCCTTTTCAGCTTCTCTGTGGCAAGCCCAAGAGTCAGCTTATGGCACCTCCTTTGATACTTGAACCCATTGATGCACCTTAATGTCTGGGCCATGGACACATAGAAGATGGCATGCCCTAGCCCACACAGCAAAATGGGCATCCAAGCATGCCTGCATTGAAGCCTCGTGGACTGCACAACCCCTGCAAATAGTATGGCCAAAAATAGGAAGAAAAATTGGAACATCTTCCACAGCTCCTTTTTCTGCAAGTCCACTGACCTCTTCTTTTCTAAGGTTTTCTCAAAGTGCACTTGCACTATGGTGTTGAGGGCTTGCATGGCTGTCTCTCTGGCTACAAAGACAGGGGTTCTCTCTGATGGGTCTTGGTCACTGTCTACATAGACAGTGGTCTCACTAGCAGGAGAGAGCTTCTGGGGGCCCTGAGTTTCCATGTCCCTCTTTCTTCCACCCTCCATAGCCGCTGCTGCTTGGAGAGCAAGGCTGCTTCTTGCGCTACTTGCACTACTTGAACTACTGTAATTCTGCGCGGATTTGTTCATAAATCTTTGCAGGCTGCACTCTCCCCTCTCTCTCTTCTGTGATGAGAAGAACACTGTATACTGTTCACTGTGGATGAACTCGGTGACGAGATGGGAGGGCTGCAAGGTTCATTGAATAGCTAGCTAGCCTTGCAGAAGGCCTGCAATTCAATGTTGAATCGCATAGCAAGCCTACCCCTCGCCCCCCCCCCTGACATAAGGACTTTTGGGCTTGTAGCTTCTATCTGAGAGAGACAGCTCACCGCTGCACCGCCAGTTATTTAATGTTTTTCACTTTCTACTGCGGCTAACATAGAAAATCACACACCCCACATTGTCATCATTCATCGTTTTTTTATAAAAAAATTTTGTATTCGCTTTTTTATAATATATTGTAATAATATATTTCTCATATCTGCTATCTATATGTTTTTAAAGAAAATTTGGACCGTAAATTGCTACATAAATTTAAAGATTCTTTTTATCCTTTTTTAGATATTTTGTGCTTGTGTGTGCCTGGTTTTGTGCAGCTAGCAAGTTTGGAACCAATATCCCCTCAACACCTTTCCGTTAGGCTATGTGTCTCAAGTGACTAAGATTCTTTTGGGTCTAATGTCACGGAGCGATGATCTCGGGTCACATTCTGGGCGCGAGGTCCCGCTCGGGACTAGAAAATCCAGTACAAAAGTGAAAACAGAGAGTACTTGCTGAATGCTGCACACCAAGACCTATAGCTCGTCTCGAAGAGGACGACGAGCCAGTCGTTTTGAGTACTAGAACTTCGAAATCGGACTCCGTATGAAGGAGTTATGACCAAAAACGTACAAACGGCAATGGAAAACGGTGTCACCCAAATGCGGGCTTCTAACCCAAAACTTGTATTGATAAAATGCCGACACGCGACGAAATTACAATGGGATCACAAGAGTGATGAGAGAAAGTGACTTGTGGGTATCTGAGGCGCGGGATCCCTTGCCCACAAGCCATCTTACGAAGGTAGAAGAGGTCGAGCTAGGCCACATTACTCCACCTCAAGGTACTCCCATATAGATGCAAAGAATTCGGGGCGTCCAAGCATACCTCGAGAGCACCATGTGAGGCCGGATAGAAATCCCAAAAATCCCTCACATACACCCCCCTTTTGAAGAGCTTGAAGTCCCGTTCAAGCCATTATTCTGGCTGTACATCATCCTCAACAAGGCACTATGTTGTAAAACTGCAGAACCAACGGACGTGCCATTTGAATCATTTTCCCTTCTAGCACCCATGTGCAATCTGTCATGGGGCGATGTTTCCATTTCACATAGAATTCTGGCGTTCCCCGCCGGAACCGTGATTTCAATATCAGTTCTGGTTCAACAGGCGTAACGGCGGGTGTTGCACCATCTGCAAGCATCGGTACATGGCGACCAAACCTGGTATCAGGGACAAACCTCTTGAGTAGGCTTATATGAAATGCATTATGTATGTGTACTGTTGTGCAGGTAGATCGCTTTTGTAGGTGACTCCATTGTATGATTTGAGCAGTCTGCATGGGCCATAGAAGCGATGATTGAATTTCGGTGTGAGGTTGGCAGGCAGTGCAATGTTTTGGGCACTAACACCCACCAGGACCAAGTCTCCCTCATGAAATTCGTCATCACGTCTCTTCTTGTTGACATGTTTTACATATCTGACTTTGCTTTGTTCTAGATTCTGCTATGCAAACCACATTCTCTTCTGCCATTTCTGCAAAAAGTCCTCTGCATCTGCATCTTCGGCATGCACATCTCCTGTGGCAATGGCGAGAGGTGTAATGACCTCTTTACCGGTGGCCAACTCAAACGGCGTGTACCCGGTAGCACTGTGCACGGAGTTGTTATAATGGAATTCTAAAATTTCTAGGTAGTTCGCCCAATCCTTCTGATCGGCATGAACATAATTGCGAATGTAGTCTTCTATGCCTTGATTGATTCTCTCCGTTTGACCATCTGTTTGTGGGTGATATGCTGAAGACATGCGCAACTGTGTGTCCATTAACTTGAACAATTCTGTCCACATGTTGTTCATGAATCTGCTGTCCCTGTCTAACACAATAGCCGTTGGCAGCCCATAGTATTTGAACACTTGACTAAAATAGAGCTTTGCAGTCTGATACGCCGTGAGAGGTGGTTTTGATGGAATGAAGTGTGCCTGCTTCGAAAAATAATCCACTACCACAAATGTGGTGTTGTATCCATGGGACTGCGGGAGATCCACAATAAAATCCATACTGACAATGTCCCACGGCCTTGACGGGACGGGCATGGTTTGCAGTAAACCAGCCGGTTTGACTCGCTGTGCCTTCATGAGTTGACAAGTTAGGCATGTACGGACATATTCAATGACATCTTCAGTCATGCGTGGCCAGAAGAAATGACGTTGAAGCTGCTCGAGCGAGTGCTTCTGCCCACCATGCCCGGCCAACTTACAGTCATGGGTTTCCCAAAGTAGCATTTGAGGTCCGGGTCATTGGGCACATACACCTTTTGGTGGGCATAGAATATTCCATCTTTGAATTCAAATAAACCCACGGCTGATGTATCATTGTGCAACTCTGTGGCCATGCGCATGACTGCTGCATCTAACTTCTGAGCATCTCTAATCTTGTCTAACAGTGCCCCATTTGCAACACTCACTGCATTCAACTGCAGCATACGGCTTAGAGCATCTGGCATCAAGTTTTGTTTCCCTGGCTTGTGAATAATGTCTATGTCAAATTCTGCGATGAAATCCTGCCATCTGCCTTGTTTTGGTGACAACTTGGGTTGCGTCTGAAAGTACTTGAGAGATATGTTATCTGTAAGAACTTTCGTGTGCTTGTCTTGCACATAATGACGCCACTTCCTAAGGCAATAAACCACTGCTTGCATTTCCTTTTCATGTGTGGTCCATCAGCATTCTACATCGCTGAACTTGCGAGACTCATATGCGACAGGGTGCCCATCTTGTAATAAAACTCCTCTAAGGGCCCCGTCCGATGCGTCTGTGTGGATCTCAAACTCCTTGTTGAACTCTGGGAGCTTAAGCATCGAGGTACTACACATTGCGACTTTCATCTTTTTGAAAGCGCTCTTTTCTATATCTGTCCACTTAAAAGGCTTGATGCCTTTAGTTATATCAGTGAGTGGGGTGGCGATTTTGCTAAAATCTTTGATAAACTTTCAACAAAATTGTGTGAAACCTACGAACTCACGAACTTCACGCACAGTTCGGGGTGCATTCCATTTCACCACCACTGCCTCGATCTTCTTGGGGTCTACTTGTACCCCTTTTTGATCGACCACCCACAGAAACTCCACTTCAGTGGACTGCGAATTCACATTTCTCTAGCTTGGCATACAGTTTGTGATGCCGTAACATTTGGAAGACCTTTCTTAAGTGTTCTTTATGCTCACTCAAAGTCTTGTTGCATATGAGCAGATCATCTATATATATGATCAAAAACTCATCTAGATAATCTTTAAGGATATCATTCATCATCGTGCAAAAGGTGGCCGGGGCGTTGGTTAGCCCAAATGGCAACACCAGCCATTTGTAGCTTCCATACCTTGTACGAAACGCCATTTTCTCAATGTCATCTTCAGCGTATCTGATGATATCCGGATCGTAAGTAGTGGTTTTGCTTCTCTTCTCTGTCATGAAGCACAAGCCACTGCAAGCACTGTACCTAGAAAAGCATGTGGCGACTCTGCACCATCAAGGATAGTGACTCCTCTTGCGAGACTGGGTTGTGACCCTAATCTTGTAGCGGTGAAAAGAGCTGCCAGATCTCAAGGTGACGTTTCTGTCAAATTTACCTTCTGTTTTTGAGCATAAACAAAACATGCTTTTGATCCTTATGTGTTTTGTATCCTTGTAAACATTGCAACTTGCAGTGATGAAATGCAAAGAAATAGTGCTCTGTTTGGTTATTGAAATAACTCGGCAATTTTCTCTTTTTGTATTTGTTTCGTACTGCCCTGACTTTAAAAAAATGTTCTTCTATATTATTAATCTACTTGTTTTTTTTCGTAGAAACAGGAATATATTAAAAGAGGAGGAAATTACAGCGACCCATGAGGAAAGTCCATGGGGGACCCTTAAAATAGCTAAGCCAATAGGTGGCTTTAGTTACAATCCAAAAGCACCCAAAGATGAGAACACCTATCTACCAAAAAAGGATTGCTAAGAATGGCATATAGCCAGTGGATTGAGGATGAACCACCTATATAAAAAGCAAAGGACATGAATGAAAAGGTGTGTTGTTTCCCCTCTGTATTCTTCAGTGGACTAATCCCGATGATCACCATATTGGAGCCTTCTGAGGCATTCCTTTTCCAGGCCTTGACACATGCTTGCCCTAGTGTTGGAGTTAGAAGAATTTAGAACTTTCCTCCACTTTCTCCACGGATGATCCTGCCAGAGTGACCAGCTTCAGAACTTTCACCTCTAGGTTGGACTTGCTTGGTCAACTTGAGAATACTGTCAAGAAATAGAAAGAAATTGTGATTAGTTTTTATGCCAAAGAGGGCTTCATTCCTTTGTTTCCAGACATGCCACAACAGACGACATCTGACAGACTGCCAGGTTAAGGGGTCTAGCTGTCTGTCGACATTCCCCTAAAAGAACTTCTTTCCAGCTGAGCGGGAAGCTTCTAGTCTTCTCGAAGGCATCATTAAGCACTTTCAGAAACTGTTTAGTGTCAGGGCATGTGTAAAAGAGATGAGAAACGGTCTCCAGATTTGCTTTACATCGAGGGCATATACCATTCCCATGTCCCAACTTCCGAGCTCTCTCCTGCGTCCAAATTGCTTTGTGGATAACGAGCCAAACCAAGATTGCGTGCTTCCTTTCTTGGGAAAAGGCCCAAATAATTTTGAAGCGAAATGACCATTGATGCTTGTTCCAATCAGAGTCCACCTTTTGTTGAGTTTGAACTCCAAATTGGTTGCAATATGTGGGTTTGGGAGTTTGAGAAGGTTCTTGGAAGATCCCCATCTAAGAGCTTTTGAAAACTCCTTATAATCACATTTACCCACATGAGGAATGATAACATCCCTTAATAAAACCTTTTTGCTCCTTCAAGATCCAGGCATCCATGTAGGGGTTAATTCTCCTAGTTAGAATGTGTGCAAAGACTTTGTAAAGAGATGATGAGAGACATGTTATGGGTCTCCAATTCCCCAAGTCTTCCTTCTCCCCTTTTTTGTGGATAAGCTTGATCCACCCACATTGGTTTTATCAACAAGGAAACCCTTTCTCATGGCTTCTTTCCATATGTTTAAGATGTGTGGGGTGAGCTCCTCTTTGAAGGCTTGGAAGAATTCATTAGGGATCCCATCTTCCCCAGGAGATTTCCCCTTTTTGAGGTGAGTGATGGCATCCTTCACCTCATTCTCAGAGAAGGGGGCATCTAATTTCATAGCCAATGAGGAATTAACCATTTTTTTCCTAGTGAGCGATTTTGGCTCTAGTTGCGATAATTTCTAGAGTGGGAGAGGAGACAGTGGAGACCAAGTTAAAAAAATGACCCTTGATGACTTGAAGGTTTTCCGCTTCAGTAACAACAACCTGGCCATTAGGTTTCCTAACCAGAGGAATAAGATCTCTGGCTTTTTTCTTTTTGAGTAAAGAAAACATCTTAGGGTGGGGGGTGTCAATTTTTTCAGCCCACGCTTCTCTATACCAAAGCATAGTAGTCTTAGCAGCAAGCAGTTCCTCAAGTCTAAGTTGGTTCCTCAGATCAATTAGAGTATGATCAACCAACCCCTTGTTAGATTGAGAGAGAACTTGAATCTGTTTTCTAATCTGCACTCTATGATTCTGATGAATAGCAGCAGCTTTCAGCTTATAGTCTCTGCAAATAGTATGCACCCTATTGACTAGCATAGCCCAACCCTTGGAGGGGGAAACACATTACCTGAAGGCATCTAATATGAATCCTTTTATCTCTTGTTGCACACACGGCAGTAGGAAAAGAGATGGGTCCAGGTGTGGCCAACTAGCCCTATTTAGCCTGGCCCACCGAAAGTTTGCAAATCAAGGGAAAGTGGTTTGAGATGTTGAGGGAAGTGTCTGTAAAGCACTTGACATTTGTGAACATATCCGCCATGCTTCTAGAGGCATAGAGTCTGTCTAGTCTCGTAGCCCTGTGATAGTGACCTTTTTGAAGATTAGACCAAGTGATCCCTGTTTTAGGGGAGAGGTCTGTAAGGTCCTTTCCTATCTTCAGAAGTTCCCATTTAGCCTTCTCAAGACCACTAACTGTTCTTCCCAGAAATCTACTTCTCACCCACCATCAAAATGGGACCCTCTATTTGATTAACAGAATGCCAAGATGCAGCCCTCATACTAGCCAAGCAAGAAGCGTATATAGAAACCACTGTAAAGTTAAAAGGTTTCCCCAATCGAACCGCTGTCCAACTGTGCTGATCATGAGACCAGGCATCCTGAATGGAATGTTCCCACTTTCTGTGGATGCCAACTGCAGACCCACCTTTACCTCTGGTATGATTAGTAAAAAACCATTGAGCATTCTTTGAGATTCTTTGCAGATTATGATGAAGCTGGGTTCCCCCAACTTTAATCTCTTGAAGATTCAGAAAGTCAAAATCATGAGGCGTCTCTAATCCATCTGTTAATGGCCACTGCCCTTTCAGGGTTAGTGAGCCCCTTACAATTGAAAGAGAGCAGGTTTATATGATTCATTTTTTACTAGCTTTGGAGGGCTTCCCAGAGGACATAGAGGTTCTCAATACCTCTTGGACCTTTTCCTTTTTCCTCTTCATCTTAGCACTCAAAGGAAGGGGAGAGAACCCTCCCTCCTTCGGATACTTAGACGGGGAGAGGGACATTCTTTTCATCATTGCTACATCTTCTACTTCCAAAACTGAGTTTTAAACTCATTATCAATGTGTTGTGTTTTATCTATGAAGTCCTCATCTGATAGGAGAGTCTTGTTCTTGGCTGAAGAAAACTCTATCCTTGTGGGCATTCATTCCAGGAGAAACTTGTTCCTCCCCGAAATGGGCTGCCTTTGGAGGCTCCTTGACTTGATTAAGATTATCCAAAGTATGACTTTCACTTTTCCCAACATAACCATCTTGTACATCTTAGCAAACCTATTGGCAGGAATATGCCAATTTGCTTTGTGATTTTTATTCTTAGAAACATGTTTTTTTTGGGAAACCAAAAAGATCTCATCCTTGCTGGCAGCCTTAGAAATATCTGTGGGTTGTTGTAGATCATGGCAATCCCTAATCATGTGACCTTGTTTATTACAATTAAAACAAGCATTGGGCAAATTTTTATAAGTTAAAAACTGTTCATATATGACCTGCCCTTTCCTGTTTTTAAGAGGAACTTTATCCTTTATTAACGGTTTGGCCGTATCCACCTCAATGAGCATCTGGTAAGCCCATTGAGGGTTAACCACCTGCAAGGGCTTTTGCCCTAACACTTTACCAACAGCACCTCCAATCCTTTTGGCCCAGAGAGAGAACTTAGCCGGCATTTCAGTTAACTTAACCCACACTGGGATTTTTGTTGGCTTAGGGCCCTTAGGGTCAAAACTTTCAAAAAGACAACGGTGGATTCCTAATAATCCATTGACCACTGTTGATGACAGCGGTGGCACTTTCAAGATCCTCAAAATGAAACATGTAATATGCATTAGGTAGATGTTGGACTGAAGCAACTCTTATACCCCTCTGTTCACAGTTATTCTTGATCCAATACATTAATGTGTCAAAACAGGGGGTCTAGCCCCATGATAGAGGGCGATAAGCGTGTGTCAACAGGGGGTCTAGCCCCATGACAGAGGGCGATAAGCGTGTGTGAGGACAGGTGTTCCTTCCATGCAGCTAGTTCATCATCATCACAGATGACAGCACCTTCATCATCCACATCACCATCACAGAACCTTTCTTCAAAGACAGGGTTTTGAGAGAGATTAACCATTGGGTTAACATCAATCCTAAGGGGAACTGAAGAGGGAACATGACTTGATAAAGCGCGACCAGATTTCGGTTGACGAACAGCCTCCGCGAAAGATATCGGTGGTGGACCGAAATGAGCCGGGACGGGTTGTGAATGAGCACTTCTGCCTTCACGTGGCCCTTGAGCAGGACCACCTTCCACTACCCGAGACTTCGCACAGACCTTCTGATGTAGATGCAGAGGAGAGGGCAAATGACCAACTTCTGGTGGAGAATGGACACCTCCATGTGGCCCAGTAGGAGCTTGTTTGATGCAGAACCAACGATGAGGGGCCTGCTCCCTCTCTGAGGGCTAGGGATGTGGGGTTGGAGCCGAGCAGAACGATGTCCTGTAGAGACATCTTGGGGTAGAGTTCCCCCCTCTCGGGGGGAGGACCTTACCAGGCGGGGAGCTCAGAAAGCAGAACGAGAACGGGGAGACGATGAGAAAAAGGGGAGGACAAGGCATGCAAACAACAAGTCGTGCATGGGCGACACCGGGATTGTAAACGCTTAGTCTCGTCGTCAAAGCTTGGAACAGCCTCACAATGGAAGATTTTAAGCTTAGTCTCGCAACCAAAGCTTGGAACAGCCTCACAATGGAAGATTTTAATCACTTAATCTGCTTGTTTTAGAAAAGCTATTGCCAGAAATAACTTGGGTGTTCTTATAATCTCCTCTCTCTCTCTCTCTCTCTCTCTCTTTTTGAAAGGGGATCATTCAATTCGTATTAAAAAGAAAAAGGGGATCGTTCAATTCGTATTTCACGGAGACTTGCAGCCTTTTGAATACTCTTTTTCGATGTGAATCCAAAAAGCTGAAGTGGGTGGAAGTCCACTCGCAGTGTGAAACCCCAAACAGGGGGCGGCCGGGCGGCTACTTGATTGTCCAGTGTCCACACTGGTGACTGGCCTCTGAAGGACAATTTGACGACAAGGCCCCGTGTGGCCGTGCACGTCGCATGTCATTCGGCACCGCCTTTTACCTGTTTCATAATAAGCGAGGACAGCACACACGCCATGTCACCCGTGCCAGACATATGCCACGTGTTCTTTCCATGCACGGTTCTCTTTGGCCCAGTTCACATAAGGCGACGGAAGGAATTTAAAAAGTGTAGAAGCCAACAAAAAGTTGCCATATGGACATTAGTGTTCACATAGAGCGGCGGAAGAGAAGGTTGAGAGGTGCCACATCGAGGAAGAAAAAAGGGAGTTTTGTTCCAACACCCCCCCCCTTGGAACAAACTTCTTCCACCCTCCAACTTGGCAAAAAGTGCCATGTTGGCACCAATCAACTCTTGGCTCTACTTTCCATGTTTTTGTTTTATTCTTTCTTCCACCGCCCGAAAGGTTCACACTGGGCGACGGAAGAAAATTAGTGCAGTCTTCCTTCCGCCCTCTGTGTGAACACTCGGGTGGCGAAAGTGTGCATTTTTTAACTTTTCCACCTGGAATTGCTCATTTTTGAGTGTGTTTTCCGCCACTTCACTGTGAACTGGGCCTTTGTGCCACAGCAGCTGAAGATTCATCTGCCACGCCGCCCAATTTTTCGTGGCACGCAGCATATACGGCGTACGACCATGTCATTGGAACACGAACGCCACGTCATGCTCCACCGCAACCCTTTGTGTCACCTCATCTGCAAAAACGGCCAACTTCGGGCCACGTTGCTCCGTGCTGTCCACGTTCTCCAGCTTGGATGCCAGCTCAGCTCAGAGTCTCATAATACGGAGCTGCCACGTCATTGATGACAGAAAAAATCTTCAAATTTTCAAGCAAGCCAATATCTGATTGGTGCCAGGTGTCCTTTTTTAATGTATCTCTTTTCCTTGTAAATATAACTATCTTCAGTTTCTAGTATCTACCCAATTTATTGGTAAATTTTTACACGGGTGTAATTCAGTCGGAAAAAAAAACCTTTTTTGGGCACACTGGGTCCCCCCTCAAACGGCTCCGGTCTTTTTTATGGGATTTTAATTCGATGGTAACGTTGTCTGCCCCCCTTGGACCCTCCATTTAATTGAAAACGTTAGAGAAACACCTAGATATATAAATAAATAATCACAGTCGAACGCCAGTTTCTAGAAGTTAGAACAGTTTTCGAGCTCCCTTTGTAGAAAAATACAGCTAATGCTTACGAAAAAATATATATATTGAGTAATCTTGAAGGTCTCTAAAGTTTGTCACGTTTGAAACTTCCAAATAAAATATTGAAGGTTGCATGCAAATACAGTGATACGGGTTTTCTAATTCCTAGTTGAGAAATAGGGTTTTCTTTTTTTATTTTAATCGGACCGAGGAGATTTGTATTATTCTGAAAACATAAGACTCAGATACAACCAACCTTTTCACTTTGGGAAACACCCAAAATAATAGGGGAGCCACGGAGTTCAAATCTCCCCCTCTCAGTGTGAGTAATGTGTCTCTCTTTTTTTTTTTAACAAACCAAAATAATAATAGGACATATTGGAATTGAATTCTTTTTGTTTACGTCAAATTCCATCCAGATTAGTTGTTCATTTACATAAGGACAAGGTATAATAATAGGACATGCTTGGTATTGAAATTAAATTCTTTCTATTTACATCAAATTTCATCTAGATTAGTTGTTCCTTTATATAAGGGGCAAGGTATAACATGAGGGGGTTGTGCATGCATAGGCCACCGATGGTGCCACCAAACACTTGTGGCCTGAATGCACAAGGTGTAGTAACCCAAAGGGCAACGGAAGTGCAGCCACACACTAATGGTTAGGATGGTGCAAGTTCGATTCTCCCCCTCACCCTCACTCCACAAGATGGGGTGGTATGAATAAGCAAAAAAAAAAAACCAAGATAATAATAGGACATGCTTGGTATTGGAATTGAATTCTTTTCGTTTACATCATATTCCATCAAATTAGTTGTGTGTATAAGGGCAAGGTATAACATGAGGAGGTTGTGCATACGTAGACCATCGGTGGTGCCACCAAACACTTGTGGCCTAAATGTGCAGGGTGTAATAACCCAAATGGCAATGGAAGTGCGGCCACACCTAATTATTGCTAGGCCATTGGCAGCCAAGAATGTGCACATTTTGTTAGCACGTAAAAAACCACAAGGTATAGTACGAAAGCGATGTGGTGTGTAGCCCATAAATGATGCAAAATTATCCAAATACGTGAGTTCCTAACCAATTAGGGAGAAGGTGAAGGCCATTAAAAGCTTCGACATGCCTCCTTTCATGATGAAATAAATGGGCTAATGTGTGAATTTAATTTGTTGTCCAAGTGCTAATTAAATCCATCGAGTCAACATGTTGTATTATATATGGAAACCATCCATGTTGATAAAATTTTCAAAGAGCAATAAGTAAAGCAAAGGTGAGAGTGTTTTGATGATATCCCCATGTACTATTTTGAGCCACTTCTATATCTGTATATTATATAATGGGAGAAGGATTTCGAGTTGCCACATGGCATTTTTCAAAGCCCTGTAGTTCACATCGTCCACGAATGAAGGCGTGAGCGGCTCCCCATCGTCATCACATGCAAGTCCACACAAGCCAGGAATGAAGGTGTGCGGCTTTGGCAAAACCCTGCAACTGCGTCCCCGTGCCTTCATACAGCCATCGTAGCAATGAAGGGGGTGCGGCATGGCAATCAAGGGGTTGTGGGCACAATGTCGTCTCCGTCTGCTTTGCATCTTCTCCTCCTTGCCTTCGACTTTGTCTAGCTGGTCGACTAGGCGATGAGGCCTCTCTCTCTCTCTCTGATTGGTGAGAAATCCCTCTGTGCCGAGTGATCTCTCTCATGCTCTCTCTGTGTGTTGTTTTGTAATACAGTGTTGTCTTACATGTTGTCGTTTGCATTGGTGAGCGCCGCCATGATCTCTCTACTCTCTTCCAGGTAATCTGATGGGGTTTCACCTTCGACTTCATCTGATGGTCAATTAGGTGGTGAGGCCTCCTCTCTCTCTCTCTCTCTCTCTCTCTCTCTCTCTCTCTCTGTTATTGTCTTGCATGTTGCCATCTACATTGGCGGGTGCTGCCATGATCTCTCAACTCTGTGCCGGGTGATATGGGCATGAGGGGGAGGAAACATGCGTGAAGCTGAGCCTCACATGTTGGCATCTGTATTGGTGGGCGTTGCCATGATCTCTCTACTTTATGCCGGGTGATATGGGGATGAGGGGGAGGTGACATGCGTGAAGCTAAGCCTTGCATGTGGTGGGTGCCACCATGATACCCTACACACATGCTTCCAAGCGGTGGCATCCGTCTCGCACATGAGTCCGTCGACTGAGGCAAGTGCTTAGGCTAAACATCTCACGTCGGTGGAAGCTCCTATGGCGAATGGGAGGGTGCCAAATTGGTGGGCGCCACCATGATCTACTCTATGCCGGGTGATCTGATGGGAATGAGGGGGAGGCGACAAGCATGAAGCTCAGCCCTTTTTATTCCAAGCTTCCTACTACACAGCTCAAGCTGTAATGGTGTTTGTGCAAGTTTTGGGGTGATACCACCCTCTCTCTCTCTCTCTCTCTCTCGTTTGTGTTACATGTTACCACCCTCTCTCTCTGCCTTTCTCAGCTTTGGTGTTGTTTGTTGCATGTTCAGGTTTTGGTAGCCTTCATCTGTCGCTCGGTTGGTGCCCGGTCGGTATAACTCTTCGTTGCTGCTCGCTCTCCGTTTTGTAAGTGGTGGTCTTTCCTCTCTCTCAACGTGCATGTCAATGATTTGTGGCCCTCCTTGGTGATGAAGAGAGAGAGAGAGAGAGAGAGAGAGAGAGAGAGTACCTTTATACACATATGTGTGTGTCCCTGTTGCGCATGCACGCGCGCGCGCACACACACACACACTCTTCTATTTTATGTTCATAAATTAAGGAGAATGCGACACACACACCCACATACCCCCACACACACACACACACACACATGTAGAGCATACATGGATGCACGTAAATATTTCAAATTTTGTATAGTATAATGTATTTTTTATTTTAAATAGAGAGCAAGTTCAAGATGAGACTATTTTCAAGATGAGCAACACACCCCCTCCCCCCCCCCCACACACACACATGCACATCACACATGGATGCACGTACACATTATACAAATTGTATAGTGTAATGTATTTTAAATAGAGAGCAAGTTTAAGATGTATGTTGCCCATGTTATGTTTTTTGAATATAGCTATGGGAACTTATATTTTATGTACTATGAATCATAAATTAGTTATCAGGAGCATGTGAATCATAGAGAGAGAGAGAGAGTGTGTGTGTGTGTGTGCCACATATTGTGACACACAAACACTCCCACACACACGTGTAGAGCACACATGGATGCATGTATAATGCAATTTCAAGATGAGCAACACACACACACACCCACACCCACACATGTAGAGCATACATGGATGCACATACATATTACAAAAAGTTGTATAGTGTAATGTATTTTAAATAGAGAGTCGGTTAAAGATGTATGATGCCCATGTTATATTTTTTGAATATAGCTATGGGAACTTCTATTTTATGTATTGTGAATCAAAAATTAGTTATGAGGAGCATGTGAATCATAAAAAGAGAGAGAGAGTGTGTGTGCCTACATGCATATACACATATGGTGACACACACACACACACACACACCCACACACACACACCCACAAACACTCCCACACACACACATGTAGAGCACACATGGATGCACGTACATATTACACATGTATTTTTTATTTTAAATAGACTATTTTCAAGATGAGCCAACACACCCACACACACACGTAGAGCACACTTGGATGCACGTACATATGCTAAAGTTGTATAGTGTAATGTATTTTAAATAGAGAGAAAGTTCAAGATGTATGTTACTCATGTTAGGTTTTTTGAATATAGCTATGGGAGCATGTGAATTATAAAGAGAGAGAGAGAGAGAGAGAGAGAGAGAGAGAGAGAGAGAGAGAGAGTACCTACGTATATACATACACACATGGTGACACTCACACACACACACATGTAGAGCACACATGGATGCACGTACATATTAAACATGTATTTTTTATTTTAAATAGAGAGCAAGTTCAAGACGAGACTATTTTCAAGATGAGCCAACACACACACACACACACACACACGTAGAGCACACATGGATGCACACACATATGCCAAAAGTTGTATAGTGTAATGTATTTTAAATAGAGAGCAAGTTCAAGATGTATGTTGCCCATGTTAGGTTTTGTGAATATAGCGATGAGAGCATGTGAGTTATAAAAAGAGAGGGAGAGAGAATGAGAGAGAGTGTGTGTGCCTACATACATACACATATGGTGACACTCATGTTGAGAGATATAATCGTGGTGTTGTGTGTATGTGGAAAAGCACCCTAAATATGCAAGATATTGTGGCAAGATAGGAATGCCACATGTAATATTGTATGGTGTATGAGTGTTGACCAAAAGAGTGGAAAAGGAGTTGCCACATGGATGATGACATGTAAAGTGGGATAAGGCTAGAGAGCCTATATCATTGTATGGTTCATTTGAGATATGCAATAGAGCTATTGTTGAGTCTGCAATCTCTTTCTCTCTCTCTCATGGAGTTCTTAGTGTGGTTTAATCCACCTTAATTATGTTGCTTAATCTATGTCTATCACCATGATCGATCCCATTTTAGGATTGTTTAACATGGTATCAGAGCTTGGGTGGGCTCTTGGTCATGGTGGATATTTATGTATAGATTTCTTGGTTATGTGTTCATTTGATTAAGCATTATTTTCAGTTTATTATGAAAAGAATTTATACACACTCATATTATCATTTATATTTGCATTTGTGAGGATTTGAGAGAGATTTTCATTTGAGAGGATTTGAGAGAGATTTTCATTAGAAGATGGAAAGATGATGGAAAGTAGAAGCTGTGAATTGAAGATTGCATCAAGGGAGATGCAACAGAGCCACCATCGTCAAGATTAAAGTGAAGATTTGCATCATGGGGGATGCAAAATTGACTTGTCATCATCAAGGAGAGGTTGCCAAGGAGATTTATGAAGGTATTTTGGTGTTTTTGCCTCTAATTTGGTGTTTGAGCATGGAAGAATGCTCATATTTGAGAAGGGTTTCTATTTTGGGATGTGTGAATCCATTGGTACCTTGCAACTTGGCAAGGATGTGAGGTGCATGCTTGTTCATGTGAAAACAAGCAATTGTGGGGGCTGCTGGTTGGGGCCCAAGTGGAGCTGATTGTGTTTACTGATTTACTCATGAAATATGAGCTGGTTGTGGATTTTATTGGAGCATTCATTTTTTGGTTTTATGCACCTATGGTTTCATTTGAGAGACCATGTGAAAAAGAGCCCTTGAAGTTTTGTATGCAAGAAAAAGCATGGAGAGTTGCAAGTTCGTTTGGGAGCTTGCAAAGCCATGTTAATGGCTTGTCATAGGAGCTGCTACAGATTTGAAGCTCAAAATGGAGCTCATCATAGCCATGTTAATGGCTGTTAAAACCTATGATAGAAGGTTTGAGGAGGCAAAGTAAACTGTAACCCGCAAAGCAAAGAAAGAGTCCGCCCAACAGACCAAAAGCTTGGAGGAAAGACAAATCGAGATGTACTGAAGATGAGGGCCTTAGTGCCGATGATGAAAATGCAAAGGGTATAACTATAGTAGTCTTGAGAAACTCGCACGAAGCAGCCTTCAGAGTTAATAATAGGTAGCGGTAGAGAGAAAGAAATGAGCAACTAGCTGTAAAGCTCTCAACGAGCAGCACTACAAAAAAAGGTAAATAAAAGATAGGTGCGGCAGGTAGTCTCCATTGCCAGCCAAGCAAGCAACGAAAAACAAAGCAAGCAAAGTGAGCTATGTGGTGGTGAGAAACGATGCAGGCGGCTGATGAAGACTTCGAGGGACGGTAGAGTGAGAAGTGGAAACATTTGAAGAGAAACAGACCTGCTCACAGATATCGTGATGAGCAACGGCGGCAACATTTGCAGGGACACTCAGAAAAGGGTGCTAAAGCAAACAACACAGCAACGTACGTGGCAGACAAGTTCATGAAGCTCATAGCTCAAGCGCAGATTGACGATGTGACAAACTTGATATCAGAGCGCTAGGAAGAGGATAATCATGTGCATGGGTCCCAGCCAGTTGTAAAGTCTGGTGAGCAACATAAAAAAAAAGGGAGTGTGGGTCAGTTTTGGCAGCAATGCATTCAATGTGGCTGTGTGCAATAGGAGTGGCGGATTCAGCGTGTGTATAGGGCGTTGATGAAAGACAAAGCTTTAAATTTTAAATCTTAAAAGATGGAATATTCGTTTTTTTCCTTTAAAGTGTTCATTTGAACCCTTAATCAAGCATTCACACACAACCAAATTTTCAGAGTCTTTTCAAGAAGATATTCACACACTTGGGTTTACTACCTAGCTTTGACCAAAACGTGTTTTATTTTTTGTTTCACCCATTGGTATGAGGGTTGCCCTGCCCGAGCTCACCGAGAAGCTCAAAATGGTTATTGTGATGTGTGCGCATGAGCGATGCACATGTGAAGTGCATGCGCATGGGTTGGTTCCCACCACCTGAACTTCCATGTTCAAATCGGACTCAATGGTTCCGCTGTGAGCGAGTCGGCTCAAAATGGACTTTGTGTCTAAGATGGTAGACACATGCACACATGTTGTTTGATAGACACTCCAATGTATCATTGAGGGGAAGTGTTGAGAGGTAGCGATTGCGGTTGTGCAATGCTACATTGATATGGGTGATGGATGATGGGTGAGTTGTGGAACACCTCGATTAAGAGGGGGTGTTGAGAGATGTAATCGTGGTGTTGTGTGTATGTGGGAAAGCACCCTCAAGGTGCAAGTTATTGAGGCAAGATAGGAATGCCACATGTAATATTGTATGGTGTGTGAGTGTTGACCAAAAGAGTGGAAAAGGAGTTTCCACATGGATGATGACATGTAAAGTGGGATAAGGCTAGAGAGCCTATATCATTGTATGGTTCATTTGAGATATGCAATAGAGCTATTGTTGAGTGTGCAATCTCTCTCCATCTCTCATGGAGTTCTTAGTGTGGTTTATTCCACCTTAATTATGTTGCTTAATCTATGTCTATCACCATTATCAATCCCATTTTAGGATTGTTTAACAACTCACACACACACACACACACACACACACACACACATGTAGAGCACACATGGATGCACATACATATTACAAAAGTTGTATAGTATAATGTATTTTTATAGAGAGCGAGTTCAAGATAAGCAACACACACACACACACACACACACACGTGTAGCGCATACATGGATGCACGTATAATTAGAGAGAGAGAGAGAGAGAGAGAGAGAGAGAGAGAGAGAGAGAGAGAGAGAGAGAGTGCCTACATATATATACATATATGGTGAGACACCCACACACACACCCACCCACCCCCCCACCGGCCCCCACACACACACACACACACACACACACACCCCACACATCACACACATGTAGAGCACACATGGTTGCATGTATAATTACAAAAGTTTTAAATAGAGAGCAAGTTCAAGATGAGACATTTTTATAAATTTATTTCTAAGGAGCATGTTAGTGTAACAAAAGCTAATAAGTTCCATTTATTTCCATGAGAGAGAGAGAGAGAGAGAGAGAGAGAGAGAGAGAGAGAGAGAGAGAGAGAGAGAGAGTAAATACATGTGTGTGTACCCTTGATTATGTGCTTTTTATGTTTACGGGTGGGCAATTTTGTAAATGTAGTTTTAAAGTATAGAAATATAAAAAAGAATGCCACATATTTTGTACAAACATGAGAGAGAGAGAGAGAGAGAGAGAGAGAGAGATTTAGTGTGTTAGTGCAATAAAAGTTAATAACTTGTATTTATTTCCATGTATCTATAAGATTAATGTATGTATGTGTGTATATATGTGTATACATATGTACATACATACAAACATACATATATTATAGACAAATCTAAAAATATTCATTTCTTTGTTACACTCTTCATTGTAGGAGGACCCTTCTTTAAAATATTCATGTTTTTTATGCAATATGCTTTTTAATTCTCATGGTGATCTTTGTAATTAGATGTGTTTATTTGCATGTCACATCTTTGTATATGTTACACAACTCTGTATATCTTTGCACATAGTAGCTACAATTTTGATTTATATACACATGCACACAATAATCATGCATCTACTTACCTATATGTATGTATATAGAATTGGCAAAGATGGAAGAGGTGACTTGCATTTTCTTTGAGCACATGAGGAGTACTCTTTCTTTTGAGGAAATAGTGAATTTGACTACAGAATTTGAGTGTCGATTTTTTCATAGTCCAAGTTGGTTTAGGTTCATGCTGTTGGATGGAACGATGTTTTTAAAATTATTATACATTTAAATTTAGAAAAATTAAATGAAAATATTACACTAATGAATATTAAAGAAAGTCTAGGCCTGCTTGATCTTTATGAAATAGACTATAATGTTGTTGGCCCAAGAGATCAAGTACGTCAAGTATTTGATGAAGTTATTAAATGTATCCCAAAGCATAACTTGTTCATTGGAAAATAAATATGGTTATTTTCTTCTTCTGTGACGATTGGTATTTAAATAGTCTTTATGTTTTTATACAAATATTGTCTTTATCTCTCTCCTTATTTTCTTATGCTCTCTCTCTCTCTCTCTCTCTCTATTGCTAACTGTAAAGAAGATCATGATTGTTATTGAATGAGAATTTTGGTTCTATTTTATGTAGAAACATGGCATTAGACATTTTAAAGCTGACCTATGGCAATAATAAATTGTTAGATACGATCTTCCTTGAGGAGATGCCACAATTAGGTTTTTTTGGGTGCCAATCTAGCCCAAAATGGAGATTTCTTGGGTTTGATGGATGGGATGATGTTAACCCGCGATATAATTATGTAGTCTTAGACCCTTACAGGCTAGATGACAACCTCAAGCTCCTCTTAATCGAAGAGGCATTGGGAATACTAAATGGCTTTTACATTGTGGGTAGTAGAGAGTGTTCAATGAGGTGACAAAGCTATCATACTTTTGGGGCAAGATCTTGATGCACCTTTATGCCATATCATCACTTGACTTATTGATCCCACGAACTACCACCATTGCTGCAAATCCTTCATTTGCATATGAACTACACAATTGCCTTCATGAAAAAGCTTCTTTGATGCTAGCTGATTCCCAAGGTTCTGAATCTTTGTTTGATGCATCATTTCATATTGGTTCCATAGAACCACTCACTGCAGTAATTGTATGATGAATAATAGAGTCATCATAGAATTAGTGATATACTGGTGACGATGGCACATAGAGCATAATCCTTCTCTTCTAAGTAGGATTTGTTTATGTAGGATATTCCAATTAGAAGAGATGGAAGAAGAGCCTATAGATAAATCAAAAGAGATGGAAGAAGAGCAATTAGAAGAGATGGAAGAATAGCAATTAGAAGAGATGGAAGAACAGCTAAGAGGGGTCAAGTGAAGAAGCATATTACGTGCTTTCTAAAATAATGGTGATCTCTCCTATAAAGAAAGATAAATTGGCAATCCTAGACATGAATGGACTTTTGGTTAAGAGATATAGAGTAGATGTTGGCCAAAAGATCCCATGCTTTAAAAATTCAAGTACAATGGATGAGGGACCAAGGAAGCGGCCTATGAGTGAAGCGCTAGGTGACCTGCGAAGGATCCTAGAGGGTGTTGACCATACGGTGCTCGGTCTTTGGGTCGCCGCCGCGAAGATACCCACAAGCACGTTGGGGAAGATATTGGAACAAGGAGTAAGAGTTGTTGTCTGAATTCGGGCATGGATCTGGTTGATTGACCTTGCTGGTCCTCAACGGATGATCTATGGCTCTTTTATATGGATCTGTTGGTTGATCTTGCTGATCTTCAACGGAGATTCCATCTGGATATTTTTTATGTGATTATATTGTCGGGTACTATGAGCTAGGAACTATTGAAAAGGCCCCCGAGTGAACAGGTGGTGAGCGTTTTGGTTGCCAATGATGCCATAGGTACACCGATGAAGGAATGAATTGAAAATTAGGATTCAACTGGATAATTAGAGGATTATGATCAGTGTAACACTACGGTTTCATTAAATG
Organism: Cibotium barometz; assembly: GCF_041138505.1. NCBI lineage: Eukaryota > Viridiplantae > Streptophyta > Polypodiopsida > Cyatheales > Cibotiaceae > Cibotium > Cibotium barometz. The sequence goes on from NC_141061.1 coordinate 29,069,878, forward strand.
AGTGTTTTAAAGATTGTTGAATTTGTGAAAAAGGCAAGTTCATATTGAGTGTGTAAGTGGTGTGACTAGTTTTATGTTTGCATGAATATCCGGCTAGGGGGCCTGGGAACTCTTTTCCCTGGTACCCGAGACAAAACCTAACCAAATTCCTAATTGGATCCCATCACTACAGTGGTTGGGCGGTTGGCTAACCCATGGGACTGGATGGGGTTAGGCTGGACTGATGGATCCGTAAATCGAGATTCAATTTCGTGTAGTACGATAGATGAGGTAAATCCTGGATAAAAATTGTTCTATGGAAAAGAATCAACGGCTGTGCCTCTTAATGAGGAAAAAAGCGTTGGTCTCTATGATCTAAGTACAATCTTTTCCCTGATCTGACTATGGGACTTACGGGTTCGGTCGGATCAGTTCAGTTAGTTCAGGTTTTTGACTACGTTAGAGAAAAGTTATCCTGGAGGAATTGCCCGTGCTTTCCGTGGCAAGGGAAGTTTTTTCGAGTTCGGTTTTGGAAGAACCGATGGATTAGTCTCTTGTCTAGATATCCGTGGGTGAGGCCCCGAGTGTGGGATCCTGCCTCGTGCAAGAAGTGCTACTTCCACTGCTAGCACCCCCAAATTCGTTGTGCAGTGGGGTCAGGGATCTTACACTTACCCTCGTACCGCTTTCTTTGCTTCTTTTGCTTGCCTCTCAGCTCTTAGTATGAACCAGGATTTGATACCATGAAAAGATGTAGGAGGAGAAGAGAGCTTGAACTCTTGCACAACAACCACACACACACTCACACAAACCCTAGAAGAGAACACACAAGGTGAGAGGCTGAAAATTCTTCTTCTTCTTCACACAACAAAAGAGGTCTACAAAAGGAGATAAAGTGACTAACACACATGCTAGAGTATATGCAAGCGGTCCATAATGTGAACATGCTAAGTGGAGTGGATAGGTGTGAACTAGTTGGTGTAGTCCAACTGTAGAATCTCTGGTGAAGATATGTCAGCTACCAAACCTGCCAGTGATGTAAATGTCGAACAATCATGCAGGTGCCTCGTGAGTGTCATCTCATGTTGAGCTTAACATCTCAACAAGAACAACAACATATTTACCCCATGGCTGCCTTCTGATACCTCAACAGACATGCTTTGAAGGCATGTCTCCCGTTGAACTATTGTCTTGGAGATGGGGTGCTGCATGGCTCCCACTCTGAAGGCATGTCTCCATTTAGTCCCATGTTTCCTCGAAGTCATTGTTGTCAACTCCCATGTTTCCTCGAGGTGTTTGCAAACCACATGGTTGTATCGTGATGAGCAAGACTTAGCTGTTTTGTATAGTTTTGTAATCATTTCAGTGCTCTAGGTAATGGATGTGGGGATGCCTTAGCTATTTTATAAATTTGTTGGTTTTTTGTAGTTGCTCCTCGAGTTTGAGTCTTGCTCGATTATGTTTGCTTGGTGTCTTGTAACACCATGTGCTCATTAGTCATGTGACTCATATTCACCATTCCAAAAATAATTGCTCTTCAAAATAATCGATAGACTTCCAGACAAGACTCATTTACGATGCCATCCTTATCTTCTTGTTGTGAGACGTGGAAGGATTTCCCCTTTTATGGCTCACCTAAAAGCTTTTTCCAAGCTGCCTAACTTTCTCCATCATCCATTAATGAGATGAAGTCAGCTAAAGGTTTAAAAGGCTTGGATTGGCTTGTTTGGATTTGAGGGAAGTGTTTTTGTATTAGGCCTGTCAAGAGTCAGAAATCAGCAGAGTAGTCTCAGTAGTAGTTAGATGAGTTAGTGGTCAGATGATGAGTGATCAAGAGTCATCTGTTTGTTAGCTGTGTTAATTGAGTGTCCATAGTGATGGATTCTTGAGAGCTTTCAATGTCTTGAGGGTCTAGGAGTGTCAGCTGAGTCAGTCAACTTAGATGAGAGAGTACACAGTCAGTTTAGGTTAGTTGAGCATAAGATGAAGTCTGCTGAAGGTTTAAAAGGCTTGGATTGACTTGTCTGGGTTTGGGGGAGGCATTTTTGTATCATGTCTGTTAGCAGTTAGAAATCACGTTTGTTAGCGGTCAGAAATCACATCTGTTAGCAGTCAAAAATTAGTAGGTCAATCAGATGAGTTAGTGGTTTGATGAGTGATCTAGAGTGAGCTGTGTGTGAGCTGTGTCAGTTGAGTGTCCATAGTGATGGATTCTTGTGAGGTTTGAATGTCTTGAGGGTTTAGAAGTGTCAGCTGAGTTAGTTTAGTCAGCTTTGAGAGGACAATCAAATTGGAATCAGCTTATCAATCAGACTTGTGTGTCAACAAGAGAGGGTCAGCCAAGTGTCTAGAAAGCTTCAAATAAAAAATAATATTTTCTTATGATTTATTCAAATATTTTTTATTGGGTTGAGAGGAAGTGGTGGTTGATTAGGTCTAATAGTCAGGGTCAGTCTGAATAAGTCAACTTTAGTTTGAATCAGTCAAGGTCAGTCTGAATTAGTCAGAGAGTTAGAAGAAAGTGTTCACGATTCAACTGAAGTTTGAGGGTTGTTAAGGTGAGTCTTTGTGTGGGATAGAGTGTCTGGGTGTTTATCCCTTGGAGGATACACATGTTGAAGGATCTGAGTCAGTCAATCAATTCAGCCACCACATGATTCAGTTAGTTGTAGCTCATGGTCAGATGGAGTGATTTCTATGCCTATTTGGCTAGTTATATCTAGGATCTTGAGTGTTTGAGTGCTTGGATGAGTTAGAGGACATAGGGGTGAAGAAGTTGGAGTCAATTGGATTAGCTGAATCAGCAATGTCATCTGTGTCAAATTCAGTTAGCATTTAGTCAAGTGGGAGTTAGTAGAAGGTCAGTAAAGAGTTGGTGAGTGGTTCAGCATGGGTCTAAGGCAAGGTACTTCAGCCTTTTGGATGCTGGAGGCAGGTCTAGGGTTGGAGGACAAAATCTGATAGTGGTCTCATCAAAAGGGGAATTGAATCAGGTTACAGTCAGATTACAAACAATCAGCAGAGGTGTCATAGCTGGGGTTGATTCAGGTCACAAGGGTGTCAAATAGAAGTCAGCTATGGTGTGTAGGTTGAGTCAATTGGGAATGCATCTATAGTTTGTTTTGATGAAATTAGTTGTATCATCGATTATGGATGAAGCTCTGATATCTTAGGAGTCAGCTCAGACTTAGATATGAAAGTAATTGGTAGTTTACAGGTTAGTTAAAGCCAGTGGTGCATCAGGGGAACACATGGGTGAAGAAGTTAGAGTCCGCTAGATTATCTGAATTAGCTGTATCATCAGTCCCAAGAAAAAGGTAGAGTGCACGACTCTCTCCTCACTCTGAGTACAAGATATCCAATGTCGGTTATTCTTCGAAGAGCTACGTCGGTTCTACTTGCTCTCCACCACCATCAACATTACCTCCAAACCAAATTGCCAACAGCTTGGTTCCATGGCTGAGCGTGGTTGAATGCCATGGCCAGATAAGCCATGGAACTAAGCTGAGGACATGTGGCTCAAACATAAGACTCTGAATATTAATGGACAAGTGAAGGAAAAGATGGGCTGAGCAGTGGGGCAATGGCTAGATATACGTCTGCTCTGGCTAAGTGCATGACCTGAAAGTCAAGCAGAACCTCGTACTATTACTTTTTGGCTTTTACATTGCAGATAGCAAGATTATGATGATTATAATACCCTAAAGTACAAAACTAACCTCTCGTGTAGGTCAAACCAATAGCTGGTATGCGCAGGTCACCACATGGTTTGGGCTACACAAGATCCACATAGTTTGGGCTACATGGTGTGATGATCTTGGGTGATGGCCTTTGTAACACCACTAATAGCCACATAAGAAGAAAAGATACAGGGATCAGAACTCGGGGACTCCAAAATCCCAGCTCCAAGGAACCAATCAATTTTGTTATTACTCTCTGTTACTCCACTGACAAAAACTGGACACCTGTACCACCTTCTATCTGTATCTATTGACTCCTTAAAATATCCTCGTAGGTCAGATGTGACCTCCTATAATCCTGATCTTCCACCCTAACACTGAACATCTGCTAACTTGATCTATCTCCAGCTGGACACCCAATTGACAATTTCATACTTTCATTCTATCTCTTGTCCTCTAGACCCTTAGACTTTCCTCCAAATCCAATAGACCTTAAATTCCTTACCTTAGAACCCTACTGAACATGTCAGTTATCCTTTCCTGACCTCCAGGCTCCTGCTGACTCTTACCCAACTGACAACTGATTCAATTGATCCAGCTGACTCTGACTTCCTCACCTCTTTGTTCTTTAACTCTTCCAAACTCCCAAACACTCAAGATCCTACAAAGATTTAGCTTAACAGCCCCTAAACTGATAGTAGCGGACTCATTCCTGACACTGAAACCATCACTCCACATTTGTCTGACGGATCCTCACAATCCTTTGACTGACAAACTTGACCCAAAACAACTTTATGTCAACCCAAATAGAACATATCTACCGCTCTACCCCTTAAGCTAACTTTCCCTGATGCACAACTGACTCTAGTTGATACTGTTAATTTTCAGATAACTTTATATTTAACTCAACCCTGACTCCTCAAACCTCATATCTTCACCCACAATTGATTACTCTCAACAAATTTGACCAAAACAACATATCCAGTCCAAACAAAGCATCACATCATAAAACTTTATCATCCCATACACAAGAGACTCAAGACAAACTCTCTGTTTTCTCCAAACTTGCAAAACAAGACTAGTCTCAACATCCCTGAGACATTAGGCTCAAACAAGAGGAAAACAAAAACATAAAAATGAGGGGAACCTTCACATATGGATCTCAACACAGCGAGTCATGAAAAATGACAACAAAATCATGCAAACGACAACTCAACTCTATTTTTTTTTTAAAAACCCAAAATATACCCTTTTTTCAAATTTATGGAGACAAAAGACACACTTTCATGTCAAACATTAAAAAAAATAACTACTTTTGTGAAAAAAGAATGCATAAAATATTACTTACATTTTACTCTAAACCCAAAATTGTCCGATTGAAAAAAGAATTACAAAAGAGAAGAAACTCTTCCAATCAAGTAGGAGAGTCATTGGACCTTTTACTTAAAAGTATCAATTATTTTTTAGTGCAAGTTTCAAGAAGTTTTTTAACTCAAATCCATACACAAAAATTTCTATATCATGCAAATTAAGCATGTCCACACGTCGACAAATTTCACTTTTCTTTCCTTTTTTGCTTTATTTAAGCATCTCTAGATCATACTTTTCCTTGAGCACGGATAAGTTTTGTACTAATACACATTTCTATATTGTGTGTTGTATGGTAGCGTGATATTAACAAATTGATAGGTGATAAAATTGATGTTACTTTTAGATCCAATATAATTTGATGAAACTCTTACATGGAGTTAGTGCATTGTCTAAGAAAATAAATTTTCTTTGTATACAATGTTGATCCAATGGTTTAATTTAAGCATATTTTGATATTAAGAAAGGAAGGTATATGGAGTCCATGGCCATAGAAGAGGTTTATTGAAAGCAAAGGTGTCTTTAGATTTAGATAGAAATCCAACGATCCAAAACAATCAAATTTTAGACGGTAGTGAGTACTATAATTTATTAGTTTACTTTATTTTGATGTAATAGTTTGATTTAAAGTTATAGTCTTTGTAAAAACACAGTTTTCAATTTATAACAGTTAGATTTTGACCCATGAAAATGACAATTGTTGTTTTAAAAAATTGATAGAAATTTAGATTTCACAATCCACTTTGTTGATGATAAAGTGGGTTACGGAATCCACAATTCCATTGAGACTAACGTTTCTATTGTGACATCAAAATTTTCATCCAAAAAAGAGAAATTGCAATTCATAATGAATGAAAATTTCACTTTTATTAAATGAAAAATTTAGTTCATCAAAAAATTTTGTCAATAGAAAAAAAATCCGTAAAAAATTCCCGTCAAAAAATTCCGTTGAAAATTTCCATCGATGGAATCCAAATTTCCCTTGACGAATTGAAATTTCCATTAACGAAAAATTTTTCCATCCACAAAAATTTCAATCCGTCGATGGAAATTTGGATTCCAGAATCCAAGTGGATTCTAGTATCCAAATGTTCATCGACGGAATTCTTTTCGTTGATGGATTTTTTCCATCGATAGAATTTCTTTTCGTCGATGGATTTTTTCCAATCGACAGAATTTATTTCCGTTGACAGAAATTTTTGATGGAAATTTTTTTAGGTGGTTGAAACGTTTTCACAGAATTTTTTCCATCAAGATGAAATTTTTTGACGAATTTGTTTTTGGCGATAGACTAAAATTTTTGTCCTATAAAAGTAAAAATTTCGTTCATTATGGATCAAAATTTCTCTTTTTTCAGATGAAAATTTTACTCTCACGATGAAAACGTGAGTGTCTGAAATTTTGGATTCTAGAATCCATTTTGTCAATAAAGTGGATTCAAGAATCCAAATTTTCATCATTTTTTCAAAACGACAGCTGTTTACATTTTCATGGCTCAAAATCTAACTGTTATAAACTAAAAATTGTGTTTTTGCAGACGATAACTCTAAATCGTTGATCAATATTTCCTCCAAATCCATCAATAAACGACGGTAGTGAGTGCTATAATTTATCAGTTTACTTTATTTTGATGTAATAGTTTGATTTAGAGTTATAGTCTTTGTAAAAACACAGTTTTCAATTTATAACAGTTTTAACCCATGAAAATGATAACAATTGTTGTTTTGAAAAATTGATGGAAATTTAGATTTCACAATCCACATTGTTGATAAAGTGGATTTTGGAATCCAAAATTCCATTGAGACTAACATTTCTATTGTGACATCGAAATTTTTGTCTAAAAAAAGAGAAATTTCAATTCATAATAATGAATGAAAATTTCACTTTTATTAGATGAAAAATTTAGTCCATCAAAAAATTTCGTTCGACAGAAATTTTTTTTGTAAAAAATTCTTGTTTCTTACCTCAAATCCAACAGACCTCAATTTCCTTGCCTCAGACCTCCTGCTAACTCTTACCCACAAAATTCAGATTCTAGAATCCAAGTGGATTCTAGTATCCAAACTTTCATCAACGGAATTTTTTTCCATCGATGGATTTTTTCCATCGACAGAATTTATTTCCTTCGATGAAAGTTTTCGATGGAATTTTTTCCATTGAGACAAAAATTTTTGATGAATTTTTTTTTTTGGCGACAGACTCAATTTTCGTCCTATAAAAGTAAAATTTTCGTTCATTATGGATCAAAATTTCTCTTTTTTCAGATGAAAATTTTACTCTCACAATAAAAATAACCAACATAGCCATTTTAAAAGATCTACTTACAGTTTTCTTTTGTAGTCTTTGTTGTGTCTCGCTTTGCTTTCAACTCCACACATATTTGGCAAACACCCATCCTGCTCTTCTTTGGAATTTTGACGTAAGAGAAATCTTGTCTCTATATTCTCAAGAAAGAGGGAAGTGAGAGAGTGGAGTTTAGACTATCTTTTTGTGACTCCACATATAAATTGTACACCTCTCTTTTAGTAAAATTTTCACGCAGATGTGTGAAGTTTGAGTTCGGTAGTACTTCTCTGTTGTTGGTGATAAAGTTTTCCAACCATTGCTTTAGGAAACAATATTAGGGAATTTCATGTGTGCTAAATGTTAAAGAAAAACTTTCTTGGGGACACATTTGCTAAGATTTTTTGAATTCTCAGATTGCTTATACCAAATACCTTTAAGAAACTTGCTCTACTGAAAATTGTAATATCTGAGACCGCATATTTAGTTGACAAGGTGGAGCGTTGCACAACACAAGACCTGAAGAACACATTTTGTGGGCCTCTCTTTAAAGTGAAAAATTTGATATGCTCTAGTTAGATTTTCTGAAATCCTAGGCTCCTTAAATAATTTTTAGCACAACAAATTCTTTACATGTCTCTTGAATCGCTAGCCTTGAAAGAAGCTGCTCCTTTCTCTCACTTCTAGCTATTCGAGATTGTTACTCATGATCTCTCTCATTGACTTTAAGATTCCTCCTCAACCTGAATATTGAATAAGCCTTTACTTCAATCCCTTGTAATCATTTCCTATTTCTGAATACAAGAAAATATTATTTTTCCTTGTTTTTGCCTAGAGAGATAAAAAAATTCTAGAGAGTGGTAATTCAATATTGAGATATTTTTGGATATAAAAATTATACAAATATCAAATATATATTTTCTTGAAACAAAAAATCAAAATAAATTTTCTAAGGTGCATTAGGAATCAATTAAAAATGATTTAAAAGACCTTAGCCCAAGGGTCAAGATTTTCTAAAATTTTTGGATTGTGGTCCAATTAAGGTTCCTATAGACCAATAAGATTAATCCAAGTGTTGGGATGAGATAAAGCTAGTGAATAAAAAAATATATCCAAAAATGAGTAAATGCTCACATAAGATGAAGAGTTGACTGAGTAAAAGGTTTATTAGTTAAAAACTATGAGATATTACTAAAAAAATGAGATATTTTGATATAATGATACATTTTTGACACCTTGGTAAGGAAGGGGGAAGACTTCAAGAAGGCGCCTATTTCACACATGTGAATGAGTTTTATATTCAACTGATCCAAGAAAAACTTCCCTTGCCCGAAAAGCACGGGTGATTCCTCCAGGATAATTTTTCTCTAACGTAGTCAGAAGCCTTAACTAACTGAACTGATCTGACCAAACCGGTAAGTTCCATAGTCAGATCAGGGAAAAGATTACACTTGGATCATAGAGGCCAATGCTTTTTTCCTCATTGTTGAGAGGCACAGCCGTTGATTCTTTTCCATAGAACAATTTTTGTCTGGAATTTACTTCCTCTATCGTACCATAACAAAATTGAATCTCAATTTAGGGATCCATCAGTCCCAGCCTCTAACCCCATCGAGTCCCATGGGTTAGCCAACCGACCACCAACCATTGTAGTGATAGAATCCGTTTAGGAATTTGGTTATGTTTTGTCCTAGGTACCAGGGAAAAGAGTTCCCAGGCCCCCTAGCTGGCGCTTCATGCAAACTTCAAGATAGTCACACCACTTACACACCCAATATGAAATTGCTTGTTTCACACATTCAGCTAACTTTAAAACAATCTTTTAATGAAATCATAGTATCACTGATCATAATCCTCCAAAATATCCGGTTGATTTCTAGTTTTTGATCATTCCTTCATCGGTGTACCTATGGCATCATTGGCAACTAGAACTTCACCACTTGTCCACTCAGGGGCCTTTTCAATAGTTCCTAGCTCATAGTACCTGGACATGTATTCACTTATAAAAATACAGATGGACTCTCCATTGAAGATCAGTAAACTCAACCAACAGATCCATATAAAAGAGCCATGGACTCATCCGTTTTGAGGACCAGCAAGGTCAATCAACCAGATCCATGCCCGAATTCAGAAAACAACTCTTACTCCTTGTTTTCCAATATCTTCCATGACACACCTGTGGGTATCTTCGGCGACCCAAAGCCTGAGCACCGTATGGTCAACACCCTCTAGGATCCTTCATAGGTGACCTAGCACTTCACTCATAGGCCGCTTCCTTGGTCCCTCATCCACCGTACCGGAAGCTCACCATTTAAATCGACCAATCTCAGCTACGCGAGACATCCACCATTGACTCTCCATCAGCTGTTGCAACTTTATCAGATTAGGTCTCCACGACCTTATTCACAAGACGGTCAAAATACTTCCTCAAAATTCTTGACATAAAACAGTCATTTAAAAACATGTCATAAATATTAAGAGACTAAGGTTATGTAAAAGGAGAGGAGAAGGGTGTGTGTGTGAATGGACTTATGGTCCACTAGCTCACCTATTTAAAGGTGGAGTTGAAGGCATTTTTTGAGCATGAAGCTTAGTTGTATTTTGAGCAACTTAATAAGCAAGATTTTTTCTTGTATTTTGTGAGTCTCTCTCCTCCACATATTTGATCTATTTCATGAGCACCACAAAATTCTAACATGGTATTAGAGCTTGGAAAGATTAGGTCATTTTTGTGGTGTAGAATAGGTCAATTTTATTCCCTTTTCTTTTGTGGTGCTGAACCTCCTACCAGTGGAGGAGCTCTAGCAACTTGTGGAGGCAAGTACTTGGCATGCTTCCATCTGGGAAAATGTAGAGGAGGTATGGGCGCTCAGGAATGTACAACTAATTAGTCGATTACTCCTCCCTCAGTCGCGCCATTGCACTCTGAGCAGGCCGACGCTCGTTTTCTAAACCGCTATTTTTCGTACGACCATTCCCGTGTGTAGGAGGTGATTGCAGACTTAGTGGGCTTAGGGATTTTGAAGCCCATAGTCTCAAGGCTCTACAGCTGAGAGATGAGCTTCAATGCCTGTCAGATGCACTCATAATCAGCAAAAGACCAGGGTCCCCCTGTGAGGAAGCCATGGAAGATTCAATAAAAGCTTCACAATAATGTTTTTTTCACTAATCTCCTCTTCTAAGCTCTAAATCTCTTACGTGCCTCTTGAAAGGGCTTTTCTCCAGATCCTCTGATGTTGTGGGCATACACCATGAGGTGTTCATAAGCCTCATTGTCATCAAGCTTCATCAACATCTTCAAGTGCACAAAGCTTCTCAACAAAGCTTCTCAAAGTGTGCTTATAAGCACTAATAGTGTTGATTAACACTAATGAGGCTACTAATCCAGCAAAGGGGAGCCATTCCAAAGTGTTTCTAAACACTAAGAGTGTTCTTAAACACTAATGGTAAATCTAATCACCAATGCAAGTGTCATTAGATGCTAGAAATGTGCTCTTAAAATAAGCACTAATAGTGTTGCTAAACACTAATGGTGATCTTAATCACCAAACAAAGTGTTCTTTGACACTAATAAAGCTAATCTCCATCAGAATTAGTGGTTGGGCAAACCCTAAATGCTAAACCATAAGCTTCACCATCTTAATCTCCTTTTTTATGCAACATCCTTGGCTTATTAAGGGTTGTTGCACTCTCATAAGCCTTTCTCTTTCTACTTAAGCCAAAACATCAAAAAATTCTGGTTTTTTCCTCTTCATAAATCCGCCCATTACTCTCTAGTAATCTCCTTCAATACCCAATATCAAAGGACAACACCCAAATTAAGAAGTTCTCAGGACAGGGCTTCCACACTTGGCAAGTCCTTGTCAAGTACAAGATGATGTCCAAAGGTTTTTGGCCATTCATCTCCGGCACTAAGGTTATTGATCGAACTAACGCTGAAGATATTGAAGATGATGAGAGGGCACAAGCCATCATCATGCTTCATCTTGATGAGGCTCTCATTCACCATGTGGACCAACTTCCGACTGCAAAGGAGAAATGGGATGACAAGCTCTATGGAGCTCGTTGGTAAGAATTCCAAGATCTCACTTAAAATTGAATTTTTTAGCTTGGAACTCAAAGAGGGAGACGGCATTGGAGCCTTCATCTCTCACTTGAAGGGCCTTATGGCTCAACTTGCATCAGTGAATGTGAGAATGGATGAAGACGATGCAGTGACTGTTTTGCTAAAAGCAGTCAAGAAGGTGTACCCCACCTTAGTCACCACCCTGAAGAACATACCTAATCCCACCCTTGAAGGAGTCATTCAATCTTGTCTTGATGAAGAAAAGAGGCCAAAGGGAGGAGCTGAATCTTCAAATGCAACAACTTCATCGAATATCGAAATCGAATATCGAACAAGCTTGTCACATCAAGTGATCAAAGTAAGATGTGTCCATTGCAAAAAGGTGGGTCATTTGGCAAATAATTGTTGGATCAAATATCCCAACAAAATGAAATGTAACAAGTGTAAATAAATGGGACATATCACTTCTAAATGTCCTAACAAAGAGTCAGAAGCTAACTTTGTATCAGCCTCTAACTCCACTGAGAAATTGTTTTAAATCTCAATGTAACCACACCTATATTCCTAACCTTGTACGCCTAATAATATAAAGGCATCCTATGTCCAATACCACCTATTCCAATTTTTTCATAGTTGGTATTGAGGGGAGTATTAAGAGACTAAGGTTATGTAAAAGGTGAGGAGAAGGGTGTGTGTGTGTGAATGGACTTATGGTCCACTAGCTCACCTATTTAAAGGTGGAGCTAGAAGGCATTTTTTGAGCATGAAGCTTAGTTGTATTTTGAGCAACGCTCTCGTCTTTCCACATTGTTCCATTATCAATCCACATTATTTAATTCTACAACCATTTCATAAGTATTCCTATTCTCATCCAATCACATTATTTTCATCCATAAGTATTCATTTTCTCATCCAATCACATTATTTTCATCTCATCACATCTTTCCTCGGTTTATCCTCATCAGATCTCATCCACTCGCATCTACCCATATCCACATCTCATCACATCACATTCATTCACATCTCATCCATTCAGACCACATCACATTCACTCACATCCCATCCATTCAGACCACATCACATTCACTCACATCACATCTCATTCATTTTACCTCACATCTCATTCATTCACATCTATCCCGATTCACATCCCATCACATCACATCCCATCCATTCAGACCACATCACATTCACTCACATCACATCTCATTCATTTTACCTCACATCTCATTCATTCACATCCCATCACATCACATTCATTCATATCCATCACATTCACATTCATTCATATTCATCACATTCACATCCACTTATATTTATGACACATCACATCTCTTTCCATCACATCACATTCTTTCACATACACATCTATATCCATTCTTTCACATACTCATTCACATCAATTCTTTCACATATACATTTATATCCATTCTTCACTTATACATTTACATCCATTTTCATCACATATCATCCACTCATATCCCATATCATTCATTTACATCCTGATTCACATGACATCACATCTCATCCATTCATTCACATCTATCTGATTCGCATCACATCTTATCACATCTACTCACCTCACATCTCATCACCTCTATTCACATCACATCCATCCATCCATTCACATCTATCTGATTCACATCACATCTCATCACATCTATTTACCTCACATCTCATCACCTCTATTCACATCACATCCATCCATCCATTCACATCTATCTGATTCACATCACATCCCATCACATCTAATCACCTCACATCTCATCACCTCTATTCACATCACATCTATCCATCCATTCGTTCACACTTATTTAATTCTCATCACATCTCGTTACATCTATTCATAGAATTTAAACATAGAATTTAAGAGAATTCTAATTTTTGATAAAAAGATTATGCATCTATTTATGCATAAAATCAACTTCAGTGGGAATAACACTTTTATAAAAATCCTTTTATGCATCTATTTATGCATAAATTCAATTTTAAGAAAAATAACACTTTTGAAATAAAATTAAATACTTCATGCATCCTTCTAGGCATAAAATTAAATTTTAATAAAAATAAAACTTTTGAAATAAAAATAAATCCTTTATGCATAAAATCAATTTTAATGAAAATAACACTTTTAAAAGAAAATAAATCCTTTATGCATCTTTCTATGCATAAAATCAATTTTAATGAGAATAACACTTTTGAAATAAAAATAAATCTTTTATGCATATTTTTATACATAAAATCAATTTTAATGAGAATAACACTTGAAAGAAAAATAAATCCTTTATGCATCTTTTTATGCATAAAATCAATTTTAATGAGAATAACACTTTTGAAAGAAAAATAAATCCTTTATGCATCTTTCTATGCATAAAATCAATTTTAATGAGAATAACACTTTTGAAATAAAAATAAATCCTTTATGCATCTTTCTATGCATAAAATCAATTTTAATGAGAATAACACTTTTTGAAATAAAAATAAATCTTTTATGCATCTTTCTAAGCATAAATTCAATTTTAATGAGAATAACACTTGTATAATAAAAATTCCATTATGCATCTTTCTATGCATAGATATTAAATTCAATGAAAATAACACTTTTATAATAAAAAAATTTCTAATATGCATCTTTCTATGCATATAAGTTAAATTTAAGGAAAACAATACTTTTATAATAAAAATTTCCATTATGCATCTTTCTATGCAAAGAAATTAAATTCAATGAAAATAACACTTTTATAATAAATTTTTTTCCCAATATGCATCTTTCTATGCATAGAATTTAAATTCAATGAAAACAACACTTTTATAATAAAAAGATTTTCAATATGCATCTTTCTATACATAGAAATTAATTTCAATAATTAATATCAATGATATCCATGCATATTCATAGATGAATATATACATGGAGTAAATAAAAATATTTCTTTTAGAATGCACAAACTGTGGGAATTACTCTTTTAGAATAACATAAAGATAAACTTTATTTTCCACAAATTTTACCTTAACCTCCTTTGTATGGCTGGCCATTTCTCAATTTTTACATTCTAATAGCAATTTAAAATTAATCTCAATCTAAAGTAAAGTACTCTAATCTATTCAATTTTCACTTTCTAAAGAGTAAACAATAAGAAAAGTTTAAATCAATTTATTTGTTACTCATATTAGGATAAAGAAGGGCTAAATTCTTAAGGAAGAGAAGGGGGTAGCCTTTTCATCAAGGCATTATCATCAAGATTCACAAAAAAAGCAAAGAAATAAAAAAACCATAGATTAGAAATTAAAAAGTAGAGTTTTTAACTTTTATGGAGTTTTGTGAGCTTTCCTTTGGCTTGAGCGATTGAGGGTTCTACTCTTGTTTGGATCAAGAGTGGCCACCAATTCTTTTGAAGGATTTAGTAAAAAACAATTGAATTATCAAGTGAATTCAATGTATTTGGCTCTGGGGAGGAGTAGAGTAATAATGCATAAATACTTTTAACCTTTTACAAAGGGGGAGGCTTCTATTTATAAGAAAAAGTGAGCCTCAAACCAAGCAAACTGATTCTAGAATTTTCCATATCAGTTTGGTCAATTTTTGACCATTTTTGGGTCAGTTTAGCTTACTTTTTGGATCTAGTTAAAACTGGAGAGAGGAGAGATGAAAATATCTCATTATTTATGAGTTTAAAACTCCTCCACACATGTGAAATAGGCACCTCCTTCATGAGGGGAGATCCCCACACTGAGGTGTCAAAAATGCATCATTTTCTCTAAATATCTCTTCTTTTTTAACTAATAAACCTTGTCCTTAGTCAACTCTTCATCTTATGTGAGCATTTACTCATTTTTGGGAGATTTTCTTTTATTCTTCAATTTACCTCCTCCCTACATTTGGATTAATCTTATTGGTCCATAGGAACCTTAATTGGAGCATAATTCAAATTTTTTTAAAAATCTAGACCCTTAGGCTAAGGTCCTTTATACCTATTTTTGATTAAATCCAATTGCACATTGGAAATATCTTTTTGAATTTTTGTTTCAAGGGAAACCATTTTAGACACTAGGAGGATTTTTATATCCAAAAATATCTTAATTTTGAATTATCTTTCTCTAGTTATTTTCTCTCTCTAGGCCAAAACAGGGTACAATAGGATCTTTCTTTTATTTCAGAGAGGGGAATAATTATAAGATCAGAAGGGGAGGTTCTTACACCTGCACACCTCAAAAGCCGGAGGGAGGAATCTGACACTAAAGAAATGGTTTTTTAATGCTTTTATGTTACATAAATTATGATGGACTTATGATTTAGATCCATGAATTGGATTTAGATCTATTGATAGTTAATCTATCATAATTATATTACTAAGTTTTATTCTTTCAATTTTTTTTAAAAATTATTAGTAATAGCAGAGCTTTGGCAAATTTTTTGAAAATTAACACATAAATCATTTTTATGCATAATGTGAAAAGAAGACTTCCTACCATATTCTAGGATTAGTCATCCTATGCTAAAAGAATAATTCTCATCATATCCATGGAAAAATAATTCTTAATGTTTATGCATAAATGTTAACTAGAGAAAAAGATGAATTTTTAGTAATTTTTTTAATGATAAAAGAGGAATTCCCATGATAATGGAGATCCATGTATTTCAATGGAGAAAGAGAAAAATTTAGAATATTAAAATAATGGATATTTTATTTAAAATTAAAGAGAAATTTTAGATAAATTATTTTATGCATGAATAAATTTAAATGATAAAAGAGGAATTCCCATCATATTTGGAATTCAATCATTTAAATGGTAAAAGTGGAATTCTTGTCATATTTAAATTAATAGATATTTTTATTTAATTTTTAAGAGAAATTTTAGTTAAAATTATTTTATGCATGAGTAAATTTAAATGATAAAAGAGGAATTCCCATCATATTTGGAATTCAATCATTTAAATGGTAAAAGATGAATTCTTGGTATATTTGGAATAATGCATATTTTTATTTAATTCGAAAAGGAATTTTAGATAAATTAATTTTATGATAAAAGAGGAATTTTCACCATAACTCCACCTAGGGAATTAAGGTTGAGAAATTAAATGGTAGAAAGAATATCTCTAGATATTATATGTGGTTAAATCACCAAATTGGTATTCACAAAAAAAAAAAAACTAAATGGAAGAAGAGTATTTTCATTAAAACCCAATATTCTCTAATAAAACCATTTCTTAATCTACTATGGAAAAGAAAGAATGAAATTCACAAAGTTGGAATTTCCTTATGGATAAGAAGTTCAGTAGTTGTTTATCTGAGAAAGTCCTTGTTAGAACTAAACCGAATGATTTTGGTTAGACTACGAGAGGGATGGACAGTAAACCTACTTGTCCATCTCTTGATCTAAATCAAGCAAAAACTTCGTGTGACCAATTCCAGTTCCTAAATACAAAGAATAGACTACCGTTGAATTAAACTAGTTTTCCTTTGACCGAAATCACCAAGAATCTAGTTGGACAATCAGTCAAATGATGGGTAGATTACCCTGATGAGAGATCAAGGATTCTCATTATGAAATTGGGAATTAAGGAAAAAGGAGTTTTGTGGAATCAATCTCAAACTGGGAATTTTACTTGCATAGAACCTCTATTTTTCATTTAAAGGACTGTTTTACGCCAGAATGCTAGAGGAAGCATTTGGCATGTGTTTTACTAAGAGGAGGTTCATTGCATAGCAGCTAGCGGGGAGTCGTCAAGGGACGTCGCTTGTGTCAAAGCCTGCTGAGGTCTTGGACCAGCCTCAGTACGATTAAAATGGTGCACTTCCGGTACGATGGGCGAGGACCAACGAAGCGGTCCCTGAGTGAAGTGCTAGGATACCTTAGGAGGATCCTAGAGGGTTCTAACCAGGTGATGCACGGGCTCGCAGAGTTGCTAGGACACCCATGCGTGTGTCGAAGAAGATTTGAATGGACTAAAAAGAAAGATTTTTGTGAATCAAATTTTGATATTGGATCTCGTTGGTTGGCCAGATGGTCTTCAACACACAGAGAGTCCAAATGACATATTTTGTAACACAATGGACTCAAAATTTTGGAGAATGATGATCAGTAATATTCAGATTTCTATTGAAGGATTGTTTTAAAGACAACCGAATCTGTTATAAATAGCAATTTCATATTGGGTGTGTATGTGGAATGCCTACCTTAATTTTTGCATGAAACGCCAGTTAGGGGTCCTGAGAACTCTTTTCCTTGGTACCCGGGAAAAACATAACCAAGTCTTTATAAAGGAATCCCACCAATATAGTGGTCATGCAGGTGGTTGGCTAACCCATGGGCCGGGTTGGTGGATCGGAGGATTCCTACGATACCATTAAGATAGGATTAGTTGCGTTAGTTAGATTACGTCCTGAGAAGACCCTTGTTTTGTGTGGGAGGGAATCAGCGGGCTATGCCTCGTTAAAGGAGGAAAAAAGAGGTGATTCTATGGACCAAGTGCAAGTCTCTTCTTTGATCTGACCATGTGACTTCAGGTTTGGTCGGATCAGTTTGAATAGTTAAGACTTTGACCCGTTAGATTAATTCTCCCGTTCGAAGATTTTCCCCAGAGGAATCGCCCATGCCTTCCAACAGGCGAGGGAAGTTTTTCCGAGCTCGGTTTCGGAGGAACTGCCGGACTAGTCTCTTGTCGGGACATCCACAAGCGAGGACCCGAGTGTGGATCCCTGCCCCGCGTGAGAGGCTGACGCTGCTTCCACCGCCAATGCCCTCGGAGGGGGCGAGGGTCTCACATTTACTGCTAAAATTCCATTAAGTTGCTGTGGTTCTTGTTCGACCACATCAAAATAAACTCTTCTTGAGCACCATCTAGAACAAGGAGTTTCTTCATGAGCATTTGAATTTGTGTTTACAAAAGGTGTTAGTGAAATAGAAGGGCAAAAGGGCTACTAATTGCCAGGACTGCTTTTTAGAAGCTCCATTTGCTAGAGTGTGACAAATAAAATGAACTAAGTTGGACTTCTGAAGGGGTGACTTAGAAGGGTTATTGATTTTTAATTAAAAATATTTTTAATATTTAATTAAATAAATAATTTTCAAATTTAGGAACCATGAGGCTTTAAAAGAGGAGGGAGGGTTCATTTTGCACATGCACAAGTTATGTTTGGAGCTCTAGAGCACTCAGCTAACTTCTCTACAAACGTGTCTTTTTTTTATAGCAATCTCCATTTCAAGGTCAGAATGTCTTTTTGGAGAAAATTAAATTATTCTATTGCCTCAAAATCCTAAAATGAATAAATAGTACAAAATATTCTATAACAACAAATAGAAATAATGAAACATATTTTCCAACTAAACAATTTTGAGTTTTTTGAAAATTTTAAAAATCATGTTGGTTGCTTGGAATTTTTAACTCAAAGATGACTCTTTTTTCTAAATTATATTTTTTTTGAAATTTTGGAGCAAAAAATAACGACCGAGATCTCAAGTGGAAGAAAAATTTGGATTCCAAAATCCTTTTTGCGATTCTTTAAAAATTACAAACTTGCAAAACTTCTTTAGTGAAACGAAATCCAAATTTTAGAGGAAAATATGTATTATTATTAAAATCTTAATTTTTGGTAAAAAAAACCAAACGTAGGGTACATGTTGTTTTCTAAAATCCATGCTTTGAGCAAATTTGGGTTCCAGAATCCAACTTGTGAGATAAAGTAGATTCTAGAATCCTAGTTTGTGATAATCAAGATTCTAGAATCCAACTCAAGAGAAAACTGGGTTCTAGAATCCAGTATGCTTGAAGAAGTGGATTCTGGAATCAAACTTAACACAAAAAGTGGATTCTAGATTCCAAAAAGCACCAAAAGCACAAGGGTTTATGAGGAAGAAGGAGAGAAGACACACACATCTTGGGAGCTTGGAAAAGAGCGGGAAGCATCAAGTGCATTCGTCAATAGGCAAGCGGGTGGCGGAAGTGTGACGTCAGTTTGGCGTTTGTCGCTCACACATGCAGAGGTGCACGCCCGTCAGTGCAAGTACGTGCATGGTGGCTCCGGTTATGTGCATTGCCCAATGGCCTTGGCTATGCACGCAACTAGCGGCCCCAACTATGTGCGCTCGACGGCCTCGACTGTATGCACGCTAATAGCGGCCCCAGCTATGTGCACGCACGGCTCCCAAGCTACGTGCGCTAACGTTGGTGCCCTATCTTTGGTGCCGTCGTAGCCACAAGCACATGGCCACCACTGCCGCGCCTAACCGGCCTTAGGGGATTCTAAAATCCCAATCCCTTATCTTTGTTTGAGTGATTATAGAATCCTAGTCCCTCCTCTTGTACTCTCTGGTGGATTCTAGAATCCATGGTTAACTTTTTAGTCTTGGTTGTTTCTTTTTTGTAGGTCATGGCTTCTCAATCTTAACTTTTTCATGCAAGCAAGAAGTCTAAAACTTCAAGACAAGCTTCTATGCAGCCTCAACCTGATTCTAGCTCGAGGGGACACTTAGGTGCATTGATATCTTCTCACTTGGTTCCTGCACCAAGGAGTCTAGGTTTTAAAGTAACGAAGCTTCTTGAAAGCCCTCCTTATTCTTCTCATCTAGAGCTTATTGCTGTTAAACAATTCTCTCTTATGGCAAGCAAGTGACTCAGCACACCAAAGAGCATCGATAAAAGGTAAAGAGAATGTGGGGGAGAGGGAGAGCTTCAAACACCCTAGCAAGCAAACACACACACACAAGAGAGAGCAAGACACTAGAGAGAGATGGATAGCTGAATTTTCTTCTATCTTCTTCTTCTCTACTCAACCAACATAATATAAAGATAGGAGTACACACTATATGGGTTAGTACTCAACTACTACAACATACAAGGGTCGGTCCATAATGTGAACCCGACTAAATGAGGTGACGCTATAACTATGTCAGTCTCTAGTAATCCAAAATGGCTATCACACAACCTGTCATCCCACTGGCCGCATATCACCCATAATATCACCAACCATGCTAATGGTGTAGATGCGGAAGCTATCACCCAAGCGGGTCATCAATGTCCGCCATAGTAGCACTAGTTGAGCGCGATATCTCAACATTCCCCCTCGAGCTCAACTCCACACACTGCACTCCAAGTAAGCTCCTAAACCTGTGGAGATTCTTTGTGCCTAATGCCTTTGTGAAGATGTCAGCCACGTGATCCTCTGTGCTGACATATACCAGATCTACATCTCCTGGCCTAGAACCTTCTCCCTTACAAAGTGACAATGCATCTCAATGTGCTTTGTTCTAGCATGATATACTGGGTTATTGGCCAATTGTATGCTACTCTTGTTGTCACAATATATGACAACTGCCCTATCCACGGGCTCTCCCATGTCACCTGAAACCAAGCTACCTCACAAGCTGCCATAGCAACACCCTTGTACTCTGCCTCTGTACTTGATAAGGCAACTCTTGGCTGCTTCTTACTACTCCAACTTATAGCAGCACTCCCAAATGAGAACATAAAACCACTGGTAGATCTCCTATCTGCAATACTACCAACCCAATCAGCATCTGTGTATCCATGCAATTATATCTCTATACTAGCCTCATAGAAAAGTCCATAATCAACTGTGGACTTTATGTACCTGAGGATTCATCTAGCCGCATCCAAGTGTGGTTTCCTAGGGGCCTGCATAAATTGACTCACAAGTCCAACAACATAGCTCAAGTCTGGCCTTGTAATGGTCGTGTAGATCAAACTACCCCCAGTGCGTGTATGTAGTGCGGTCCTCCAAAATCTCACCTGTATCTGGGGGAAAGCTTTGTGTTTTGCTCCAATGGCACTGAAATAGGCTTACAGCTTGTCATACCATACTTGGACAACATGACCAAGCCATACTTCCTCTGCAAACAATAGCAAAATGCCGTGAGGTGATCTCACCACCTCTATGCCCAAGAAATATTGTAGCTCACCCAAATCCTTTATCTCAAACTTCTGCTTCAAAAGCCTCCTGACATCATGTATGTCTGCATCACTATCACCAGTGATAATCAAGTTATCCACATAGATGACTAATAGCATGATCACTCTATCTGTCTTTTTCACATATAGTGAAAAATTTGCATTGAATATCTGAAATCCAATGGTAACAAGATACTCTGCGATCTTGTTTGACCATGCTTTGGGTGCCTGCTTCAAGCCATACAAGGCTTTACGTAACCTGCACACAAAATATGGATGTGCACAAGAGTGTGAAATGCTACTACTGTCAAGGATTTGAACATCGCAGTATGGATTACCCAAATCCTTTTGGATCACAGTTTTCAGGGCAAGAAAACTAGGGATCAAGATTCCAGATTCTAGCCCCTTCCGCCCAGAGTAATCAGGGTTCTATCTGCCAAAATCAGGGAAATCCCAGAGGTAGACCCTCTATCCAACCTGCAGTTTCAATCCAAAGTAATGCAAGACCTCCACCTCAGAATAGGGAAAGTCAAAGAGAATTGTTTCCAAATCGGCCATCCACTTCCAAGCAGTAACGCTGGAATTGATTGAAGAAGAAGAAGAAGAAGATGAAAGAGATCATACTCCACCTGCGAGATGAGGACATCTCGCGTTTTTTAAGTGGGGTAGAATGTAAGATTCCTCCCCAGTCTCTCAGGATGTCCAGTATCTTCCCCTGTAATCAAATCCCTCTTCAGAAATATAAAAGATCTTGTTTCTACCAGTTTTGGCCTAGAGAGAGAAAATCTTCTAGAGAGTGGTAATTCAATTTTGGCCTAGAGAGAGAAAAAGAGAGTGGTAATTCAATTTTTAAATATTTTTGGATAGAAAAATATCTCATCTTATTAAAGTAAGCTCCCCTGAAACAGAAGTTCAAACAGAAGGTGCATTAGAAATTAAGTATAATCTGTTCATCTCAAGAGGCATTATCCTAGGGGTTCAAATTTTTTAAAATTTTTAAATTAAGGTTCCTATGGACCAATAAGATTCATCCAAATATAGGGAGGAGATAAATAGAAGAAAAAAAGAAAAATTCCCCAAAAATGAGTAAATACTCACATAAGATGAAGAGTTGACTAAGGACAAGGTTAATAGTTAAAAAAGGGAGATATTTAGATGAAATGGTGCATTTTTGACACCTCAGTATGGGGGCCTTCTTCTTATAAAACAATCTGTATGCACATGTCTAGGCTTACCACAATAAAAGCATCCATGTGTATCATTATACTACCTTTGCCAATTTTCGTGACCTCTTTGACTCCCCCTACCTCTAAATTGGCTTCTTCCACCTGCATGTTGTTGTTGTTGTGAATTCTGGGATTGTTGTTATTATTGCTGCTGGTGGCCATAATTCTGATTACCTGTTCGGCCACCTCCTTGGCCGTGTCCACAGCCTCCTCTACCTCATCCTCTTCCTGAACTTGTGTGGAAGGCCTGTTACTCTGAACTGTTTTTGTTCTGTGAAGACTATTGGTCTTCTCCCAAGCTCTTCTCTTCTATAATCAACATAGACACCAAATCTGTGAAATTGGGAATGTTTTTCCGAGTCTAAATAGATGTCTTGAATGCCTTGTATTGTGGCCCGAGGCCATGTAGACATACCTTCATGAGAAGCTTCATTTGAATTGAGAATAGGTCATAGGAATGACCATTATTTGGGGGAGAGAGAGAAATGCTTAAAAACCATTATAAATTAATCATAAATGGAAATTTATGTATTTCTTCATTACAATACATTAAAGAACTTCAATAGTATTCGAAAGCCATTCAAATTAATGCTTCTCAAGCTTGAGAGGGGTTGAGAAGAGAAACATTTGGAGATTTAAGAAAAAGAAGACAATAATCCACACTTTACCTCCTAAATTACTTGATTCTTTGATGAGGCCCCCAACCAATCAATTGGTTTTGTATGTTGTTGGAGTCACCAAGGAAGATTGAAGAGAGAGAGAAGCTCCAATCTCTTCAGTTTGTAGGATTTTTAGAGGATAATAGAAAATATCATCATTTCAGTATAATATTGGCATGGTATAGTTCTCATATTTTTTTACAAAGGGCTAAGGATTTATTTATAGGTGAGGGAGGCCTCTAACCAAGTCCAACTAGTTTCTAGAATTTTCCACGTTCAGTTTGGCTGAATTTGGACAAGATTTGGACCTAGTTTGGCTCCCTTTTGATTTGGTTTGATCCACGAGAGAGGAGAGGTAAAAATATCACAATATTTTTGAGTTTAAAACTCCACCACACATGTGAAATAGGCACCTCCTTGAAGAGCCCCCTTATTCTTACCAAGGTGTCAAAATTGAATCATAATACCCAAAATATCTCATTTTTTTTAGTAATACTCATAGTTTTTTACTAATAAACCTTGTCCTTAATCAACTCATCTTTTGTGAGCATTTACTCATTTTTGGGGGTTTTTCTTTTATAAATTGGATTTATCTCCTTCCCACACTTAGATTGATCCTATTGGCCCATAGGAACCTTAATTGGACCATAATCCAATTTTTTTTTAAAATCTAGACCCTTAGACTAAGGTCCTTTATACATAATTTCAATTAATTACAATTGCACATTGGAAAGTTCTTTTTGAATTTATGTTTTAAGGGAACCAATTTTAGACACTAGGAGGATTTTTATATCCAAAAA